>NC_086331.1:79710434-80026505 GCF_032445375.1 Bacillus rossius redtenbacheri | reverse complement strand
GCCCACTTTGACGTGCGCGGCGGGCGGAAGAGACACGCCCACTGTGACGTGCGTGGCGGGCAGAGGTGACACGCCCCCTGTGACGTGCGCGGCGGTCGGAGGAGACACGCCCACTGTGACGTGCGTGGCGGGCGGAGGTGACATGCCCACTTTGACGTGCGCGGCGGGCGGAAGAGACACGCCCACTGTGACGTGCGCGGATGGCGGAGGAGACACGCCCTCTGAGACGTGTGTGGCGGGCGGAGGTGACACGCCCCCTGTGACGTGCGCGGCGGGCGGAGGAGACACGCCCACTGAGACGTGCGTGGCGGGCGGGGGTTACACGCCCACTTTGACGTGCGCGGCGGGCGGAAGTGACACGCCCCTTGTGCATTGTGGCATGTCGTCGGCAACCTGGTTGTCTCCCGGACTGGGTCGCGATGTGACGGCTTTGAGACGTGCTGCCGTGCCAGTCACGCTCCCAGTGGCTGGAGGCGGCGTTGTCGGTGGTGCCGGAGGTGGCGTGGTGGATCCGCAGTGACGCTGCGTGTGATCGGCGACCTGGCTGCCTGCCTGGCTGCATCTCCCTGTGGCTGTCTCGGTGTGCACGGCCGCGCCAGTCGCTTTCTCAGCGGCTGGGGGTGGCGTCGGTGGTGCCGGAGGTGGCGTGGTGAATCCGCAGTGACGCTGTGTGTGATCGGCGACCTGGCTGCCTGCCTGGCTGCATCTCCCTGTGGCTGTGTCGGTGTGCACGGCCGCGCCAGTCGCTTTCTCAGTGGCTGGGGGCGGCATCGTCATCGGTGGTGCCGGAGGAGGCGTGTTTGAGTCGGCCTGATCTGTCCACCCGGTCTCCGCGTGCCAATTGTACCACAGTAGCTGGACGGGTGTGGCATCCTTCATCTGCGGTGATGTCGTCACCACCCCATATGGTGGGGGCTGCGTCGGAGGCGGCGTCCTGTTGAGGACGGACGTGTGGATTGTCAGTGATTCAATATTATCTCCAACTTGTCCAAAGTAATACCATCATCGTTGCTCTACTTAGTTTAAATACTGTGCCGTTTCTAGGTATGGCACTCGTGATTTTATGAGTAATTAATTTATTCACATTTCTTTTTTTTTAATCTTTCATGTTAAATAAATTTTAAATTTTTTATGCAAAGATTGTATTTAATATTTATTTATCTTTACATATTTCATTATCTTAATGTTAAAGTTTTGTGTAGCTATTTAATTAATGTCTTAAATGTGTTTGTTTCTATTATAATCAAATATGTAAGGGAAACACTAAGTACTACAATACTGTGACGAAATTTATTGTGCTTCAAATTAGTGTACCAGTAAGGGCTCGCGTAGGAACAAAGGAATCGCGCGGAAACGGACGCGACGCGCAGAAGGCCAAAGGAGCACCTGGCGATAGGCGCGCGTCGAGTTACGCGCCAGGCGCGCATCAAGTTATGCGCCAGGCGCGCATCAAGTTATGCGCCAGGCGCGATAACGGCTGTGGGAGCGGAAGTCTGCGCGCCTCACACAGGGATCGGGTGGTGCAGCTACGCAGCTGCTACGCGCATGAACATGAGTCGTGACAGAGCCGCGAGCAAGCATAGTGGAGCAACGTCACAAGTCACCATGGGTCACAATGAGAAGTTCACAAGCTAGCAGAATGTTTGAATTTTTTTTCGTTTTTATTTTTAATTTTTTATTAATTTTTTTTTGTATTTTTATGATATCAAAGAAAACGTGTGGTGGTTTTCTCCGTGTGCTCCCGATTATTCTTGTCAATATTATGGTGGTTTTCTCCGTGTGCTCCTGAATATTCTTGTCAATATTTTGATGGTTTTCTCCGTGTGCTCCTGATTATTCTTGTCAATATTTTGATGGTTTTTCCCGTGTTCTTGCAATCATTCCTGTGGTTTCTTCAAGTGTTTCTGACTATTCTGAGAAACCGCTCTCTGCATGGATTTTTTTTGTCTAATGAGACTTGTCATTTTATTTGGAGTTACATTTAATTCGATAATTTCTGCTACTAAATCAAAACTTGCAATATTTTTATCAGGTGGAATTAACACATATAATTACTCAGTCAAATTAATTTTATGCCATGAGACATCTGTGGAGCACCAACATGCAAGACGAACTTCCTTTTCCTTGGAGTCTAGCGAAGCCATCCTTCTTTTGCGATCGTTAGTGAGCATCCCGCATCCCGCATAAAAGAACTAAATATTATTTACCTGCAAGCAACATGTGGCGACATCTGTTGTTGAAAAGCAGAACTACATACATAAAGTACTTTTGCATGAGATATATTAATTCTCGCTGATGAAATATGAAAAAATTTCTATTTAAGTATTGGATCTAATTTAAAACATTCAATTGGTATCTGGCATTAGTCTCAGTAACTAATATGAATTCTGATTTGGGATCTGACGCTGTATCGAAAGAACATAGGTGTAAGTTTTGCAGTAAAGAGTTTATCTTGAGAAAGAATAAAAGACAACACGAGAAGAATGACTGTGTTAAAAATTCACTGCGCAATATGATAAGTTGTGTTCGATGTAGCAAGTTGTTTACACGGAGAGAGAGCCTAAAAAGACATGGCAGAACTTGTAGCGCCAAGCCTGCGTACAAGCTAGAGGACAACGATGAATCTACTATCCTAAGGAAGAGTGATCTGCATTACGACAATAATTTTCTTGGCTCTTCCGATCTCGACAAAGAACTTAAATTGAAGGAGGTTGATGATTTACGGAAGAATGAAGACAATGGAAGAATTCTTAACGTGAAAAGTGAGAATATATTCCAGCCGAATTCAAGTAGATCTTTCCTACTTTGTAAAAATGATGGACTCCTAAAAAGGAAGCATGAAGACGATGAAAACACTTCAACATCATCAACATCGAATTATTACGGTAAATTGGGTGAAGACGATTCCTTCTACGGTGATTGTTACAGTGACTCTGAGGCTGTTGACAAAGACATAGACTATGATGAAGCACCTAAAGCTGCCAAGATCGAAGAATGTGGCAGTGTCCTGAGACCGAAACGGTGGAAACGACGTGATATATTAAATAAATCTGATCAAGCTTGTGATGATCACCGTCTCAAACATGAAAGTTACCCTGAGGTTGGCGAAATATTCTTCATACTCAAGGAACTAAGGAATGCTGGCTACATACAATAATGGCTTGTTTTATTTGCATTTGTATAATGTAAAGCAATAAAATAAATAATTTAGATTATAAGAATCTAATGTTTTTATTTCTTGTATTCTGATTTCTAACTAAGACTTAGATCTCGTAACTTGTGCTTCCTCTTTGCCTTTTTTTTTGTTGATGGAGCTTCCAAATGTGCTGCCTTTTCGATGATGGCACTTTCAAATGTGCTGCCTTTTCGTTGTCGGTGCTGACAAATGTGCTGCCTTTTCTTGGTCGGTGCTTCCAAATGTGCTGCCTTTTGGTAGTCGGTGCTTCCAAATGTGCTGCCTTTTCGTTGTCGGTGCTGTCAAATGTGCTGCCTTTTCGTAGTCGGTGCTTCAAAATGTGCTGCCTTTTCGTAGTCGGTGCTTCCAAATGTGCTGCCTTTTCGTAGTTGGTGCTTCCAAATGTGCTGCCTTTTCGTTGTCGGTGCTGTCAAATGTGCTGCCTTTTCTTTGTCGGTGCTGTCAAATATGCTGCCTTTTCGTAGTCGGTGCTTCCAAATGTGCTGCCTTTTCGTTGCCGGTGCTTCCAAATGTGCTGTTTTTTCGTAGTCGGTGCTTTCTATTGTGCTGCCTTTTCGTAGTCGGTGCTTCCAAATGTGCTGCCTTTTCGTTGTCGGTGCTGCCAAATGTGCTGCCTTTTCGTTGTCGGTGCTGTCAAATGTGCTGCCTTTTCGTAGTCGGTGCTTCCAAATGTGCTGCCTTTTCGTTGTCGGTGCTTCCAAATGTGCTGTTTTTTCGTAGTCGGTGCTTCCTATTGTGCTGCCTTTTCGTTGTCGGGGCTTCCTATTGTTTTTCCTTTTTTGAAGGTGCTTCCAAATGTGCTTCCTTTTTTGTTGATGGTGCTTCTATTTTTTTAATGTTGTTTTGACTCTAGTATTTTAGTAAATTTTTCTTGATTTGACTATCGTATTATTCAAACCGGTTAATGTATATAAACGAGTCCTAGACAGCAGGACGCTCAGTTTGTTACTGCCGTCGACGGTGTACGGATCACCTAGTTTGTTTCTTCTGGTGCATAAGTCGCGTAATTGCCTGTTCTTGAGACTTCGATGGCATCTTTACCGACTTTAACGTCGTACTCGATGGAGGATGTACCATCGACTACGGGAACCATGACGTCGGCGCCGACGATGTTGGAGCAGATCCCGTTGGCAACGCCTCTGACAACACTGGAGGAGACTTCATCAGACGCGATACCACCAGCAGAAGAGACTTTAATGCCGGTAGTGCTGGCTGTACAGGAAAACTCGACGAACTTCGTTTCGCCCTCGATGGAGGCTTCAATGGATGCCGAATCGACAACAACTAACGAACATCGGTGTTGTTACTGTGACAAGATTTTCTCAAACAGCAGCAATGCTCGACGACACGAGAGGAGCGAATGTGCCAAGAACCTATATCGTAAAATGTTTGTTTGTGAGAAATGTCATAAGCAGTTTGCCAGAAAAGATAATATGAAAACGCACATGAAGGCATGCAAAGGTCCTGCTGTGCGGCAGAAAGTAAAGGTTTCGGTGCAACAACGATGCATCGATGTGCATAAGAGTATGCCTGGAAATGGTACTACTGTTGCAACGCCTGTATCTGGATCAGGTCTGAAAGGCTCGTCTTCATCACCACGGTATCCTTGCAGCTACTGTGATACGTCGTTCGCATTTTCCCATGATGCACGAAGACATGAGCGGAGCAAATGCACGAAGAATCCTTCTCGAATGAAGTTTCGCTGTGATGAGTGCCTTAAATGGTTTACTCGAATTGACAGTTTGCGACATCATGCGAATAAATGTAAAGGTGGAGTCTGTGCTCCTGCTGAACTACCTGTCAACATTTCGACTCCTCGCTTTAGATTGGAGACTCGTGAGCGTACAAGCAAAAAAACAGATGTGCAGAAACCGATTGCTATGACGTCTGGACATGGAACTAAACCTAAGACTGTGTTCGGTGCATTACAAGTAAACGATAATGGATTCTACTTGGCGCAGTCTGCATTTCGTGGAACGTTGAAAGACTATTATTATCTAAATACGTTCGGTGAGTTGAAGGACATTTGTACTTTTCTTGATGATATTAGACAGAACATAATCAATCAGCTTACTGATGACGTAGCGACAAACGGACCTTTGAAATATAACTTGTGGTTGGACTGTCTATATGGAAAGCCGTATCCGTTAGATGACAAAGTGAAGAAGTTTGCATTCAAGACATCGGCTGCAGTAATTTACAGTTCTGACGATGTGAAGCAAACTGTTAAAAACGGTATCCAGAAACTCTGTCAAGAAGAGGAGAACTATGTCTGTAAAGGTTCTGGCTGGACTCTGTCTAGTATAAACCGATTGGAGCTAAGAATTAGTCATTTCACACCGCTGCGGAACTAAATGATTGTAAATTTGCTGGCTTTCGTAAGTGATCCTGTAGTAGAATAGAAATTATGTAATAAATATTATGTTTGTGAAAGAACTTGTGGTGTTTAATTCCTCGAACCTGTTACTATTATGTTAAATTGATATTTTTTTTTCATCGTCCAGAATCGTACCAAGGACCTAAGTCGATCTAATTAATCAGTACATTGATTGGAAATTTATTTAATGATATCTGATCTTTATCCCGAATCTCTAGCATTAAAATTATGAATTACCAATATGTTGGTGTTGGTGGCTTATAGGATGATGATTACAGTAAAGGTTTTAATGTCTCTTTAAGAATGTTGAACATGGAATAATGAAATTATTATTTTTTTACATCAAATTAAACATTATTGTATCGATCGGGTATCGAACCAAGGACTGAAACTGATCGAATCAATCTGTAAATTAATGAGTGATTTATTTAATGAATTTTGGAATTTTTTACGAATTTCTAGCTAAATAATTACACGATTCCAAGATGGCGGCCAAATGACAAGATGGCGGGTGACAGCAATAATAAATGATTACTGCACTCTAGCGGATAAGAATTAAACTAACATGGTGTCAGCGCACTCTCGCCGACGATAACAAGATGATAATGGCTACCAGCAGACGAAGACAAGATGGCGGACATGACATCATACTAGTTGACCTTGTTATTGGTGGTGGTAGGTTAGTCTGTAGGTTACTTCCGTGGTGGAAGGAGCCTGTCGCCATTTTTAGTTTTTTTGACCTCGTCGGGTTCGAACCGAGGACTCCGAACTCCGTGTCTAAAAAGTATATTTTTTATAAAAAAATATATTAAAATTTTATTAATTTAATTTTTTTATGAATTTTAAAATTGTTTTCATTAAAATCGGATAATAAATAAAAAAGTTAAAGATGGAGGGCGTAACGGAAATTGCAACGGTGACGTCATAATCCTATAAATGGCTTATTGTTGGCTTGAGTTAAGGATGCTTAAGCCAGTTTTAGGAATTTTCAGCCGCTGGGATTTTTAAGGACTAAAAACGGGAATTTTTCCCTCGAAACGGGAAATTTTTCCCTCGAAAAGAGAAATTTTTAATTTGTGGAATTTTTTGAGATTTTTTGGCGGAACTTTTTTCCACAGAAATGGAAATTTTGGCGAATTTTGAGGAATTTTGGGCAAATTTTGCCCAATTTTGGCGGATTTTGGCGATTTTTGAGGATCAAATTCAAGGTCAAGGTCAAAGGTCAAGGTCACAACCATCCAAGATGGCCGCCGTGACGTCACAATCCAATATGGCGGTCGACAATCATCAATCCACAGCCAGAAGCCAGTCCCAGAACATACATTCGTATACTACTCACTTTCAGCTGTAGAATTATGTACGATAACCTCTAGAAAAATATTTTATTTAAAAAATACTGCTGTAGTTCTTTATTCTAACGAAAACCCTTTTCAAGAGCCATGTCACCAAAGAAACATTTTAAAAACTTGTTTTATTGACATATTAACTAATTGCGTGGCTAAAGTATTCTGTTAGATAACATTCATTAATTATCATTAAAAATTCCATTTAAATCGTTGGCCAATAAAATATCTCACCGAAGACCATTGATTAAATTAAAGAATCTTGGCGATTTGCTCCTTATTTGCATTTATTAAAAGTTACGCATTTCGTAAATGATTACATTTAATTATACTAAAGAGTAAAACCATTTTCTTATTGCTTAGGTACATGTTTACCACTTTTCCACGAGCAGTAGCGCTTCACACTGAAAGCCACTATCTAGCTTGTCTAGCAGTAAAAGAGGAAACGCAGGCAGCTGAAGACTTCAGAAATAAGGCAGGGATGAGTGACCGTGCTTCCAAGAATGTCCATACCTGCTAGGTTTGTTTTGCGATATGGCATCCCACCCCCCTTCCTGTTACGGGACTCCGGAGATTATCTTACAGGGGAATGACCAAGCCTAATAGAAAGAGAGGTCCCACGCAGGACAGAGACGGAGATAAGACTGACCCTTGCTACCCGAACAGTACCACAACGTCGCAGCTTTGAATATATATATATATTCAAAGGTCGCAGTAAGGGCATAGCCCTTACAGCGAGACAGGGATTACCTGTCTGCACTCCGCGTCTGCGTGAACACTTGCGATTCTTAGTACGTTAGGGGAATGTCGTGTTTTACAATGGATCCTGCGGAACGTCTGGAAGGTGAAAAATCTGGTAGTTCTTTGTACATTGTAAGGGGAAACGTATTTGTAAATAAAAGAAATAAAGGGGACAATTTATATTGTTGATGTAAAGAAGATTTTTGTAACAGTACTGCAGTTTTAGTTAATATTGATAGTAACATCTTTATAAAGAGTGAAAGGCCACACAATCATGAAGTCGATACTAGCCGTGTTCAAGTTTTACGACTGAAACAAGTATGCGAGAGGTAAGTCAATATTAACTTTTTCAAATCTTTATTTATTTATTAATTTTATTCCGTCGAGCCTATAAATATGGCAGGGGCCATAAGGCTATAGAACATGTCAATAATTACAGGACATACAAAACCACAATACACATACAGTATATGCTCTTGAATATATCAGAACACATCACATGTAAAACAATGAAAATACATACATACATGCGATGCAATTTATATGTACAAATACTTGTGAGTATGAAGGTTTATGTGTATGCATACATGTTTGTAGGTAGGTATGTGGTTTCGTTCGCGCGTTCACGTTGTTATGGTAATATGTTCAAATAATTTAGTTGAGAGGTGAAATATGCAGGAATAAATAACCAAATTTTAGTTAAGGCATTATTATTTATGCTAGGAACTGACATATAAAACAACACCACTCTGGGGAAGCGATTTATTGTTAAATACCTTTTAAATATTGAGCCACGAATGTTTTAAATTCATAATACATCGCAAAAACTGCATCATAGGAATTCGTAGCATAAACAAAGTACTACACTGTGTTTGAACTCATTAGCTCCTTTAACTTTTAAAAAATTTTGTAATATGCATATCTATTTACATGAATTAAAGTTTTTAAACTAAAAATGTCAATCAAATAAATATTTGTATGACCTAACAGCACACATTTAACTACTGAACCAGAATTTACTTAGAATGTTTCGCTATCGAATATGCTTTCCGATGTCGCTTGGTAGATCCACAGGTCTTCCCTGCTATTTTTTAATTATAAGTTATAATGAGTGAAAGAATACCTGTTTACATATTGACATATGTGGCATCACGCTGTATAAACACGGACTTGAACATTAAAGATCAATATGTTGCTTATGTTTACGAGACTGATGTTAGCTCTATCCTCCAGCTCTATCCGCGCTCTAGGGCTCTGGTGCTTGGGACAAAAAGGACGCAAGTAATTTTCGCCGATTTATCGCTTCCTAACACATTATTTGCTTTTATATGGGAGTGCGTCGTTTGACCTACAGGCGTTTGCCCTACAGGCATTTGCCCTAAAGGCGTTTGCCCCAACATAAGTTTTTCGACCGTCGTTTGCCTTACAGGCGTTTGTCGTACAGGTGTTTGACTTAAAAGTTTGTGCGGTTTCGTTAATCCGAAAAAAGTAAGTGCTTGCCGGCATTTGTCCTACAGTCGCTTACCCTAAATTGCATTTGCCCTAAATTCTTTAACCCTACAGGTATTTTCCCTACGTTTAGGGCAAACGACGTGCAGCCCTTTTATATTAGGCTATTGTCACGCTTACAGAAATTACTTTTTCTTTCATTAAGGATCAAATTACATAATTAATATTCAATATTAACATGTGAAATAGAATAAAAGCGAATTTTAAGTACACCAATGCACAGTAAATAATAATTTACGATTTTTTAACCCCTCCAGTAAATGCCTAATGAAATATTTTAATAGTAAGTATTAATTACTGAGCCCGATATCGCGCACCAGATTAATTAGCTGGTGTGACTAGGCCTTATCATATAACAGGCTAAAATAATTCAATTAAGTACCTAGCTCACATAGCACATGGTAGGTTGGTGTAACAGTCAAATCATTAGGCATTTCCTGGAGGAGTGAAAAAAAAATCGTAAAATATTATTTACGCTTTTCTTCCGTTTCTCATGTTAATTATGAATATTAATGATGTAGGCTACTTTCTTGGGAGATGAATGAAAAAGTAATTTCTGTAACCATGACAATGATATAAAAGGAATTTAATCAACCTTAGATAATTTATCGTGTTGTGCCTTCACAAAAACGATTGTAATGTTTTAATTAAAAATATGTTAAATTTGTTTCAGTGTTCTACATTGTGTTGTAGTGTCGCTGCAACTAAATGACGTCTCAGCAGCGAGCGAGAACTTTAATTTTAAGGGGCAGTAGCCATACATGTAACGGTTTAAAGTAAAATCATTAAACATATTTTCAAGACCTAGACGAAACAGAGTTATTTCCGTACGTCTATCAAAACTGTGCCAAAAAATTTTAACAGTATTATTTTAATTGCATGTTCCTTAATATGTGTACAATATATTTATATTATTTAATCTTACCGTCGTTATTTTTATGTATATTAATGCATTTTAGGTACCCTGAGGCAGGAAATATAGTCGGATTTACGGCGGTAGAATCCATAATGTTAAAATCCAGACGGATCTGTCAGCCGCCTTTACCTAGAAGTCTGGAAGATTTGGTTGGTATTTTTGAAGATGAGAGATGGGCCCACTGGGGCCGTACAAGTCATGGTGATGATGCGGATGATTTCTACAGATCAAATTTGCATGATGGAGAGTTTGCAGGTGTAGTTTTTCTGTCGGAAAACCTGAAAGGTGTTCTTGAGTCAACCGGCCGTCTTCACGTCGACGTCACCTTAAAATGTTTGCCCAGATCTCTAGAGGCGCAACAACTCTTAACAATTCATGCTGTGCATGAAGATAAGGTACGTTACAAAAAAAATACCAAAGTAAGTGATGTAGAGGTTTTATGTCACACAGTTATGCACAGAAAAACTTAAGGCGACGGGACCTACTAACTATAGTGGAGCTCCGAACCACTTGAGTCACTACTCGGTGCTCAGAAATGTTATCCATGCCGTGGGGTGGGATCGAACCTACGTTCCTCACCACCGAGGACTCTCCAAAAAATTCAAGAAATAAATATAGGTATTTACAAACTTAAATGCCTGTATGTTTTCATTGATTTTATATAGGAAATGTAATTACGTCTCCACAATAAATTTCATTTTTGCAGTTTGAAAGAAATAGAATCGCCTGGCTGTAACCGTCACAAATTGTGCTTAATTTACTTAAATAAATGGTGTAAAACACATTTAGTTATTGATAATAATACAACTACTTCAACTACATTTAATGTTATCACAATAAATTAATCTGGAAAATAAAGTATTTTTTTATCTTATATTATTTAATCAATACCATTGGGTTTTTGTGGTAGCAATGTGTACTTCTATACTGGACTGAAGAACGGAAGTCGGAATTTCCAGTCCCGCATAATGGCATGGGAACAAAAACTGGTGGCGGACTTCTTCCCCTCCCCCTTGCGGGCAACGGCTACGGCACCAGCCAGGTAGTTGGGTGGGGGCCCGAGGGGACCGGTCAAGCTGCAAGCAGCCCATTGCGCTAACTCGTAAGAATATTTTCTGTAGTAAGTGTAGTAAGACACTGTTGCAACTGTATTTAACAAATTATTCTAATTGAATAACGTATCTATTACTTTATATAAAGAAATATATTCCCTGAGTTAATGGCTGATTAAGATTATCATAGTTTGCTTCAAATAGCCTTCAAAAATCCTTGAATTTGATTGATTGTAAGATGCATGACGTCACAACTGCGACCATTTTCTCGTTAACGTTATTCAATGTATCGATCCTTCATAGATTTTCGTTTCGAACATGTTATAAATATTATTGAATATAAATTTTCAAACTTTAAAAAGAGTTGGATTGTCCTTATTAATTAATAAAGTCATTAAATAATTGAGAAATAACATGGATTTCAATTCTTACAGCCTTTATGAAAGTATTTTGTACGAAAAATGTAAAAAGTATTGAAAAAAAATTTAACTTTCGTTGAAACTAATATCTATATTTAACATGTTATTGTTTGAAGATGCTCATTATATAAATAACATTACTATTTTACTTCAATGTTCTTTAAAATTATTACAACAAATTTTTTTATTGCATTCAATGGATTGAGCACCATAAACGCAACTTTTTTTCAACTGCATTGTATTCAATTGATTGATTTCAATTTGATTGATTTCATTTGATTGAATTCAATAAATATTTAATCGTGTGAAACGGCCGTGTTTTACAATATTTGTGTACGAACTTTAGCATCATGCATGTTCTCTGTATTCAGGTGTTTGCAGTGGCATACGTAATAATGAATCAACGAACACGACGAGCATATGAACTCACATTCGCCTACATCAAAAACAAGGTGGAAAGACTAAATCCTGAGATTATGCGTACAGACTATGAGGAACCGTTAAGGAAATCACTGAAACGGTCATTTTCAAAAGCAGTAATCAAAGGATGTTGGTTTCATTACTCACAGGTACGGCATTTTTTCTGTCACAATTTTTATGCAGTTTATTGCCCCCCCCCCCCCCCCTCCCGCGTGGCACATCTGTTGATTTAGGTTTTTTGGTATCATTTACCAACTCAATGTTTCCAAAAAGTTTGTGGTTCACCAATATAAATCAAAATTTTGTTTTTACTGTGTTATTGAAATATTGAAATAAGTGAATGCAGATTCTATAAGTTTGGTGTTTCAGATGTTGAAAATGTACGATGAAAATGCCGCCTTAACTGAAATAATTACATAATAGTTACTTGTCACCCAATCCAAGATATGTTGAAGGGAAGGTATGCGTATATGTGTCAATGATTCCTTAGTTTATTTTTTATATTTATTTGTCGGTAGACCTATAACGACAAAGCGGAACAGAAACTATAAAATCATACATTTATAATATCGAACAGGTATCTACAATCGGTGTGGTTAATTTACGTAAGTTTTCCATTTTTAATTACCTATACGGTTCCACTTTCGTATGTTGCTCGGTCAGGGCCGCAACTAGGGGGGCGCAAGCGGGGCATACGCCCCGGGCGCATAGCTGTGGGGGCGCCGAAATCGCCGGATTGCATTGTAATTCCTACTACAACTGGTAGTGGGTTCACACATGGAAGTTACAGTAGCACAGAAACTGTTACATCTAGGTATGGAAAATGCTTAAATAACACAATTTTTCCGTGGGAAGGCTCCCGGACCCCCCCCCCCCCTTCCGCTTTATTGGTGTGGTATTTGCCAAAAAAGAGGGGGGAGGGGGGGGGGGGGCGCTTGAATCAATTCATGCCCCGGGTGCCAGAGACTCTAGTTGCGGCCCTGTGCTCGGTGAATGTGCATTTCTTGATTAGAAAAGTAATTTTGATAATGTGATCGACTGTTTTCCTTACGAAATATTAGTATGTAGATGGATATATTCTTTGTTATGTTGTATTTCATTGAAAATTGAATTTTCTGTATTATTGTAAGTTATATGTAACTGGTTGCTTGAAGTTGGTTTTTTGGTGTAGGTTTATTTTTCTTGAAATATATATTTCATCAAATAAGTACATGTTTGTATTAGATAAACGTTATTTGAGCGAAATATAATAGATTCGTAGCCATTAGTAAACTTTTATTCGTGATTAATAGTACAGCGAATTTGATAATTTTTATATTACACAGTACACATATTGCATATATTTCTACTCAAACTAAGAAAAAAAAATAATTAGCTTATATTTGTACCTGAATTGCTTTAAGTATTCCGTATGACATATTTCGAGACATGAGAAGTTAAACGTGGTGTTTCATGATTTGTTAAAACCTGATAATAATTTCGTTACCATAATCGGTAATCAGGTAGTTCATGTTAGATGATCGTGATATGAGGTATTATACTTTGATTAGAAGTACACTTTTTTTGCCTGTCAGGTGACTGGGTGTCTGGTGCAAATAAGTACTCATTATTGTGTTTACCGGGCCTGGCCGAGTTCACGTGTTCTTGTCAATATAAAACAACCTTAAATTGTGTAATTAAATATAAATTAATCAACGATCCGTAAAAAAAAATTAAAAAAGAGTGAAGTTAGTGTCACGCCCATAATGTCAAAAACTAACAAGATTTGCTGGATTGAAGAGTTCAAAGTTACTTTTTAAGATGGCATTCATCCTATGATTAATCTGGTTAACTTTTCATAGCAAGGGGAACATTAACCTTACAAGTTTTTAGTTCTGTAAGTTTCCGTTAACAGTACGAAAATGACATTGTCAGTGGTGTGTGGTAAATGCCGCACTTCTTGGAACCACCCAGAAACACCATGCACGGAAGGGTGAAGTGAGGCAACAATTTTAATCGTCCTCATGTTGGCTTCTGGAGACAAGCTGGAATGTTTTTCGTATAAATTTTAAATAGCTACTGGCCAATAAAATTTGCAAATTAGACAAACAAGTCTGTCAGCAAGCCTGTAGCGAATATAAGCATGCCGAACTTATTTTAACAATGACAATATGGCCATAATTTCCATGTACGTCAGGTGTAGAATAAATTATGTTTATGAAAAAGAGCCTGTGAAAATATAAAATAAAGAAAAAAACAATTCTTTGAATTTATAGTATCATAATGCTATGTGAAACCTCTTAAATTAACTTGCATGTTTTAACAGGGAAAAAACTAATCTGCGTGGACTTAACTACAATACTACTAACGTTGTATTTGTCTTATTTTCTTCTAGAGTGTATTTCGCCGTCACAAGGTATCACGCCACTACAGTGAGTTGGCACGTTTATGTGCAACCGATCCTGCAGCCAGAGATATCTTGAAAATGTTAATGGCGTTACCGTTATTGCCATCCAATGCCATCAACCAAGGCTTGCAGGATATCAAAGATTTGGCTCAAGAAAACGGATTTGGTGAAACACTCCTCAGTTTTTTCCAGTACATTAAGACGTATTGGCTTGAGAGAGTCACCCCGGCAGAAATTTCTGTTCATGGATTGGCAGCAAGAACTAAAAATGCGGTGGAGTCTGCACCATAAGCTGAACTCCCGAATGGGTAATCCCCATCCCGGAGTATTCAAAATTATAGGTAAGAGTGCGTGTAACTGTGTCAGTTCTATTGTGTTAATTAAATATATATAGCCCCCGTCCTTCAAACATTAATGTTTGAGAAGTTTTGAAAACTTTTACACAATAAACTAAGTGTTTGCGTAGTATGTTGGGCTTATTTACAGTAATAATAACTTATAACATTAATAACGATAGATGGTCCGTATCCTCGATGCTCAGGTGTACGATTCGGTCACTCGATATCTTTAATGATGATCGCTAATAACTATTAACAAGAATTTTTGTTATTTTTCCCCTATTTATATCTTGTAAATGCACTTTACCTAGGTATTCACATCGAAATTTTTTTTAGCCATGCAAAGTGTAGGAACTGAGCCCTTAGCGTGACAAGTCTTGTACAGTCCAAAACTTAAAGGACGATCAAAGAGCATGAAGTTTAAACACGTGGAATGATATACACCTAACTGCACGTGCCTATTCTGGTAGCAGACATTCATTTATTAGTTATTTTCGTAACGGGTGAAATTTGGTATTTTAATTTACTAGAACAGTGGTAATCTCGTACTAATTTAAAATCATGACAGTTAATGTACGAATCAAAATAGTACTGTTTCACATGTAGCTTAAATTACTTTCCAAACTTTGTAAATAATCACATAAAAAACGCAATTGTTTACATTACATTATACTATTGTTTACTGCTGGCTACAATGTATCCCATCCCACTTTCGCTGCCACACGTATTCATACATACACACTAGTCACCAACACACACACACACACACACACACCTAGGTACATATCCACAATACGTGCAAATCACTTCAAGTCAAAAGTTTTGTGTAGCACAGTCATTAGCGTTTCCATAGCATTAGATGGATTTAGCCTATTAAACAGCCATGCGACTGTTTTAATTTTTTTTAATTTTTTTTATTTTTTTATTTTATTTTTATAAATACATGTGACTGCTATATTGTCATAAAATGGCCTAAAAGTAGTACGGTTAGTTTTTAAATAATAAAAGCTGCAAATAAACAAAATCTGAGCCTCCAATGCATGTTCGCTAATGCAACAATCTTTTAGCCTATCTTCTTCGCTTTCCCGAGCAATAACAACTCGGAATTGGCGTCAGTTAACCAATCCTGAAATTTTCATGACAATGATTGCTTCATCATACATGTGGTTTATTGAGTTACAGAATAATACTAACGATACATGGCATTCTCGCGTTTTAGAAATTTAGTTTCCATGTAGCTATAAAGAGAAAAGTATCCTTATCCAACAAGTTCGAACACCGAGGCCGACTCCGTAACAGGACACTCTTAACAAGTAACGCACGGCATTTCCGTTACACCGGTACCCGTGGGTGAGCGAATGATATACGCCATATCAGCAAGGCATTCCCAGACACCATTTTCTTGAATCTGATAGAAATTTATTACAGCATATAAGTAGTATAGTTTGGTTCCTCCGGAAACAGGATGCAGGATGTGGAGTCGGGAGCCGGTGTCCGCCATCTTGGATTTGTGACGTCACGGCGGCAAAAATTCCTCAAAATTCCTCAAAAATGACTCAAAATGACTCAAAAATTCCCGTTTTAAGAAAAAAATTCCCGTTTTCGAGGGAAAAATTCCCGTTTCGAGGGAAAATTTCCCGTTTTAGTCCGTAAAAATCCCAGCGGCTAGAAATGTCCTTAAAGAGGCTTAAGCATCCTTAACTCAAGCCTCAGTTAAGCCTCTATCAGGACTTGACCTTGACCGTTGACCTTGACCTTGACCTCGGTGGCCATTTTGGATCCGCCATTTCGGATGACGTCACTGTGTTCTCGAACATTCCGGCATTGTAATTTCCGCCATTTTGAAATATGAGGTCACCGTTGCAAATTTTGTTATGGTCGCCATCTTTAAAATCTTTATTTATTATCCGATTTTAACAAAAAAAATTAGAAAATTTATAAAAAAAAATTTAAATAATAAAATTTTAATAAATTATTTATAAAAATTACATTTATGACATGGAGCTCGGACTCCTTGGTTCGAACCCGGTGAGGACAAAAAAATTAAAAAAGGCGACCGATCCTTCCCCCGCGGTGGCTGCAGGCAGACTGACTCCCACCACTTTTTTTTTTTCAAAGCATATATATCGTCACCTAGTATGACGTCATGTCCGCCATCTTGTCTTCGATGCTGGAAGCCATCATCATTGTATCGTCGGCGAGAGTGCGCTGATGACATGTTTATTAATTCTTATCCGCTAGAGTGCAGTAATCATTTATTATTGCTGTGACACCCGGCATCTTGTCATTTGGCCGCCATCTCGAAAATCCGTAATTATTTAGCTAGGAATTCGGGAAAAGTTCCAAAATTCATTAAATAAATCACTCATTAATTTACATATTGATTCGATCCGCTCCCGTCCTCGGTTCGATACCCGATCGATGCAATAATGATTAATTTTACTTAAAAAATAATAATTTCAATAAACCATGTTCAACATTCGTAAAGAGACTCTAAATCCTCTACGACCATCATCCTATCAGACATCAAGACCACCATATTTGAAATGCATAATTTTAATGCTAGAGATTCGGAAAAAAGTTCAAAATTCGTTAAATAAATTTGTAATCTATATACTGATTGATTAGATCGTATTAGGTCCTTGGTTTGATCCCTGGCCGATACAAAACAACTTTAATTTTAAAAAAGTATCAGAAAAGTGTAAGGTTCGAGAAATAAAACACCACAAAGCCTTTTACAAACATAATATTTATTACACAATTTCTATCCTACTACAGAATCACTTGCGAAAGCCAGCAATCTAATAACATTTAGCCCTGCATAGACGTGCAACGACTACTTCTTAGCTCCAATAGCTCCAAATGCTCCAAATGGCTCCAACAGCTCCAAATGCTTGACAGCTCCAAATGCTTGACAGCTCCAAATGTCTCCAAATGCTTAACACAGCTCCAAATGGCTCCAAATGCTCCAAACGGCCTCCAAATGCTTGACAGCTCCAAATGGCTCCAAATGCTTAACACAGCTCCAAATGTCTCCAGCAGCTCCAAATGCTCCAAATGCTTGACAGCTCCAAATGCTTCAAAAGGCTCCAAATGCTCCAAATGACTCCAAAAGGCTCCAAACGGCCTCCAAATGGCTCCAACAGCTCCAATAGCCTCCAAATGTTTAACACAGCTCCTAATGGCTCCAAATGCTTGACAGCTCCAAATGTCTCCAGCAGCTCCAAATGCTCCAAATGGCTCCAACAGCTCCAAACGGCCTCCAAATGACTCCAACAGCTCCAAACGGCCTCCAAATGGCTCCAACAGCCTCCAAATGCTTAACACAGCTCCAAATGCTCCAAACGGCCTCCAAATGTCTCCAACAGCTCCAAACGGCCTCCAAATGGCTTCAACAGCTCCAACAGCCTCCAAATGGCTCCAACAGCTCCAACAGCCTCCAAATGCTTAACACAGCTCCAAATGGCTCCAAATTCTCCAAACGGCCTCCAAATGCTTGACAGCTCCAAATGTCTCCAGCAGCTCCAAATGCTCCAAATGCTTCAAAAGGCTCCAAATGCTCCAAAAAAGGCTCCAAATGCTCCAACAGCCTCCAAATGCTTAACACAGCTCCAAATGCTCCAAACGGCCTCCAAATGCTCCAAATGGCTCCAACAGCTCCATCTTCAATTGGTTCCAACTGATTCCAATTACTTTTCTTATCGAACTTGGCATGATTACTAACATGTCTTTATTAGTATACATTTTGACTGGCAGTGGTAACGTATTTTGCACCTTTAAGTTATAAGTTTTATTTAGAAATCAGATTTCGATCAATGGTAGATACCATTTGGAAAGAAAATATATTAATTTATCTTCAAGTTTATACACATACATTTAATTTAAGCCATTATTGTATGTAGCCAGCTTCCCTCAGTTCTTCGAGTATGAAGGATATTTCTTTAATGTTCGAATAGTTTCCTGCACAAAGCGATCCATGTAGTTGTCGTAGCCTGTCAACCAATATGTTAGGATCTTCCCATGAGGTATAATCAATCTCTTCTGCTGCGTTCATCATCATCCTTGCTAGCTTGTAAACTTCTCTTTGATGTGCAAAGTTAGAGTTCTAGTACAAGCCAGAATGTTTGAATTTTTTTCGTTTTTATTTTTAATTTTTTATTAATTTTTTTGTAATTTTATAATATCAAAGAAAACTTGTGGCGGTTTTCTCCGTGTGCTTCCGATTATTCTTGACAATATTATGGTGGTTTTCTCCGTGTGCTCCTGATTATTCTTGACAATATTATGATGGTTTTCTCTGGGTGCTCCTGATTATTCTTGACAATATTATGATTGTTTTCTCTGGGTGCTTATGGTTATTCCTGACTAGACATCTGATGGTTTTCTCCGAGTGCTTCTGGTTACAGATGAGAAATTGATCTCTGCATGAAGGATTTTTTTTTTTACTTAATGAGGCATGTCATTTTTTTTCAAGGTTACATGTAATTAGTGAATTTTTGCTACTTAATCAACACTTGTAATATTTTTATCAGGTGGAAATTAAAAAAAAAAATCATTACTCAGTCAAATAATCTCTGAGAAATCTAAGAAGCACTAACAGGAAGGACGAACTTCCTTCTCCTTGAAGTCTAGCGAAGCCATCCTTCTTTTGCGATAGTTAGTGAGCATCCCGCATCCCGCATAAAAGAACTAAATATTATTTACCTGCAAGTAACATGTGGCGACATCTGTTGTTGAAAAGCAGAACTACTTGCAACAAGTACCTTTGAATGAGATAAATTTATTCTCGCTGATGAAATAATTAAAAAATTCTATTTAAGTAATATATCTAATTTAAAACTCTTAGTTTGCGTCTGGCATTAGTCTCAGTAACTAATATGAATCCTGATTCGGGATTAGTTGCTGTATCAAAACAACATCACTGTAGATACTGTAGCAAGGTGTTTACCTTGAGAAAGAATGCTAAACGACATGAGAGAAGGGAGTGTAATTTGGGTCCTTGTCAAAAACCATTCCATTGCAGTCAGTGTCAGAAATCCTTTGGTAGAAGATATTACTTGGATAGACATTACAAGACCTGTACAATTAAGATGAATAAAGATAACGAAGACTGGGCTACAACATCGCGGAAGAGGAACGAAGGCGAAAAAACTAATGCTAAAATTACTGATCTAGAGCAAGATAATAATTTAAAATTTAAAACAAACGAAGGAAGTTGTAACCACATTAGAAATGAAAATATATTTACTCCAACATCTAGACGTCTCCATGAAAATGTGAAAGATGGAGAACCTCCTGAAGCTTACAACGTCGAAGACTTTGATGAATCATCTGAAGCTGGCATGATTGAAGATTGTGGTGACATATCTGATGCTGACATGATTGAGTACTGTACTGAAGCACCTAAAGCAGGCAAGATCGAAGACTGTGATGGCGATCTGAGACCAAAACGATGGAAAAGACGTAATAAAATAAATTATCCTGATCAAGTTTGTGATGCTGACATGATTGAAGACTGTGGTGACACATCAGAAGCTGGCATGAACGAAGACTGTGCTGACACATCTAAGGCTGACATGATTGAGTACTGTGCTGAAGCACCAAAAGCATGCAAGAGTGAAGACTGTGATGGTGGTTTGAGACCAAAACGATGGAAACGTCGTAATAAAATAAATTATCCTGATCAAGCTTGTGATAATCACTGGCACGATGACGAAAGTGACCTTGTGGTTGGTGTTAAAACGATAGACACCAGAGATAATAATATTTATTATAAACATGCAAGGATGATGATGAACGCAGCAGAAGAGATTGATTATACCTCATGGGAAGATCCTAACATATTGGTTGACAGGCTACGACAACTACATGGATAGCTTTGTGCAGGAAACTATTCGAACATTAAAGAAATATCCTTCATACTCGAAGAACTGAGGGAAGCTGGCTACATACAATAATGGCTTAAATTAAATGTATGTGTATAAACTTGAAGATAAATTAATATATTTTCTTTCCAAATGGTATCTACCATTGATCGAAATCTGATTTCTAAATAAAACTTATAACTTAAAGGTGCAAAATACGTTACCACTGCCAGTCAAAATGTATACTAATAAAGACATGTTAGTAATCATGCCAAGTACGATAAGAAAAGTAATTGGAATCAGTTGGAACCAATTGAAGATGGAGCTGTTGGAGCCATTTGGAGCATTTGGAGGCCGTTTGGAGCATTTGGAGACCGTTTGGAGCATTTGGAGCCATTTGGAGCCTTTTGAAGCATTTGGAGCTGTGTTAAGCATTTTGAGGCTGTTGGAGCATTTGGAGCCTTTTTTGGAGCATTTGGAGCCTTTTGAAGCATTTGGACCATTTGGAGCTGCTGGAGACATTTGGAGCTGTCAAGCATTTGGAGGCCGTTTGGAGAATTTGGAGCCATTTGGAGCTGTGTTAAGCATTTGGAGGCTGTTGGAGCTGTTGGAGCCATTTGGAGGCTGTTGGAGCTGTTGAAGCCATTTGGAGGCCGTTTGGAGCTGTTGGAGACATTTGGAGGCCGTTTGGAGCATTTGGAGCTGTGTTAAGCATTTGGAGGCTGTTGGAGCCATTTGGAGGCCGTTTGGAGCTGTTGGAGTCATTTGGAGGCCGTTTGGAGCTGTTGGAGCCATTTGGAGCATTTGGAGCTGCTGGAGACATTTGGAGCTGTCAAGCATTTGGAGCCATTAGGAGCTGTGTTAAACATTTGGAGGCTATTGGAGCTGTTGGAGCCATTTGGAGGCCGTTTGGAGCCTTTTGGAGTCATTTGGAGCATTTGGAGCCTTTTGAAGCATTTGGAGCTGTCAAGCATTTGGAGCATTTGGAGCTGCTGGAGACATTTGGAGCTGTGTTAAGCATTTGGAGCCATTTGGAGCTGTCAAGCATTTGGAGGCCGTTTGGAGCATTTGGAGCCATTTGGAGCTGTGTTAAGCATTTGGAGACATTTGGAGCTGTCAAGCATTTGGAGCTGTCAAGCATTTGGAGCTGTTGGAGCCATTTGGAGCATTTGGAGCTATTGGAGCTAAGAAGTAGTCGTTGCACGTCTATGCAGGGCTAAATGTTATTAGATTGCTGGCTTTCGAAAGTGATTCTGTAGTAGGATAGAAATTGTGTAATAAATATTATGTTTGTAAAAGGCTTTGTGGTGTTTTATTTCTCGAACCTTACACTTTTCTGATACTTTTTTAAAATTAAAGTTGTTTTGTATCGGCCAGGGATCGAACCAAGGACCTAATACGATCTAATCAATCAGTATATAGATTACAAATTTATTTAACGAATTTTGAACTTTTTCCCGAATCTCTAGCATTAAAATTATGCATTTCAAATATGGTGGTCTTGATGTCTGATAGGATGATGGTCGTAGAGGATTTAGAGTCTCTTTACGAATGTTGAACATGGTTTATTGAAATTATTATTTTTTAAGTAAAATTAAACATTATTGCATCGATCGGGTATCGAACCGAGGACGGGAGCGGATCGAATCAATATGTAAATTAATGAGTGATTTATTTAATGAATTTTGGAACTTTTCCCGAATTCCTAGCTAAATAATTACGGATTTTCGAGATGGCGGCCAAATGACAAGATGCCGGGTGTCACAGCAATAATAAATGATTACTGCAGTCTAGCGGATAAGAATTAATAAACATGTCATCAGCGCACTCTCGCCGACGATACAATGATGATGGCTTCCAGCATCGAAGACAAGATGGCGGACATGACGTCATACTAGGTGACGATATATATGCTTTGAAAAAAAAAGTGGTGGGAGTCAGTCTGCCTGCAGCCACCGCGGGGGAAGGATCGGTCGCCATTTTTATTTTTTTTGCCCTCACCGGGTTCGAACCGAGGACTCCGAGCTCCATGTCATAAATGTAATTTTTATAAATAATTTATTAAAATTTTATTATTAAAATTTTTTTTATAAATTTTAATTTTTTTTCGTTTAAATCGGATAGTAAATAAAGATTTTAAAGATGGCGACCATAACAAAATTTGCAACGGTGACGTCATATTTCAAAATGGCGGAAATTACAATGCCGAAATGTTCGAGAACACAGTGATGTCATCCGAAATAGCGGATCCAAAATGGCCGCCGAGGTCAAGGTCAAGGTCAACGGTCAAGGTCAAGTCCTGATAGAGGCTTAACTGAGGCTTGAGTTAAGGATGCTTAAGCCTCTTTAAGGACATTTATAGCCGCTGGGATTTTTACGGACTAAAACGGGAAATTTTCCCTCGAAAACGAAATTTTTCCCTCGAAAACGGGAAATTTTTTCTTAAAACGGGAATTTTTGAGTCATTTTGAGTCATTTTTGAGGAATTTTGAGGAATTTTTGCCGCCGTGATGTCACAAATCCAAGATGGCGGACACCGGCTCCCGGCTCCACATCCTGCATCCTGTTTCCGGAGGAACCAAACTATACTACTCATATATAACTTATGTCTTTTTCTGAACATGATGGGTTATTGTATCGCACTTTATGCTCGTTGCGTTCACGTTTCAAAGATACTGTCATTTATCTAACAATATATGGTTGTGGCTCAGCCTATCATATATATATATAATTTTTTCTTTTCGTTTCAGCCAAACTCAAAGCACTCAACCAAAGTGAAGAAATGGATTTTGCTAGAATGCAAAATTCTGTTCAAGTCGCAAGACAGTGTAGGAGAGCACACAGAGTAATTGACCTAAGAATTCAGCAGGCTCTGGAGAGATTCGCCAATCAAGGGATAACCGTACTAGAGTTCCTGCATACGGTAAACCACCATGTGTCCTTGGGAGGGCGATCAAGGATTTCTCGACAAACGCAACAGCGTGTAGATGAACCTGTTGGTCACAAAAATGTTTTGCCTCCTGGAGATGACTACACGTGTTGCATTTGTCGAGCGGAGCGACCAAACCACGCAGCGGTACCATGCGGCCATGGGATGTGCAGCGCCTGTGCTGCTACATGGCAAGCAGCCGAAAGAGCCGTCCACCCACCTAGGCCAGTTCGGTGTCCGTTGTGCCGAACACCATCAACAATTTTCATGGCGTTGTATATATAAATATGAACATTGTGTGGTTAAAATATGATTTGCTGCATTTTGTAAGCTTCCATGCATATGTGGTGGGGTTTGAAAGTTTTTGACATTTTAAGAAAGGTTTAAGAACTGTATTAACTTTGACTTTCTTATGGGTCCTTGTTATCAGTATTACATATGTTATGTTTAATTGCATTATCTGTATATTTTTTCTGTATTAATAGACTATCTGTACCTATATAATTAAAAATTCCATAAAATTGAATAACATAAGTGTTGTTTTGAAAAAAGCTGCATTCAAAGAATATTTTTAACCTTTTTCAGTTATAACTACAGATATGCTTCAGCAACTCACAAGGCTAGTTTGTAAATGTTTCTTCTTATAACAGTTAGAAACCGATAGTTTTTACTAATAACAATCTAAATAATCATTATTAATCAGCTATTCAAATTAACCGCCATTTCGACATTTCCAACCGGTAAATTCCCATTAATAATATTAACAATGTCTAAATCACAAAACCAGAGCTGAACTATGGTGTCAAACTTGCTTACTGGCTAAGATGCATTGTTCTACGTCTTTGTCTTATATACTACTATGATGTCGACGAATGATGCTAATGTCGAACTAAAAATGTATTAAAGGCGAGGGTATGCACATTTATAGCATTTTTTAAATGACTTAAATTTCTTTAATGTTTTTAAATGCAGTATTTATTACCTCTAGCATGTGTGATGTAGGTATTGTAGACGATATACATTACAAGTGTATCAACATTTGCTGCCGTGTTACATTTTACTTTTCATTGTCGTAATGAAAAATTATGGCAAACTCCATATAAGCTGTTCATAACAAGTTGAGCAATTTTGAATGTAGCTTTGAAAACTGTCACTGTCCGTCTCTTTATGTCTCAGAAAGCAAAACGATGCGTCAACTAGTATGAACTGCAAAAGTGACATGGGGAGTTCGGAAGTATATATACTTCGTGAGGACCCAAATTATAATCCATACTTCCATACTTATATTATAAATGCGAAAGTAACTCTGTCTGTCTGTCTGTTTGTTTGTTTGTTTGTTACCTTTTCCCGGCTAAACGGCTGAACGGATCGTAATGAAATTTGGCAAGGAGATAGATTATATCCTGGGGAAGGACATAGGCTATGTTTTGTCTCAAAAATAATCTTGAAGTGGGTGAAACAAAATATATCTTAATATTGTATCATGTGTGTCATAGATATAATAATTGTTAGTGTCATTCCTCTATGTCTGCCGAGCAATACCCGTGAAGCCAATACGTTTTGCTATTGCAAGGAACTAAGTAGAGAGTAAGAAAAATTAAAGCTCTGTATCGTAGTACACCAATACACCAGGAGATGACACTGTTTTGAATTATCGCTTTATAAGGAACTAGGTAGAGAGTAAAAATAATTAAAGCTATTGACCATTTGTCGTCGACATGTGTGGTTCAATTGTCACTACTCAGTTTGTATTTTACAATTTTCATTACCCATTTTGTATTTTATCATCAATGGGGTTTTCAAAGTTACCTTGAGCGTAATTTGGGGAAACCGAGATGTTTTTCATCACATCTTAGTACACCAACACACCAGTAGATGGCCCTGTTAGCTTTTTTATTTATTGTTTAATAATTTGCTGATCCTAACTAATATTATAAGTTAGTTGGTTTGTTTGTTTGTTACGCTTCGCGTCTTATCCACTCAAAGATTATAATGGAAATTTGCATAGAGATAGTTTATTGGCTGGAGTGTGAGATAGGCTAATTTTTATCATGGAAAAAAATGTAAGGTTCCAGTTTTTTCTGTAAACTCCTTTAAAAATAGGTATTTTTCTATTGCTACATTTTGTTTTGTTGATTGCGAGATAAATTTATTTATATGTTTTATTTAAATTTAAATTTATTTTATATATATTCTTACCTACCAATTATTTTAAATTTCACGTGGATGTTTTCAATGTCATTCGAGTAGTAAATTTTGTTTTGTCTAATCGATTGTTATTTATACTTTTTGTTTCATTTTGGAAACATGCGAATTTTTTAGACTTTATGACAAATACAAAATTTGTTTCACTAACATTCTTAGGTTATTTATGATGTCTAAAGTTTTAAGTTTAATATTATGTATAAGTACGTAAATTCTTAAATTATAGTTTTTTTTTCAAATTTATTTATAGGTTGGTACTAAGTTTTTATATTTGTCAATATTGTTTATTTTGGTAGGTAGGAGTAAATAAATACCTACCTCCTTATATCCTTTTATATCTCTTTCGATTTGGAGTGTTTTTGAGCCATTCGAGGTCCTCAAGCTCCACCCCCTTCCTCCAAAGGGGTCACAGCCACAAAATTTCGAAAATTTTGGAGGAAATAAAAAAACAATTTAACATGAACTAAAAAGTGTCCGGGGCATGATGAAAAATTAATCCAAAGTCGATTTTCCACCAATGTTTTTTTTTCTTTTGCGTTGGGGGGGGGGGGGGGGGGGTGCTTGATGAGAAAAGACCAAAACCCAATATTTTGAAAAAATTTAAAATTTATTATTTTTCGATTTGGAGTGTTTTCGAGCCATTCGGGTTCCTCAAGATCAACCCCCCCCCCTCCCTACTCAGGGGTCAAAGCCCCAAAATTTCCAAACATTTCAAAAATCAATTATTTTTAGATTTAGAGGGTTTTCGAGACATTAGAGGTCCTCAGAATCATCCCCCCCACCTCAGGGGTCAAAGCCCCAAAATTTCGAAAACTTCAAATTTTAAAAAATCCATTCTTTTTCGATTTTGAGTTTTTTCGAGCCATTCGAGGTCCACAACCTCCACCACTCCTCCTCCTCAGAGGTTAAGCCCCATAAATTCTAAAATTTTGAGTAAATTGTAAAAAAAAAGTCAATATGAACTAAAAAGTAAAAAATAAAAATAAAATTATATTTAAAAATACGTTTTAATTTTGTGATATTAAGTAAAAAAATTTAAAATTTAAGTAATTAGTTTACCAATGACAGAATAAACTACAGCTCTTTATAACGTAATTTTTTAATAAGTAAAAAATAAGAATCAATTAATAAACAAAGCTATCAATTTTAATGAAGAAAAAGCACGGGGTGCTCTCTTCTTGCATTTTCATAATAACTGTCGTAACTAATAGACATTAGTGACTCTATCCTAACGAGTAGACCTTAGTGATAGAAAATATTTAAGAGTACTGATATCAAGCTCTAACCTTAATAAATAATTTGTAAGTGTAAACGATGGCATAAACTTTGTTAAAATAATTTAGGTTCCAGTTTTAATTGTTTTTTTAATTGTGTACATCATTAAATTAAAGGATAAGAGTGTGATTTCATAAAGGTAAAATATATATTGGAACACTCTGACACAAAATGTTTAAAATCATGAAATTAACCTAAACTAAATATTAAAAACAAATTTGTGCATAGCTTCTAGAAAAAATTTCATTCTTAAATAGCTAAGGATTGAAGATATAATTTTTTGCACCTGAACATTTATTGTGTCTATTTATTTAGTAAAAATATTTGGAATTTTTTTAATGGTAAGATTTGAGCAATACTCAGAAATTGCGCGAGCGAAGCCGCGGATGATTAGCTAGTTTATATTATAAGCAGCGTATGTCGCTCACCCAAAGCACAACAGCGGACAATAACCGAAACACCAATATCACTCTCCAGTGAGAAAGCTACATTCGTCACGGACATGAAACGATCTATCGAGTACACGTCACAGAGCCTAAAATTTTTCAGCCTAAAACTAGGCTGGATGTATTTTAGGCTGAGTGACTATAGGCTATGTTACTTTAGGCTGGATGTATTTTAGGCTGAATGACTTTAGGCTGTACGACTTTAGGCTGAGTGACTTTAGGCTGAACGATTTTAGGCTGTGTGACTGTAGGCTGAGTTATTTTAGGCTGAATGACTTTAGGCTGTACGACTTTAGGCTGAGCGACTTTAGGCTGAGCGACTTTATGATGAATGACTTTAGGCAGAACGAAATTCTGATCTTGGCTGTTAATGTATGTGAGCGGTTGTATTTTTAGGCTGAACGATTTTAGGCTGAATAAATTTAGGCTGAGTGACGGTTCTGATACGCAATGGCATAAAAGTTTAAGTTTTGTGCGCTTCGCATCTCATGTAGTAACATATTTCATTCCTAGGTGGCAGCACTGATACGATATATCGTAGAGGACGGTAGTGTCAGATTTCACCTGAAGATGGTGCCATGAGCACTACATTTTCGACCTTTTCATTCAGCGGCAATAACAGCTAAAGCCACAGAAATTAAACTTAAATGTATAATGAATTGGCAAGGCGAACACAACAAATATGTTGCAAATACTAAAAAGAATAATAGTAGTAATACGTTGAGAAATGCCATAGCGTTATGAAAATGTAATAATAATATACAAAACATTTCACTTAATTGGTAGAGGTCGATTCTAAATGAATGTGTGCATTAATTACAAAAATAATCTATAACCTATTTTTAATAAATAAAAAAAACATTTTGGCAGGTCAGTTATTTGTAGACTCAGTGCTATTTCGTGCCAAAAAATTAAAACCATACTGAACGGCTTGAAATTGTGTTAACAGACACATTTAGAATAAATTGTGGACGTTATATCCACCACGCTACCATTTGACACTGGCGTCCTTTTCTTTCTTAATATGATTTGTATGTGTACCTATAATTCAAAGTTTTGTAATTATTCTATGACATGTTTAACAACAATTTTTCTTGAAGAATTGCACTAATAAGTTTTAGGGTTCTCATTGGTATATTGTAGAAGATGTAACTTTCTTGCGACGCGATATGTGTGTCATATTACAATAATATTAAATTATTTTGAATAATTGTGAAGTGTGTGCATTTTGCATGGTTTTTTGCAGTTCAAGTTCAACCATTTCAGAAAATTTGTTATCTGTGAGATTTTTTGAGTACACGTCACTGAGCGTCAGCCTAAGAATACAACTTAAGACGGTGCAATAATCACTGCAATACGAAATAATTAGCAACTAGACACATTTATTAATAAATTTAATAAGTCTTGTGGCAAGAAAATTCAATAACAATGTTCTTGTCACCATATCACATAATGTGAAAATAAAATAATGAAAGACTTTACGTCCAAGGAATGAACATTGGCTATCAACCACACATATAACAGACACAATTACCATTAAAATTGCATAGCTTTGTAGAGCTTTACAATAAATTCTTCACTAGGACTTTTACTTTTGTGAATAGTACTTGAATTATTCCCTGGGTAAATCAGTAAATAGATCAACTGAAATTCATTTCTCGGGACCTCTGGGCTAGTACATTTTAAGATATATTCGATTATACGTCAAGCACGAATTCAAGAATACCAGTGACGTTTGAGCGATGACGTAAATTAAACTCACATATTTTAGTACAAAATACACTTCCGAAAAGTATGGGTCGACAATTTGACTAAACGAATTTTCCATGACTCCCTCGTAGGCTTCTCTTGTGGTGACGCTTGACATCGTGCACTAAAGAAACTATTTAAAACTGAATTTTAAACCAATTAACACTGTATTTTTACCTCAAACTGTAGAAAACTTGTTTACTGCCAAAACTATGCTGATAATAGAAGATTAAGGGCCGAATTTATAAACGACATTCGAATGACTGCCGGCAAGCCGCCGGCTGTCACCCACCCAGCGGCTTACTGGCGGCAATCCACCCTTTCCTAGTTATAAACATCTGCCATTTGACCACCCGAAGAATGAGAGTTGGATGGCTCTTCACCTTGAAATGTGGCAACGTTGCTGTGATTTTTGTGTTTGAAATACTTCCGAACCACACTTTTTCGATATTTTGGAAAACGCCTTTGAAAATCATTTGCATTTAGCTTGTTATTGTTTTTGACTGTGAGCTATGTGGCTCGAAAGTCGGAAAATAGTTTTAAGGTTATAAAATGTAAATACTAGAGTATGTGTTAAACATACTGTCATTTTGAAGAAATAATGCTATTTACTTGAATATAAATAAGCGCGACGTGACGGAATACAAGAAACTTGAGGCAATTTGAATTAAGAAATTTAAACATGTAAAAAGGTTAGGGTGCATTAGGATTTGTCATATTTCTACAAATTGCTTTCGTCCTATTATATATGTCCTAAAAAAATTTAACTATACAATAAAATTGTAGTTTGGATAATAAAATATTATGGTGCACAGTCAAATGACTTACTCAACTCACGCATATTTGCTTGGATAAAGTTGTTAGTGTTAAATGAATTTAAAACCATGTTGACTAGAGATCTAACAGCAGTTGTATCTTTACCTGTTCTAAAACAAAATTGATTTTCTGATCTTTAAGATGGGGAGGGAAAATCAAAAAACTACTACCCTGCGTTTTTTTTTCAGCAAAAACCAAGCATAGTGGTAATGTCAGTTCAGAGTGTATCAGAAAATATGATCCATAGGCCACTCACAATACAAAGCTCTGTTAACTCTGAACGTGCCATTAGCACAAACAACTACACAACTTAGGTCAACTACTCCATAAAGAATTTTAGTTCAACTTATGGTTGCATGTTGGAAATCTTGCACAGTAGACCTAAAATTAAAACAAAAAAAAACGTGCTTTCTATCATCTGTAGCACCAAAACTAAGCAATAATGTCAGTAGGTAGTGAACATAATAACCTAGTTACAGTAACGGGGTAGGATGGTTTAGGAGAGGATTGGATCCTCCCAATAAAGTGTGATTCATTAACCTTTCCTAATAATTCTTCTTGTACCATTTGTGTTTTGTCCTACTGAGTGAAAGTGGCATTTGGAAAATGATGGTTTTTATATTAGTCATGTATTTAATCACATAGTTGTATTCGAGTTTTGCAAACACTACTGATTTGCAAAACACCACCAAGAAAACATCACATCCATTGTACAATTACTTGCTCGTTACCACAATTATATTAATCGCAGTTTGACTGTCTCCAAGTTGGGTTAGCCACTCTATAATTGTACTCTGTAATTAAATCATCTGATCATGTGTTATACATATCATATATGTATAACTTCTATGACTAGTCTGTATATAATTACTATTATTTCATGAATGAATTGTAGTTGCTATAGGTAATAGGACAACTATTATTATTATTTTTATACGGGCGCCTCACTTTAATATTACTATATTACTCATAAATATTTCCACTGCTATAAGTGGTTTTTCAATTGCGGCTTATGCCCAAAGTTACCCATTTCAAATATTAATACAACTGAAAATTATCACTTTTATTTATTAAAATTATGAATAAGTGTAAACACAATAACATTAAAGCTTAGTTTGACACACATAAGGTGATTAACACTGGGAAACAAGGTTGCTTACACATAACTCATATAAAATAAAATTAAATATAAGTTATCTACATAGTTATGTTGGGCACAGCCGAAAGCAAAAGTTCATTTATGGTAAATAATAATACTTAAAGTGAATTAAAAATCAACTATCTCAGTTCCCTCGGATCACACAAGAATCTTTAAGTCGAGACTACTGGGTGAAAGTTAAGATAATTATGTTGTGCCATGACGAAAACCAGAGGCATTAACAGGAACAATCAGTTACTAGGCCGAAACAGTTAATATAAGGGGTTCGCGGAACACAAAACTTCAGGCCTAAATACATTAAGGGGACCGGGAATGCCCTATCTTGACAGTGTTAAAATTAGCATCTTAATGTCCCATTTTCTCAGGATCCTTTTGTCACAGCATGTTGAAATTTTTTTTTACGTATTCATGAAGCCTTATTTATGGAATAGACATAAGGAAATTGTATTGTGTTGTGGTATAATTGGGGGGGGGGGGGGGGGGGAATATTTAGCATTTTAAAAATTTTTTACAAAATTTTATCAAAATTTTTTGCAATAACATTTTTTCTAATTAATTTAGAAAAATAATCTTGTGTTAAAAGTCGCATAATCATACTGGCAATTTATGTTCCAAGTTTTATTATTCTATCTCGAATAGTTCCTGAGAAAAAGGGGCCTTGGCAGAGAAAATTTTTATTTTGAGAAAAATGCATTTAAAGTAAATACTGTATACAATACAATCTCACTTAACATTCTAATACATTCCAGCTCCATATGATGGCTCATTCGGGTCTTCTTGCTGCTCATACAGATCCTCCAACTTCCGTTTTGCTGCATTCCTCTTCTGCCTGGCTTTCATTTCAATATTTTTCACCACACGCTTTGCTTCGTCTATTCTGTAGCTGTCTAGTCTTCATTGCTTCCACACAATTTTTACCAGGAGGGAAACCCAATCTTTCATACACATGACACACCACCAAATTTCCATCATTGAATGATGCAACAGCATACCACACTCCAAAATGCAAGGTACGGAAACCAACAAATGTAGTTTTGGGAAGTCTGTTCCAGATAACACTGTTTACACTTTCATTTGAATTTTGTGTCCTTCCATGTAAACATTTCTTCAGCAACTCGGGCTCACTTAGGTCTCTAAATATGGGTTTCATTTCTTCAACCACGACACGAGGAAGGTGAAAGTGATCAGCATGTTTATAACATTCTCCTTTACTCTTTGCACGCTGATATTTACACCAACTTTCTGAACCCTTAGGACAGAGTCCATGCTGGGGGTCTTCATCCGATGATAGTAAATGGAAATACTCTGCCCATACACTCTCTCTCATTCCTTGAAGATTATTTGAATTTCTTCTTATTGCCAAACCATAATATTTTTGAATGTCCGCTATGACTGAATCAGTAACTCGTCCTCGGCCACCAAAAACTTTGCCATCTTCTAGTTTCTTTCCCTGCAATTTTATTTTCAAATTTTTCAACCTAGTACCCATCCTCTTTTGTACATGCCCTAAGCATTCTAATTTTGATACTGTTTTATCGCCATAAGGGGCAGCCTGAAGAACAGCTTTGTGTCCCTTGCAATCACCATCACCTAAATAGTTTGTATATCGTACATTGTACTGTGATATGGATCGATTGAAAATGTTTACAACACCAGAAACCTCCATGCCACCACTAGTGCCTTTGTAGTTTGCAGTGCATGCTTCTTCATGCTGACCTTTTAGTTTATCCTTGCATGTACAGTGCTTTGATAAAATGTCTACATCTATAACTTTACCAGTATCAACACTCGTACATGTTACAACACCATGCAGTGAAACATGCCCTCTACGAGCTGGAAAAATACCAACATCGAAAGAGGGAAAAAATATCTTTCTAACTATAAAAGTCCCAATATAATAGCATTTTAAAATAAAAAGTTATTGAACATTGAATTTTGTAATTGTTTTCGTACTTGATGGTTTTTCCTGAAAATCACAACTTTTAAATTATTATTTTTAACTAAATTATTTTAGTATTTACCCTTAGTGTAATATGTCATTTTAAAGCTAACATTCTGAAGAAAAATAATCTGCAAAAACATAAAAAATGTTTTTTTTTTAAACAATTTCATAATTCCCAGTCCCCTTAAACTTTCGTACCTTATATTTCCATAGATAAAGGTAGCCCCGGTAATTAAATATTACCGTAACATTCGCCCCGGCTCAGGGGCGCAACAGCTCACTTATTCAGTGAAATATCTGCTGAAAATATAGCTGAATTCCGCGTCGGAAATGCCCGACGCGGCCACACACACCAGCCACAAAAATGGCACACAAAACCTTCCTCTTCATTATTCTCTCCAAAATTATATCGTCAAAATTCCAACAATGCCTAAATTTTCCATTTTAAAGGTCCGCCGATCCATAGACCAATCACCTTCTCTTAATCACGTATCTTTTTCAAACATTAGAAAATTTTGTCAAAACATAGAGACATTGCTACTGCTCTGAGCAATAAACAATATAAACTCTAGAGATTATTACAATTGAAAGACATATAAATTTGACATAAATAAAATTACGTGAATTAAAGTAAACAAACACTGAAAAATATAAATAAACAATTTAAACTAAAGTTTCAGTGTTCTGTGATACTTAGTATTATCACACCATGTTATATGGTTTTGTGAAAGTAGGATTAACATCTTCTTTAAAAGATTGCACTCTGATGTTAGGTTTTGTTTACAAATACCGATACACACATATTTACAAACTGTACTCAAACTGTAATCAAACGGGTCTGCCATGTCCCAAAAGTATCTTTTTCGTACCAGCAATTATTCCGTTTACTCGATTTGTTTGTATAAGCTGAAAACATTTTGCATATGCCACCTAACCTCATCAGATATGTTGCCATTTTCACAAATAGAGATGTCGGATGTCCGCTGGAGGACCGCTGGCAGAGCGCCAGACCTCATCCACCCTGGAGTGGAGGTCGGTTGTTCGCCGACGGTCAACCGACCTCCGGAAGAGGACTATAATCTACGAAACCATCGATTGCGCTGGAGGGCAGTTGGTTTGGTTGTCATTCGAATGACGTTTATAATTACGGCCCTAAGTTTCTAAACTATTAATTAGGATGAATTGAGACATGACTACGCCTCAGTCACGTCTTCATCGGACAAGGTTCGAATCAGCAGCACGGAATTTTTGCTAACAAAGCCAAAATCTCATTTAAACTGTGCACCAAAGATATAAAAATATAGGTGACACTCAGTAAGGAAATATTTCACAAAGCAGTAATAATTCAACTGGCATAGTAATATGAGAATGTTCTAGCATAGAGAAAAACAAATAAAATATTAAATGAAATAAATAGCGTTATTTTAAAGAAATAAATCAATTAATAATTCTTAAAATAAACAAACAAAAATATGTTAATATTGGTCAGTGGGTAATTAGGCTATAAGTAAATAAACAAAATCTTAAACAGATAATTTTAACTAGACAAATATCAATATTACTAAACCGGATAAATAAACAACTTCTGTGAATTGATTCTTTCACAATAATTTAATTGAGTAGCATAAGTTTTAACACTACATATAGCACTTGAAGTGCATGATTATATGCCATTTGTGGTACATACAGAGATAGTCGAATAAGATTGTATCAAATCAATATTTCCAAACTGACATGTTTTCCCCCGGAAAATTAACATATTATGGCAAAGATGATGAACATATAAATCTTTTTTTAAGTGTTGGTTTATGAAACTATAGCGTTTGCACATTAAGTAGAGTACTAATCAGTTATGAAGAAGCTGTTCACGCAAAAATAAGAAATTCCATCTCCAAAGGTATGCGAGTTGGATGAAATATGTTTTCAATAACTGGTTCAATATTTTTGACGCGTTATCGATACCTACGTGATTTAAACTTAAATTGGTCACTCCAAATAATGTCATAAGATCAGTTAGTTTTATGAGTTTTTTTTTCGAAATTCAACGTATTAGGAAGTGAAACTACTAGTCATTTTAATCTACGGTCTGCAGTTCGCACCGATTAAACGTGGGGCATTTAAAATCAAATTTTAAGATATTATTCCTAGGCAAAACATTATTACAAATTGCTGCGAATATTTAACACCAGCAAAGCCGTGGGTGGACGTGCACGCGCAGGTAGTAAGTATTATAAAATAGGAACCGAGTTTATCTAAGTTCCCATGCAGCAAACTACAGTTGTCCGTTTGCACGTTTACTGCTGGCAATGCTGGGTAGCTTCTGGCTATGATAAATAATGGCTCTGCTAGCTTGTTAGCTATGGCCGACTTTCGAAAATACAACACTCGAAATTTCATTTATGACCCATTGGTAGAACTCAGATTGCTGTGAGCTGTGAGCTGCTGCATCGGTGATGGCCCACATGCTACGCATCATGTTATAAGTGGTCCAATTTTTTTTGTGTGTACTCATGAATATATATTTACTTACCCTGCCTAATTTTTTCATTAGCTCTCCAATGTAGTAAAATCATTTTAACCGATTACACAGCTGCAGGCCTAAATCAGGTTCGTGTTGAACTTGAACTTGAGTTACGTGGCCAGCACACTCGTGTGAATATTGTTCATTGAACTTGTTCAAGGTTGCTTTAATTTAAATTTAGTGTACGTGCATATTACAAAGTTCTATCATCTCACATGATACTACCAAACATGTATGAAATGGGGAGGGTACCCGAGGGCAGATTTCTGTCTGGGAGCCCGGACGCAACTACGTGCCTTGAAGGATGATATTAAATTAGGCCGTACAGCGGAGAGTTGACGGAAACAGAAGATTCCCTAGAAAACTAGCCCGCCAACGGCAACGTCCACCACGGTTCCCACTTGCGAAAAATCGGGGGCTGACTCCACCGGAGATCGAACGTGAATCGCCTTTGTGGGTGTCAAGTGGTCTGACCACACTGACACTACTATCACCACTCACAAAATACTATTACGATGCTATGTATGAATGCAAAGTTAGATTATATTTATTTTAACTACAAAGCTATGTACAAAATGGGAATGCCCACAACTACATCTATAAACTAATAGCAAACTTTTATTTTTAAATTATTGTTCACTGTTAGCATGCCTGCATATTAATTTCAGGACCGGAGGTTCGAATATTGGCACTGCTTTGAAAGTTTGAAACAGAAACAAATGGTAAGCACAACAAATAGAAAAGTAATTCAAATAGAGGCAAATATGTTGCGGGCATAGTATAGCATTCTTAAAGTTACCAAGTTCGTTTTCAAACTTAACAGAATCAGATGGTAGGCACAACAAGTAGGAGAGTATTTTAAAATGAAGCAAACGTGTTGCGGGCATAATATAGTACTGTTAAGGTTACCCAGTTTCATTGTAAACTTTTAACAGAATCAGATGGTAGTCACAACAAGTATAGGATAGTATTTTAAACCGAAGCAAGCTTGTTGCGGGTACGATATAGTACTGTTAAAGTTACCCAGCTAGTTTACAAACTTTTAACAAAATCAGATAGTTTCTAGAACCAAGTTATTGTAACTGTAACGGAAAGTGATTGGTGCTGCTTGCGAAACAGTTTGTTGGCTCAGCAGTAACATGTTTAGTAATTTTTACAATACTTCGAGACAGTATTTTTAATCATTTATACATTTGTAACAACAAAACTGTCTGTTCTGTCTACAGAGAATATAGTTCCTCCAACAGAAAACGCGTTACAAGATTTGGATTGTTCCTCAAACGATAGTTATTGTAATGAAGTAGGAAACAATCTGTTAATATTACTAAAGTCTTGTTGCAGGTACCATTTAAACGGATTACAGAACAGTTTTGTTGATATCTAAGTGACTATTTTTCTCAGTGGATATTTACAGACATTTTTACTGTGAGACAGTTTAGTGAAAAAAAACTTTCGGGTTCTATTTTATGTTTTTTCTCTCCTAACGGATTTTTAAATTATCTACGTCTCATTTGCACCATAATAGTAGACATTTGTTTCAAGTATGCAGTTTCAATTGTATAATAGATGGTCTAGCCATTTAGACAAAATAATATAAATGCATATGAAGGAGAGAAAGTGTATAATACAAAAGTAAGTTCAATTCGCAGCTTTCGCTTCCTATTTTCAGAGACTAGGGATCAGTGACATCGTCGTACAGGTAAAGCGAACCATACGCTACTGAAGTCGTCTGCACGAGGTATTCCAGTGCACAGCAATTTCGGAGCTAAACAACTCGTTCCTATGCAGTTGCAATGGTAAAATAGTACTGTGCTTCGTTGAAAGACGTTTTCGTAGACTTTTTTCATTTACCTTTATCGCAAAAAAAAATTTTGTTTCATGATAACTTATTAGAAGAAGGCTATACGTAAAATTACTCAAAAATATCGTGGGTATTTGCTGTTCTGGGTAACGCATAAACATCTCCACTTTGCTTATATTACGAATTGACCACAGTTAAGGAAGATAGTTTTGTGAATATTATATTTTATATTTCTAAGATCGTAGTAGCATCTGTCTCTTACCTTCCCCCCGCAAATAACAAGGAAAAAATTATAATCACAGAAAGGTAGGTTATGAGCCTCATTACTGGTGTCAATCAATGCATTTCGTACAACAGTGTGCACACAGCAGACGTGAATTATTAACAACTATAAAGTCAAAGTATTATAAATTACATTTTACAGCTACCGTTCATTACTTCAATGGCTGTTATTGTTATAATGTTTGAAGTGCCGAACAGCATTAAAGTTTACAAGAAACGATTTTATTACTAGAAAATTAATTTTAATTTATAAAGTTTGATTAGCTACGCAGATATTAACGCAACGAGAAAACTTACAATGTAATATCTAATTAGGCCTTATGACGATACATTTCGCGAAAAGTCGCATTGTCATATTCCATCCAGCATTTTCCCCCAGATTCGACTCGAAGGTTACATTTGTAGGGTCATCACATTCAGCTTGTAAAGTTTCATGAACAGTAAAGTTGTAAACGTAATTTTACCGAAACATTGATAACATAATGGCTATTGTAGACATGATTACAATATATTTCGTGAAGCCCCATATTAAAATGTAATTTAAAATTTCCCTTAGATTGGCCCTTAAATATTCCTGGGAAATACCTTGCCCTATACAAACATATAATTGGTTTCTATCGGCTCAGGAGACAAAAAAATTGTATTGTAATACTACATATTAGGATAGTCAATTGTGTGGTGATTACCTAGTATTTTCTTTGAGCTATTTTCTCAAAACGAGAGCTACGTATAAGCACACTGACATAATGGTTTGTTCAAAGTTTCTCTTCGGCAGTTACAAACAACAATTGTCTGTATGCAAGTTTGTTTTCCACGATAATAATAATAATTTGTTTTTAAGGGAGCCGCTTGGCATGAAGACAAATACTCATTGCAACGTAATTGAAAACACGTTTTGTTCGACAGAACTATTTCACGTGCCTACATTTTGTTTACCTACAAAAAGAAAACGCACTCAAGACGAGGGCAGAATGTAACTTTGAAGACGACACGCATGCTAGAAATATCATTTTGGAGCGCTGCAACATAGTCAAACAGGGCTTCTTCACACTGAAGTATATTTCATAAATACCAACCAGACACAAGCAAAACTTAGATTGAAGTATGCGTTCAATTTTGCTACAAATTTTTCACCAATAACATTTTACGTTAACGACTGAATGTCCCATTACAAAATGTGTCGGTCATTCCGCATACACGCCAGTTGGGAGCATTGATAACACTCAAAAGTGCTGGTGCACTCGGTACTCATAGCCGGATCAACCTTATCGCCCCATCTATTGCGAGCCTCGGAGCCCCAGCCAGGCGGCTGCCTTTAAAGTGAACAGTATATAGGTCTAGTGGACGTTTAGTAATTTTAAATTCATGTTGCCCTTGCTTTCAGTAGCCCTACTTTTTCCATCCATCTATAATAAAAAATATAAATGAAAACGTGAAAAAAAAATCAAACACAATGTTTAATTGAGTAGGTTTAAGAAAACTGTATTTAACTCATATTTCCATATTGAGGTTCATTAGTCAGGTAGTTGATAGCTTACATTTTCTATAGTTGATAGACGAGATAGAAATAATAATATGCAATTTCGGTAGACATTAATGCACAATGTTAATCAATAACAACTTGTCATGCGATTGGTATGCAAAGCGAAACATTGTGCACGTTTCCCTAGGAATATTATGATTTCAGCGAAGCATTAAAAAGTAACTTAACCTTGTTTCTTCCAACTAAATATGGCGTACAAAAACCAAATGCAACAAATATCTGGTCCCATTACCATTAAGAAGGTTTTGTTTACATCCAGTACTGTGGATGCTAGGCCACTCAAACGGATATAACATCAGCTTCAGCATCGTTCTTCCTTTGCTGGTCTCTCCCTTCCCCACAGTGTGCTGAAACATGACTGTCCTACGCACAGAAAGTGTTTTGTTTTATTTAAATAACATTTTTAATTATTATTATTATTCATTGACATTTTATGTTTTGTTCTATGGTTATGTATTTGGACGTATCTGCAACTACCATTCTCTATGGTGTAATCTGAGTGACGCCGAAGCTCAATTAGCAAGACCCCTCTAGGGAACAATGGACTTAAAACGGCAAATTGAACTTTTTATTCAATAATTGCATAACAGAATTTTCATTGTTGGAAAATCCTATTTTAAATTTAAGGCATTTTGATGTATTAATTTGTTTTGTTAATTGTCTGTGAGTGATTTTGAACGTGTAATTAAGTCAACAATCGTAGTGTTTCGGCCAATCAGCGGCGGTGTTACTTAAGATAAGCGTCACTACTGAATCAACGGTACAGAGTCTTGAAATAACGGCGACGATGGCTGCATAGCCCGGGTTTAAAATCCCCTCAAAAATCAATGAAGATAAATAGCTGGGTAGATCATCCTACAACCAGGATGTTTAAAACGTCGTATAAACCTAAAGTACATGTTGTTTAATTAGGGCACGTCACAACTGACGTGTATTTAGGAGTGATTTACCGTGAGTAAACAGCCGACTCATGATGCTATACTAATTTAACTGTTTTCTACCTACACACATCGTAATATTGCCGACGGACTTTTAAATATTGCATTTTATTGCTGAGCACGTTAAAGAACCTATTGAGATAAACATTTTATTAAAAACAGTTACGCATCCTGTTTCTACACTTGATTTTGTTCAAACACCCAGAGGTGAACTGAGACAGATGTCTCAAGATGCTTTACCGCAATTATTTATTGAGTTCAGCCGCGGAATATAAAAATCAACTTTAATCACGAACACTACAAATAAACATTATTTTCTCACGCTAATTTTCGATTATAAATTGAGATTTCAACAGACATTATTATTTTGAACTATATGAACTTTTGTTTTATGCTATCATGTGTGCAACCTAGATCCAGCAATTTCAGAAAATATGAATGGCATACCACTGGACCGACCAGAAATTAAATTATATTTTTATTTGATTAAAGAATATTTGTGTTAATCATATGTTTCCATGTTGTCATTTTACAGTGTATGTGTATGTGTCTCTTTATGATTTCAATTTGTCTGTTGTTTATTCTCATGCCCTTTGAAGACTCTAAAGTGTGAGAATATTTAATCTTTCTCTTATGTACCACACTACATTAGCCTTGACCTAGTAAGAAATTTAAGTTGTGCATAAGGGTGGCGCCCATATATAAAATTTAAAAATAATTAAAGAATATACTTATTTCACAGAGCCATAAATAGCCAAAGAGAATTATTTATTATTCAAATCTTATTACACTAAAAGCTTTTAACTGAGTGAAGGAGGTTGTATGAAATAGAGTAAACTTTATTATTAAAAATAGTAATAGTCAAAACGACTATATTTTTGTTTCTACCTAACAACACCACACGTTCTCTGTGTATATGTGTAGATAATACATAGTTGGGCGCCACTTTCTGTACTATGTATTATCTACACATATACACAGAGAACGTGTGGTGTTGTTAGGTAGAAACAAAAATATAGTCGTTCTGACTTTTACTATTTTTAATAATAAAGTTTACTCTATTTCATACAACCTCCTTCACTCAGTTAAAAGCTTTTAGTGTAATAAGTTGGGCGCCACTTTCTGTACTATGTATTATCTACACATATACACAGAGAACGTGTGGTGTTGTTAGGTAGAAACAAAAATATAGTCGTTTTGACTATTACTATTTTTAATAATAAAGTTTACTCTATTTCATACAACCTCCTTCACTCAGTTAAAAGCTTTTAGTGTAATAAGATTTGAATAATAAATAATTCTCTTTGGCTATTTATGGCTCTGTGAAATAAGTATAATCTTTAATTATTTTTAAAATTTATATATGGGCGCCACCCTTATGCACAACTTAAATTTCTTACTAGGTCAAGGCTAATGTAGTGTGGTACATAAGAGAAAGATTAAATATTCTCACACTTTAGAGTCTTCAAAGGGCATGAGAATAAACAACAGACAAATTGAAATCATAAAGGGACACATACACATACACTGTAAAATGACAACATGGAAACATATGATTAACACAAATATTCTTTAATCAAATAAAAATATAATTTAATTTCTGGTCGGTCCAGTGGTATGCCATTCATATTTTCTGAAATTGCTGGATCTAGGTTGCACACATGATAGCATAAAACAAAAGTTCATATAGTTCAAAATAATAATGTCTGTTGAAATCTCAATTTATAATCGAAAATTAGCGTGAGAAAATAATGTTTATTTGTAGTGTTCGTGATTAAAGTTGATTTTTATATTCCGCGGCTGAACTCAATAAATAATTGCGGTAAAGCATCTTGAGACATCTGTCTCAGTTCACCTCTGGGTGTTTGAACAAAATCAAGTGTAGAAACAGGATGCGTAATTGTTTTTAGTAAAATGTTTATCTCAATAGGTTCTTTAACGTGCTCAGCAATAAAATGCAATATTTAAAAGTCCGTCGGCAATATTACGATGTGTGTAGGTAGAAAACAGTTAAATTAGTATAGCATCATGAGTCGGCTGTTTACTCACGGTAAATCACTCCTAAATACACGTCAGTTGTGACGTGCCCTAATTAAACAACATGTACTTTAGGTTTATACGACGTTTTAAACATCCTGGTTGTGTGATGATCTACCCAGCTATTTATCTTCATTGATTTTTGAGGGGATTTTAAACCCGGGCTATGTATGTATCATCGCCGTTATTTCAAGACTCTGTACCGTTAATTCAGTAGTGACGCTTATCTTAAGTAACACCGCCGCTGATTGGCCGAAACACTACGATTGTTGACTTAATTACACGTTCAAAATCACTCACAGACAATTAACAAAACAAATTAATACATCAAAATGCCTTAAATTTAAAATAGGATTTTCCAACAATGAAAATTCTGTTATGCAATTATTGAATAAAAAGTTCAATTTGCCGTTTTAAGTACATTGTTCCCTAGAGGGGTCTTGCTAATTGAGCTTCGGCGTCACTCAGATTACACCATAGAGAATGGTAGTTGCAGATACGTCTAAATACATAACCATAGAACAAAACATAAAATGTCAATGAATAATAATAATTAAAAATGTTATTTAAATAAAACAAAACACTTTCTGTGCGTAGGACAGTCATGTTTCAGCACAACAGTGAATCATATTTAAGTTTCCCGCACCCCTTCTCAAAACTAGTGGTACACGAGCTATTGCCTGTCTGTAGCATGAAACAGGCTGGGGAAATTCCAGTGTCACTAATGTGTTCCTAAATGCCTTATCCTTTCCGGTCCAAATCACCTGCTAATACCACCCCCCCCCCCCAACCATAGAACTTATACTGTCGTCTTCTTACCTGAAATTTTCAGATGAGTGAGACAACACGGCACCACTCTAGAGTGGCGGGTTGCATTTGATATATTTGGAATTTCAGGGGATACATTACTTCCGTTGGAGCTTACGATTTTGATACAGTAAGAGTCACATATTTTATTTTAGATGAATGTATATTCAGATAGGTATTTCGTAATATTGTATTATTATATGTTTTATACAAATTTTTTTGGTTCCAGAAAAAAGTGAAAATTTCTCATATTCTGGCTCAAGCACACGAATAACTTATTATTTTTAGAAATTTTAAAATATATCTCTCAATAGTATGCATAATGAACTTGTAAACTACCAAAAATGACTAAATTACATCGATCGGCTACTGAAATAATACCTACAAGAAATGTCATATATTTCAACTTTGAGTGCCTGTTATGAGAAAACTATAAGTTATAGTGAAAATCGGTTTTGCAGAGAAACTTGTACGTATGAGGCCAATATAAAGACAAAATAATATGATATAAATTAATTTGGGCCTAACACCCTTAATAATCCTGACAACTAACCATTCGGAAAAGTATCCGCTGAGTCCGTGCAGTTGACTCATTTACTCGTCACTATATGGCAGATGTAAATCTTAGCTGTATGCGAGTAGATGCGGATGCAGATGACGTCCTCGCCAATACCATATTTCCCCCTTGACACGAACAAGCGCCACACAACATTACATATTTCTCAATCTCGCTGGTAAAAATGCTCCAATGTGAGTGTTGCTGGAGACGGCCAGTGATTGTATCATAATTAAAACACATCCGCATTGACTGGCTGCGACGCCTGACGTAATGGCTAGCAGTCGTAATCAGGTGAACTGTATTAAGGCGGGTGGCCTGTGCGTTGGCTGAAAGCGTGTCCCAGATATCCTGGTTACCGCTGTCAGCTATTTAAACTTGAGATATTCTCACTATATTTGCGAACACAGTGCGTAGCTCTGTACCTAGGAAGCCCGGATAATGTGATGGCTTGTCTGGTATCGTATGAAGTATGCAAAAAGTGCTCTTTTTTTAAATATAAAAGTAAACTAATAATAAATTATATCAAATAAAGTGTATGACCTATAGTAATTTGTTAATTTGTTTAGCTCGCCGAATATACTACTTCTTATACTCTAGAATATAGTTAAGGAAGGGATTTTGATCGTATTGAGCAGAACATACTTATAGTTTGTATTGCGATATATATTGTATGAATTACTTACAAATTATTTCAACAAATAAAAAAAAACATAAAAATAATTACATTTTCCGAATATTCTTGTCCGTTTGAATGTATTTGTTTCTGTTTTAATACCTCAGCAGTATAGCAAATGCATAGTTCGATATATATAGACTATATATTTGTATATATATTTAATTAAAGGAAACAATAACCACAAAATAAGATTGTCGAATGAATATTGATCTCAAGTGATTTCACATAACATATTGTTCGTCTGGATCTGAAAAGCAGCCCATTAACGGGCCTCCCTAGTAAAAATATTTAGCGCGTTGGGCCACTGGCCACGTGCTACGGCCAGTGGATGGGCGGGGCGATATACCTGAGCCTGTCGCCTGCGCTTTGGTGGAGGGGGGAGAGGCCGTTTCAGCGAGGGGGGCGGAATAATGAGAGGGTTGTCATTGTGTGGAGTCCATTTACTACTTATACCTGCGTTATCTGCGAACAAGATCGTGGCAAGAAAGGTGACTGTTTTTCCCTTTCGCTACATACAACCAAAACGAAAATGTTCTCGCATTGCCTTGCTTGCTTCCTGACAGTGTTTATTAACATTAAACATCAAATTAGTGTTACGATCCAGTCAATATCCATGAAATGCAAACAATCGTCAATTCTAATTAAAACATATATTTTTATTTTTTAATGAACGTTCTACATAATTAAGAGATTTACATACATTACAAAAAATGCTGTCACCAAAAATCGATGCGTTAGCGTGTGCTTTCAGAAAAAAATTTGTAAAAATTATATAATTAAAAAAATTTCCAACATTATACTTTCGAACTGACATTTGTGATGAATGGTTTTGCACGAACAGTTACGCTTTCATTTATAAAAGTCTTTCGCACCGCGACGAGAAATCACGTCCTACTAATAGATTGAGTAATAAAACTGGGAATAAAATGATGAAAATAATATTAAATATTTTACTCTTAGACACAAATCAACTTTTGAAATCGCAATAAAGACAAACAAATTTATAACTTACTTCTTGAAGAAAAAGTGCATGTCAAACTCACTTTAAAATTGTGTAGAGAAAAAAATGTCAGGAACAAACAAGTGTTCCCACCAACGACACATCGTCAACTTTGTATTTTAAGGTTCACGTATTTAGTTACACTAAATATTACTAATATTATTATTTTCTGGCACTTATTACATGTTTAGCATTTTATTTTTTTTTGCATATTTTTTTTAATGAATTTAACATTGCACAATATGATGAATAAATATACACGAATGAACTGGAATCCCGTTCCGAGTTACATACAGACTGTTTACGAGCAGTGTAAATTTCTTAGCTGTTGCAACAGCGGCCTACAGGTGAATTCAGACTGCAGGCTTAGTCAGTCACGCTGAATCCACCTGAGTTCAGATTTTATCGAAGACAAGAGCGGGTGGTATGGAAGAACTCAGTGTGCACTGACTGTTGTGCTCAAGGTGTCAGTGAAGTGTAGGCTATAGCTGGAATCACGGGCGAAAATCTGTAGAATAAATCGAAAAGTGCTATACCGAAAGTATAAAGTAGGAGTTCAATATTGCTTGTCAAGTAAGTTCAAGAACAAAATAAAAAAGAAGAAAATTTGTTTTCTTGAATATACTTTTTTTCAGAAAAGTATACATAAATACAATATTATTTAAAATTAAAATAAAAAAATTTAGTCCTTGAGTATCAATTTACTTAAATATTTTTTTTTAGTTAGTTAATTTTTTCATGCAAAGAAATATTTAATTGTTAAAATCACGAGAACACAATTTATTACATTTATGTATTCCAAAGCTTATGTTAAAGATCGACTAAGTATATGATATTCAATTTGCCCAATAATTTTACTGCAATAGGAGATCATTACAAAAACACAATTTAACTAATGTAGGTATTATCACAATAAGTTATGTTCATAAACTATATTAATGGGAAACAAATATTTATCATTTAATGATATGCAACTTTTTCTTTTGAGGTAAAAATTGAGGTATATTTAATGTAATAAGTAAATCCTCTCATAAAATTTACTGCAACTAATATTCTTCATTGTCCGTCATATTATGATTACAAACAGTTTAAATCAACTGAAACATGAAATAAAATAGTAAGGTTAACTTAACCATGAGGTGTGGAAGAAATTAGAGATTGCTTTGCAAAATGTGTTAAAAATTTATCATGAAATATTGTGATTATTATGTTCGTACATAATGTAAAAAAATTCAATACTTACATGAAATTCAACACACTTTGTATTGCAAATTATTAAACATATATTTTAAAAACACATGTGCGTATGTAAGTCAAATTGTTATGTAATACATGATGAACAATAACATTACTGATACAAATTCCCTTCCAAATAACTTTCACCCAAAGATAAGGCCGCGGACAAATTATACACACTGGTCGCACGAGGAGCTGAAATAAGTCTTATAAGAAAGCCGGCCGGAGTAATTCTTTTCAAGCCAAAGCTAAAAGTAATGGATGTTGTTTGTCTAAAGCAGGCAGTGAAATGACATACAAGTTTACAGAATAGCCATATAAGATCTTTGACGCTTCTTATCTCGTCAGCGGACTGTACGCGAAGAACCAACTGCATCATGGCCCGCCGCCAGTTTTATACTTACGTATGAATACACTTGTAAACGATGGTTTGTATACTTATGTATGTTGCCGACATCGATTGGTATTCTTTGGCAGCTCGATGTGGATTCTTTCGAACACGTTTGCGCTAAACACGACATATTTTTACATAAGAGTGACATCGCGCACTGAAAAAGGTTGCAGGTCTGTAACGCAACAGTGATACAAATATTACATATTTCTAACATTTTCTGGAGCACGACATTCACTTTGGGTAATGCTAAGCTACTTGATAGGTACATTTTACCCGCTTTAAAAGTGATAACTTAAAAAAATTTGTACATGGAAGCAGACTCAGCCATATGTCTATTGCTGTTGTATTTGTCATAAACCTACTATGTTCAATACGGCCTGTAAGTAGAACCCATGTTTTTTTACGACTTGTGTACAAGCTGTGGTTGTAAAGCGAATTTATATTCTTAGTTAACTAACGTCTATTATAATATATTTGGAATAAGGCTACCTTAATTTTTTTTCTAGATTGCTATATTGTTATATATATAAGAATTACTACAACGGAAATATCTGGAAATAAAAATCAAGGAAAAAAGCATGAAAGATTAAGGATTTTTTTTTCAACAACAAATAATTTGTGGTTTAACTGCTTTGTGTACTATATAAAAACAACAAGCTTTCAAAATTTTACAATTTTTTTGATTATCCTTTATAGTTATGTTTTGTTTTAACTCATAAATATTTAAGTTGATTGCCAACGTCACGAGTGTACGATAATTTATTTTACACCACTCCGGGTTGCAGGTAAAGTAACAGGCGTGAAATTTGATCAGAAACGCGTTCTAATTATTCAGGCCCTTTTATTGGGGGTGACGGACCATGTGCCAAATATGTAATAATTATAAGTAGGTGAAGTATTAAAAAATAAAGAACTTGAAAGCAAAATAATGCATCTAACAAAAATAATTTGCAAGGTTCCTTCGTGGATTTTGTAATGTATGGACAATATTTACTTAATTTTGGTTTTTGGATAAATTAATTGTGGTTAGTACAATTTTAATAATTTTGTATAATTACTGTAAAAAATTATTTCCTGTCATTAATTAATCGATTTGTAGAAATAAGTTTATCTGAAAATTTACGTTATCTTTATTAAACATTGCCACTATTTATACTTCTTAACTTCAAAATGTTTTTTTTTAATTTTGTAATTAATAACGTACCATCCATAACTACATATGTGAGCGATCGGTCACTGACCCCATCTTCAATCCTCCTCGTGACTCCTGCGCCAGGAGGAACATTTATATACTTCTGACTAGCTTACTTAATATATAACTTTCCTATTTTTTTTATTTTATTTATCATTCCATGAACATTTTTAAAACAGTGCAGACCATCAGACATCTATCTAACCAAAAAGCATAGCAAAATGACATTTAGTTTTAAAATACGATTTTTCTTTTAATTTAACATACATTTTATATAAACCTACATTTTTAAGTATCAAAACTTTTGTAAATAGTTAACCATTTGGTTAATACCAGTATTAAATTTTTCCCCGGCGTTGTAAGATGTGTAAAATAATTTTGGAAAACTTAAATAATTTTAAAAAATATTGGGTGGTATAATAATTGTTTTTTTTTTGTATTGAAGCGCCCGCCGCGCTTCTGTGACGTCATCTCCGTGCCGCAGCCTTCCTTTCCTTCTCCCCTCTTAACCCCTCTCCGCCTCAAGGTGCCAATTTCCCCTTCCCTTTCTTTCCCCCTAGCCTCTCCTCAATTGTAGCGACTGCAACGCCATCTAGCGAATAGTATAAATGAGCGCGTATAACTTTTAATTGTCCATTTCGTGGGTCTCTCTTGGTGGAAGCAGGTCGTCTCTGGCCCGGTCGAGGGGCAGCTCGTCTAGGTAAAATTCTTCAGGAGACGGAGTTAGTGTGTGCACACGATGGCCGTGCGAGTAACGTAAATATTAAATATGCTTGCCAGCCTTGATTTTCATGTAGCCATCCCTTTTGACTTTGACCTTCACTTAATTTATTTTCTGTGTAATATTTTCTTTTGTTTCTTCTTTCTGCTGGAAGCATTTGCTTACTCCCTCCTGCATGTGGTTTTGATTTTAGTTGCTGCGCGACTTGCATTGTCGGCAGTGGACTCTTAACTTATTTCAACGGCATCCAGACCACGCTTTGATTGCTTTTGGTTTAGAAGTAAGCACGTTAAGTGCCCGATGCCGCCCTTGTATTTTTTTTTTTCCATAAGAGCTTTCAGCTCCGTATGACGTAATTTTACGCATCGTTTTGCCTCGATTTTGCCCTCTTTCTTTTCCTCCCAGCTGTACCCCCGACCGGAGCCATTTGGTTAAGGCATACCCCCCGTGATCTAGCATATTTTGTTTGAGCACTTCTCTGTATTACGCTTACCTAGGCTTGGCAGTGAATGTCATCATGACGAGACCCACTGAAAATTGTAGCTGTAACAAACCATGTAACCGATCCCTCGCTTCTCTCTTGGGCTTGCATTTCTGTCCGCGGGACTACGCTCTCTATGAGTAATAGATATTTAATATGTTTTTTTCGAGGAGTGCACAATTAACGTTATATTAGGTGTTGGTTTATTTTGTAGTACATAATTCCTTGCCCCTACACGTGTTTGGACCGCTCGTATAGTCTGTATGTATATTGAGTCAGTTCCTAAAGTTGTTAACAGCAACGTACGTCTTGTGAATCACGTGTGTAATGACATAATGTTCACTATGATTTTGGTCTTCGCTCGCCTCCGGGCCGTAACGTAATGCGTACGCACGTATACTTGAATATTGGTTTCTCTCCTCTCTTATAGTGTGTGGTAACTGAGTCATAATTTCGCACAGAAATTGAGCAAACGTCTATCCCCATTGTCAGAGGCGACTGTTTTATACTGCATGATCCAGGGCATGCCTAGGAAATTCAACTTGTAACGGAGAGAGAGAAAGAATATTAACTTGTTGCTTGTTGCTTGTTGTTTCGTACGACTGTAAGAGATACGCAGTAGTAGTTTGTTTGTTGAATCAGAGTACATTGGGCACAAGGTTCACCCTAGTTTTTTCCATAAGTAAGGACTCAGTAAAGACATAAGGAGTGAAAATCATTGTGAAGGGAATAAACTTCAGTAAATGTATGCTAATTTGTATTTGCTACGCACATGCCTCTAGCTGGCATCGAATCCGTTGACAGTGTATGTATATGTGTTAAGTTTGCGAAATTATAACGTTGTTGAGTGCGACTCATGTTCTTTATTTGTATTTATGATTTATCACTTTCTGCTTAACTGTCTTTTCTAGCAAAGACCCCACACACGATTCTCTTGTGCCCCCATACACTTCGCTTGCATGAGTAGGATAATCAGTAGGAGTGTTTGGTGGCGCATGGATGCACCCTGGTGGTATGCTTAACTGGATACCCCCACGCTGCAAAACTGCGCTACTCTGCTCTTTAGGCAGATTATAGTGATAAATCCGTTTGTATTGTTTGTTTCGGTGCACCATGGCCGTCTCCGTGAGCTGGGTTTACCAGTTGCACAAGACCGATTTGGCGCTGCATCTCGAGGAAAATGGTCTGCCCTTGGCGGACACCGATACCGTCGCCGAGATGAGGGCGCGTTTGGTTGACTACCTGCGTAAATCCGCAGGAGCCGCATCTGAAGTCACGACCAGGCAGCCCCCAGCTGATGTGAGTCCTTCCTCGTCCTCATTTAACGTAAAACTTTTTTTTGCCGCCCTTAAAACCATCCCGTTCCTGGGTGGAAGTGATCCCAGGCAGATCTTAGATTTTGTGATTAAGGCTGAGAGCCTGCATAAATTAAATTTAGTTCCACTTGAGGCTTTTCTGAAAGCACTCTTAAGTAAAGTTACGGACATCCATGTACCTCTGTTAAATGAGGCCATTGCTCAGGGTACGAGCTTTGATAAGTTTAAAAAATCACTGGTATGTTCAGTGTGTCCGCCTAGGGTTCTAGATGCCTGTAAGAGGGAGCTAGTGTGGCGCTTCCAAAACCCAGATGAAACCATTATGGAATATGTCACGTCGGTTACCGCGTACGCGGGAGCCTTAGAGCTGGGTACCCCGGAAGAGGAGTTTGTCCAACTTATTTTGGGTAATTTGGCCCCCGTGGTGTGGCAGAACTGCTCGATGCTCGCTCCTCCCACCTCGCTCGCAAGCCTACGGACTTGGGCGGGCGAAGTGGAAAGTCGCCTTGTTTCTCTTGCTAAGTATCAAGCTGAGTTCCCGGCAAAGCGCCCCAGCTCGGTGAAAAATGACTCTCGTTTTGACGGACGTATTTTTACGTCGCAGTCCGCCCCCCCCCCCGTTCTCACTCCCCGTAGCCCGAAACTCCGTGACGTGGCAGACACCTCCACGCCTCGTGTGTTTGACAGCCTGCCTCGCGGCGAGCGTTCTGCCCATTTCACGCCTGGGCCCGAGGCGCGGGCCGCAGCTCGCGCGGCCATGAGTTTACCGCCTGAGGTAACCGCGCCCGTGGGCTCGCGGTCCGCGACCTTGACCCAGTCACGGCAGCTAGTGACCTTGGACACCCGCCGCGGAGCCGGCAGGTGTGCCAATTGTAGCGCCTTTGGACACGTCACGTATGAGTGTACTGTTCCGCGGGTGGAAATAAATCAACGTAGATGTTTTCGGTGTAAGGCAGTGGGACATTATAGGAGCGACTGCACGGGAACTGAGAGACAGCCTCGTGCGGAAAACTAATCTGGACGGGACGGAAAAGAGGTCGTATCCGTCGGCTACTCAAAAAATCCTCTGAACCCACTCATTTACATTTCCTCCCAATTAAAATTCAGAAACATTTATTTCCAGCCTTAGTCGATACCGGTGCTACCCGGTCTGTTATTAGTGAAAAATGTTTCATCACATTAGTGCAGTTGTACCCTCAACTTTCACAACGAGTTGTATCGGATGATTCCGTAAGGAATATCGTTGTCGCTAACGGGCAAGGCATACGCACATGTAAATCTATTATAATTCATTTTAAAATCCATGGATTTTCCTGGAGTTGGCCGTTTGTCGTTGTCCCCGGGATTTTGCCGAATCTAATCCTTGGCTTAGATTTTTTGGGCAAATCACGCTGTCGACTCAGTCCCGCCAACCATGAATTGCAATTTGATTTCGCTCCTGCTGTAAAAATTCGTTTACGTCATGAGGTCCGCGAACCCATAGTTATGAGTTGCAATGATTCCGATAACGCGATGCGCGATCAAGCCATCGCCGCTCTCGTGCGGGAGTTTCCTGACGTGATAACACGTAAGATCGGCAGATGTGACATCTTGCCTTTTCGTTTTCATGTTACCGACGAAGTGCCCGTTTTTGCCAAATATTTGAAGGTTTCTCCCCCTAAGCTGCAGGCCATGCACGCCATTATCGACAGATTACTCGCTGCCGGCGTCGTTACCCCTTCGACATCCGAGTTTTGCACCCCTACTTTTTTGGTTGCTAAGAAGGGGGGCTCTGAGTGGCGCCTTGTGCATAACTTTAAACCTCTCAACAAGAAGGTAATTCATCCAGTTTGGCCAATACCGACGGTAGAGAGCGCCTTACAACACTTGGGTAAAGCCAAAATATTTTCCATCATCGACCTCAACGACAGTTACCATCAATGCTTGCTTGATCCCGCCTGTAGAAAATACACTGCCTTTTCAACCCCTTTTGGCCACTACGAATTCAACAGAATTCCGATGGGTGTAAGTTTCGGGAGCGAAGCCATGAGCCGTGTTCTGGACCATGTGCTAAGCGACCTTAAATACAAATTTGTTTTTAACTATATCGACGACATAATTGTATATAGTAATTCACTTTCAGAACATCTTGATCACCTTAAGCAAGTCTTGGCACGTCTGAGAAACGCGCATCTTACTGTTAATCCACATAAAATTTCCTTGGCACAAGACTCAGTAAAATTTTTAGGCTATGTAATTTCAGAAGGGAAACTTCACATGGATCCGGATAAGGTCGCCCCCGTGGCTACTTTTCCGCGTCCAAAGACTTTGAAGGGAATTCAAAAATTTCTCGGCATGCTGGGGTATTATGCGCGTTTTATCCCAGATTTTGCCACGATTTGCGCGCCGTTGAATCGGTTGCGAAAGAAAAACGCTGCTTTTGTTTGGGGTGAGGAACAGGAAACGGCCTTTCAATCTCTAAGAAAATGTTTGTGTTCCGCCCCCGTGTTAATTCTCCCCGACTTCAATAAACGTTTTGCCCTGCATGTTGATGCTTCCTCAGTAGCCCTTGGAGCCGTCCTCGGACACATGGAGAACGGAAAATTGAGACCAATTGCTTTCGCAAGTCGAACCCTCTCAGAGTCAGAGCGCCGCTTGGGCACCTATGAGAAGGAGGCCCTTGCGTGCCTTTTCGGACTCGAAAAATTCGAGTGTTACTTGGATTGTAGAGAGTTCGACCTGTATACAGACAACCAGGCCTTAAGTTGGCTGTGCAATCATCCCTCGCAGCTCGGGAAGCTTGGGCGTTGGATACTGCGGTTGTCAAAATTCCGATTTGTAATCCATCACCTAAGAGGTGCGGAGAACGTTGTGGCCGACAGTTTATCTAGAATGTTCAACCCGGATGATTTTGAAATTGATAACCCTTCCCCCCCGGATGCGGTTGAGTTTATTTCGGTGTGCAAAATCTTCCCCGAATCCTTCATAAACCTGAAAGCCTGCCAGCAGGATGATCCTGCATGTATTCGAATCCGGAACGATTTGCAATGCGGAATGGCCTTACCCTTTGCCGAGAAGGATGGGTTGTTAGTGTATGCTGGCCCGTCAGGACGAGCTCAGAAAGTTGTCGTCCCTGAAAAACTTAAGGGTATGATTATCACATATTTCCATGCCTCACTTGTGGGTGGGCACATGGGAATAGATAAAACGTATCGTAAAATTGCCCAACATTTTTTCTGGCCTGAAATGCGTCAAGACGTGCGCGATTTTGTACGCGCCTGTATTGACTGTCAGCTATCAAAGCCCCCACACAATGCTAAAGTAGGGCTTTACTGTGCCGACGCTCCCGTCGCCCCTTGGCAGGTTCTGCATATTGATATTTTCGGACCGCTGACGCGATCAAAAAAAGGCAACGTATGCTTATTAGTAATTCTAGATATTTTTACTAAATTTGTTGTTTTAACCCCCCTTAAAAACATGAAGGCGTCGTCCATAGTAAAAGTTCTTAAGGAACAGGTGTTTAAAATCTTAGGCCCGCCGTGTATTGTAGTATCAGACAACGCTAAATACTTTCAGTCGAACTTATACAAAAATTTCTTGTTTGAATTTTCTGTAAAGCCGGTGTACAGTTCACTGTATTTTCCACAGGGAAATATGAGTGAGAGAACCAACAAGGTTCTCAAGGGAATTTTCACTTCGTTCTACCGCGCCGACCAGACTCTCTGGGACGCCGATCTTGAACTTTTAAATATTGGTTTGAACGCAGCTCATCACAGTTCTACAGGGCATCCCCCCTCCGTGCCTTTCCTGGGGAGGGAACTTACCTTACCCTTGCTCAACCAGTGGGGGTTGCCACCTGTCGACTCTAGTTTGTCAAGTGTAGAGTTAGATCGTGTCTTGGAAGACGTTACTAAGAATTTAGCTAAGGCTAGGGAAAACGTGGCACGAAATTATGATGCAAAAAGGGCAGCCCATTCATTCGCTGTTGGCGACGTTGTGCTCTGCCGCTCTTACGTATTGCCCTCATTAGCGGCTAGCCTAAACGTCAAACTTTTGCCGCCCTATGACGGGCCGTTTTTGATTACTAAGTTTTTAGCAGCTAACACTGTTCAGTTACAGCTAATGAGCAATAAACGTAAGTGGCGTAAGGCACACGTAACACAGCTAAAGCGTTTCATTCAGTGATTTAATGCAACGTTTTGGCGGCTAGTGGAAACCTTCAGATACTTAAGTTTTTTTTTTTTTTTTTTTTTTTGGTGTGTGTATTACTACTTTAGGTATGTTTTCTAATTAGATTGTAGAATTGTTAGTAACAGGATACAGTGTTCAGTCGCAGTTCAGTTGATGATTACAGTTTCCTTCAAGCGCGCGCGCCTCCTTTCTACCCCTCCCTTGGGCTGTGCGCGGACAACTCTACGAGAAGCCTGCTACGTCTCTGCTTTGCCGCTGCCCCTCCGCCCCCTACGCCGCCAGCCCTTGACTGCTGCGGGGTGAGGAGACTGTTGGACGGCGTGGAGATCTGGTGACAGACTCTCCGCTGTTCGGACGCCACCGCCGCCGCGGTTCAGCTCTAGAGGTATTCTCGGCCCGCCAGAAGACGTCTGCGGGAAGGATGCTGCGATGTCCGCCACTTAGCGCTGAGTGGCTGAGACGAGGAAAAGCGCCGAGCGCTGCCTGAACCCCTTGCAACCTTGTACCGCCAGAATAGGTCACCTGATACGGCGCTTATCGTTTCTCTCTTTCACTTCAGAAAAAATGGAGGGGGACCTGTCAGCGACACGTCGGACGCGAGTCGCCTGTATTCTACTTGTGCAGCACCAAGGAGATCGCGGTCCCCTGTTGGAGCTGCCACCCGTCGCACCGCTGAAACGAACACGTTGCTGCCCCCTCCAGCGGCACGATCCGGCTAGTTTCAAGTCATTTCTACATCGTCTGAATCAAGGCGTTCGCAAGATACAAGAAGTTGGCTCATGTCACAAACACTGAACTTCAACACGACTTTAAGCTCGGGCTCACAGGGCAGAAGACTTCGTAAGGGGTGGGGGTTGAAGCGCCCGCCGCGCTTCTGTGACGTCATCTCCGTGCCGCAGCCTTCCTTTCCTTCTCCCCTCTTAACCCCTCTCCGCCTCAAGGTGCCAATTTCCCCTTCCCTTTCTTTCCCCCTAGCCTCTCCTCAATTGTAGCGACTGCAACGCCATCTAGCGAATAGTATAAATGAGCGCGTATAACTTTTAATTGTCCATTTCGTGGGTCTCTCTTGGTGGAAGCAGGTCGTCTCTGGCCCGGTCGAGGGGCAGCTCGTCTAGGTAAAATTCTTCAGGAGACGGAGTTAGTGTGTGCACACGATGGCCGTGCGAGTAACGTAAATATTAAATATGCTTGCCAGCCTTGATTTTCATGTAGCCATCCCTTTTGACTTTGACCTTCACTTAATTTATTTTCTGTGTAATATTTTCTTTTGTTTCTTCTTTCTGCTGGAAGCATTTGCTTACTCCCTCCTGCATGTGGTTTTGATTTTAGTTGCTGCGCGACTTGCATTGTCGGCAGTGGACTCTTAACTTATTTCAACGGCATCCAGACCACGCTTTGATTGCTTTTGGTTTAGAAGTAAGCACGTTAAGTGCCCGATGCCGCCCTTGTATTTTTTTTTTTCCATAAGAGCTTTCAGCTCCGTATGACGTAATTTTACGCATCGTTTTGCCTCGATTTTGCCCTCTTTCTTTTCCTCCCAGCTGTACCCCCGACCGGAGCCATTTGGTTAAGGCATACCCCCCGTGATCTAGCATATTTTGTTTGAGCACTTCTCTGTATTACGCTTACCTAGGCTTGGCAGTGAATGTCATCATGACGAGACCCACTGAAAATTGTAGCTGTAACAAACCATGTAACCGATCCCTCGCTTCTCTCTTGGGCTTGCATTTCTGTCCGCGGGACTACGCTCTCTATGAGTAATAGATATTTAATATGTTTTTTTCGAGGAGTGCACAATTAACGTTATATTAGGTGTTGGTTTATTTTGTAGTACATAATTCCTTGCCCCTACACGTGTTTGGACCGCTCGTATAGTCTGTATGTATATTGAGTCAGTTCCTAAAGTTGTTAACAGCAACGTACGTCTTGTGAATCACGTGTGTAATGACATAATGTTCACTATGATTTTGGTCTTCGCTCGCCTCCGGGCCGTAACGTAATGCGTACGCACGTATACTTGAATATTGGTTTCTCTCCTCTCTTATAGTGTGTGGTAACTGAGTCATAATTTCGCACAGAAATTGAGCAAACGTCTATCCCCATTGTCAGAGGCGACTGTTTTATACTGCATGATCCAGGGCATGCCTAGGAAATTCAACTTGTAACGGAGAGAGAGAAAGAATATTAACTTGTTGCTTGTTGCTTGTTGTTTCGTACGACTGTAAGAGATACGCAGTAGTAGTTTGTTTGTTGAATCAGAGTACATTGGGCACAAGGTTCACCCTAGTTTTTTCCATAAGTAAGGACTCAGTAAAGACATAAGGAGTGAAAATCATTGTGAAGGGAATAAACTTCAGTAAATGTATGCTAATTTGTATTTGCTACGCACATGCCTCTAGCTGGCATCGAATCCGTTGACAGTGTATGTATATGTGTTAAGTTTGCGAAATTATAACGTTGTTGAGTGCGACTCATGTTCTTTATTTGTATTTATGATTTATCACTTTCTGCTTAACTGTCTTTTCTAGCAAAGACCCCACACACGATTCTCTTGTGCCCCCATACACTTCGCTTGCATGAGTAGGATAATCAGTAGGAGTGTTTGGTGGCGCATGGATGCACCCTGGTGGTATGCTTAACTGGATACCCCCACGCTGCAGTATTTTTATTAAAAATAGAAGGAAAAACAATGAAGTGTATTTTAATGTTAAAAGTTAAATATAAATTTTGTCGAATTAGCTAGCGAGACTGTAAAGCCACCAATAAATAGTTTGTACGACAACTTTCAATGTTTTGTTTGATCAGTTACAATACTTTATTTCATAATACATGATATAGTATTGTAAGCTTTGTTTTAGAGATACACGAATATAGTCACAGAGTAAGTCGAGCACATAGTACTGTGGCGAGGCACACTAAAAGCAATTCTGAGAATTTCTTTCGGTCACGGGATTATCTTTTGTTGCCGGTTGTGGGTTGTCTCCCTCTCACGCACGCACGCACACACAGGTAGCCTGCCTCCCCTCCGGGCACGGGTTCCCCCACCCCGCTACCAGAGCTGTGGGCTACGAGCTGGCTTCGCCGAGCGGCAGCACGAGACGGTGGAAAACTTTCAGGATTTGCAGAAATTGCGGAAAAGAAATCTCGGAATTTAAAGCGATGACTATATGTTTTAAATACATGAATTTCTTCAGAAAAAAATTATCTTTTTTTCTAGACTTGTACTTTTTTTCTGTCATTCTCCTAAGCAGTATAAAATGGCCCCAAAGTTGGACAAGTTGGTGATTTTTTATTTCATATTTTGATAGAAAAAAACAAAAATGTAAACGTCTATGCACAATTCGTGTAGTATCTTCTCGTGGGTGAAAAATTTTCAGATTCGTAGTGTCGATTAATAAAGTCCCATCATTATTTAAAAAACATAGTGTTCCGCTAACTTCTGATGCTACTAGGGAGGCCCCTTAATATTACCTTTCCAAGTGGTTGATATAATTAGACTAGCAAACCCGGCGAACTCCGTTTCGCCACCAAATGGCTTCGTTTTATGTAACATTTCGTTTGGTGATTAAAAAATGAAGAAAAATTTTTTGTTTTGTTTTATATTTGAAAAGGAAAATTTTTATTTCATTTCACAACAGTAATGAATTCATTTCGATTACAAAAATGAAGTGTTATTTAGTTGAACTTCTCTAAGTAAATGAAAGTGAATCCAAAGTAAATACTGAATCGAAGCGTTATACGTGTCCGCAAATTATCCGTTTCATTGAAGTGCTCTTTGGTAAACCACATTTTTTGTTTCTTGGTCTGACGTTAACACAAACAAAGCGGATGGTTTCCCAACTCGTGAACACGCAACGTATAACTGCCCATGTGAAAAACAATGATTTTCTAAATTTATTCCGCAAACACTAAGCGATTGGCCTTGCGACTTGTTAATTGTCATTGCGACAACCAATAATAGCAATAATAGCAATAATTAGTGTGTGAATATTGTACCTGTAATTGGATCGACCATCTTCAACGTGATGTCGTATCCGTCTTGCCCTTGCCAATAAATGATTGGATATTGTAACGCATCGTACAAACGATGTGTCTCGTTTACACGATGCATGATATTGCTTTTTCGCTGAACGACAATGTCTCGCGATTTAGTTGGATCGCCAACAATAATTTCAGCAACATCATTTACGGTGGGTGCATTGAATCTTCGCACATGTTCACCTGTTGGGGTACAATCCGCTCTTATGACAAATTTGTGCGTATCCGATGGCATTCGTTCCAATGCTGTTTTGAACATATTAACCACAGCATTATTAGCGTGAAAAAATGCTTGCAACTGTTCAATAATTCGTCTCTTTAACTGTTGTGTTCCCTGTATATTGCACCGCACATTCAGCTGATCCACCATCGACGAAATGAAATATATTTGCAGAAATTGATGCGGTTCATCTGGTGTTGGCACCATTGAACCATGCAAATGATATATTTGTCCTTGTATCTGTAATTGCAAACAATCATTTGTTTAAGAATACGGTGTAACTTCTGATCGTGTGATGGTGTAGTGTGTGGTGTATATGTAGTTGTTATGTATTGCAATTCATTGTGTTGGTGTGAGTGATACTTTACCTTGCAAGTCGGCATGAAGCCGCCTTCTCGAATGATATTAGCTCCAAAGGAAGTCATGCGAAAGCAGTTATTGTATTCAAGGATGTGTTGAAGAAAATGGCTGGAATCGGGATCACTTCCATCGAACAATGGTTTCAGTGGCTGTGGTGGTGTAAGTAATGGATCCAGTTTGACTTTTCCACTTGCGCAGCACAATCCAGCCGTTTCTCTTTTGAACTTTAACGCATTGCAATATCGGCATATAGTCGTCATTGGTCCAATATCTAAATTTTCATCATCACTGTAGTTCGCAAGTGGGATCATATTGGAATGCCAAGCGATTGTATGATGCCAATGATCTTCGTGTGCTCACGCGTTGTCTCAATCGGGCATTTTCTCTTATTATATTTTGTCATTCTTCGCTTAAGTTCTGTGAATACACTTGTTGCTGGCTTGCATGTCTTGTGCGGCGGCCGATGTTGGCACGTCGTCCTCTAGGCATTTTGGGCTATGGACAGAGTGGTGAATTTAACCTCAAATGCACGATCCACATAATTTACACAGTTCAACTTACGACCTTAAATACAAATGCCTGCTGTTGAAATTGAATAAAAATTTGCACAATATACGTTATATGTTTTTTTTTACTTTTTTTTTCCACAATTTCACAGTAAACACATTACCGGTTTGTCACATGAAATTAACTGAGCAGAGAACAATGAGTAGTTGATTTGATGGTTTCCAATTGAAAAGTTAGGAAACGAATAACTTATTTTTTTTCTTTTTTTCCACAATTTCACAGTAAACACAATACCGGTTTGTCACATGAAATTAACTGAGCAGAGAACAATGAGTAGTTGATTTGATGGTTTCCAATTGAATGTTAGGAAACGAATAACTTTTTTTTCTTTTTTTTCACAATTTCACAGTGAACACAATACCGGTTTGTCACATGAAATTAACTGAGCAGAGAACAATGAGTAGCTGTCAAACAATGTATCACGCACCGGCGCCATCTACTTAAAATGTTGGTTTGTCCTGAATTTTTCCTGAATTTTCTTTGCTATAAACCTCACGGAGCCCGAGACCTTTCCAACGACTGCAAAACCGTGGAAATCGGTTCGTGCGTTCTGGAGTTATAGCGTCAGGAAGGAAAACCCGACTTATTTTTATATAGTAGATGAAATCGGAAATCAGCGTACACTAAAAATGCCAATAAGTCTAGGCTTTTTTAGATGATTTCAACCAAATACTACTCGTATCACCAGAAATTCCCAAATGTTGTTACACTATAGTTACTTATTGCTGTCATGTGATTATTTCATACATGGACATAGTAAAAAAACAAACCCTTACTTTATTTAAATTACTTTAAACTTTCACTCGGCTGATGCCAAATTATCATTACATACGCCGGTCAGATACACATTGAAACTATCATAATTTTAAACACACACCGTGTTTGAATTATTATTTTTGTAGACTAGTACATTCATATTTAGAAGCGTTCAATTGGGAAGTCACAGGCCTATATCTTCATTTGTTCAGCGATGGTTGCGATGTGGTCATTAACTTAATTCTGAAATACACAAAAAATCGTACAGCATTTTTGCCGTACACGCCACCGTTTTCGAAAAAATTAATGCATTTTGTTCGCGTCGTGAATTGTCCATACTTTTGTAATTTAAATGATAGAAACAAGCTTTTTCGGTGTTTTAATATTCACATATTGTTTTAAAATATATTTTCATTTCAAATTAAAAATTTAACTATTATAAGTTTTTATTAATTTTTTTTAATGTTTTTGTAGGTTTTGCGTGCTTTCCGGCATTCTTGAGAGTTCAATACTCCACAGCTTTGGTTCAAATAATGGAGATTTTGTGCTCCACAAGTCGTTCAAAATCGTTGCACTTGCCAACATCCATCGCAAAGCAGACATGAAAAAGGTTATGTAGGGTGATGTTCTGATTACAAACTAGCTGCAAAGTTATCTTTTTAATTAAGTTTTCATGAACAAACTGTTCTAAAATTATGAAATCTGAAATTTAAAAATGGGCTGTGTCTATAGAAATAATAACTGAACAATTACAATCGGCTTATGCATTTAACAACATATGCATAATAAACAAACTTGACGAAGAACGGTTTATACAGTAAGTATTGCTTATTTGTTTATGAATACTTGAGAAATAAGTACTTATGTCTTATAGTGACTATGAAATCACAATAAGTTGTACTTCAACAAGTATTACTTCATGAAGTATTACTTTAAAGCATTCGAATAAGTAATACTTATTTATTGTACTGTGAAATGAAAACAACGCAGTTCACTATGAATTCCGCCCTAACTGTCCTAGGCGCGAATCCCGGTTATTGAAATGCGTTGCAATTGGACATTGCAGTTATTTCTTGAATCAGGTAAACAAAATGGCTTCCTCCCGCCACCCTCTCGTTTCTCGGAAAATCCACAGCTATGGCAAGCGTTAACCTTTCTTCCCCTTCCTTTGTTAACATTCCTCAGAGAGCGAAGCCAAGATTAACCTTGACTTCTTTCTATCCATCCCCTGGCATCATTTCGCATTATTTGATGGCAAGAGTGCTATTTCCTTATTTCGTGCTCTCGCATTCTGAATTGGGACAATGCGATATCTAAGCAATGTTAGTATGTATTTAAAACACATGATACGCGCAAAAAATGTATGCACAAATTAAAATAAATTACAACTGCAATGCTTTGTTGCATTGAAATATTGTGATGTCTCAGCACCATTTTTAACATATCCACCGTTTGCAATAACCACGTTCTACAAATATAAACAATATAGCGGATGGCAGAGAGTACGAGAGAGTGCAGCAAGTAGGTATATAGCATCGCTTTCTCTGGTACTCTCGCTCTTTCGCACTCTCTCAGCGCATTATCGAGACGGCCAGAGTGCTCTGTACGATGAATAAATGTCGTAGAAACCTGAGCACGACAGAGCACTCTAAACCAATTGAGACACGACCTGACACACGCCCTAATATATGCAATTTGCTTGCTCACTAAATAATAAACAAAATATCCGGTCATTATCAAGTTGTTATATAGTCATTAATATAATATTGTTTATCGTACTACCAAGCAATGTTATATGTATATGCACTTTTCATATTATCACATTTAGAAAACGCAGATTTTTTTTTACATGTATAACCCCCAGTCTTTTCGTTCTTACAGCTGCAGCTTTTTGTGAAAAAAAAAAATTGTTAACATGTTTACCACGTGATTTCTCATACTATTCAGCCCTGCCATATTCAGTAATTTATTTGGTTTGTTGTTAGTTAACAAATTTCGGTTCAACGTAGCTGGAAGAATGTTAGCTCTACTATGTAAATAGCTAATACTGGCCGTGCATGCTACCCTTGATAGCAACCCAGAGGTATGCGAGTCAGGCACCGGCCTAGCGTGGTAGATAACCTGCAGAAAACGAAGAAACGTAATACATCAACGTAACAATTTAAATACAGTAGCCTATGTGACGAGAGGCCGCGGATGGTTACAGGATACTGCGCTCATCTTCTGGCACGTTTTGTTGTTGACTGCCTTACATTAACGTTTTCTATATATCAATGATCAACGAATACTACACTAAAATAGTCTTGATTTTGCTTTGCTTAGCTGTTATCACCATCAAACAACTGTACTCCATCCCATACTTTTACGTTTCCGAAATCTTGTAGAATTATATAGGCTGTAATATATATTAATCTTGTAGAAATTATATATATACATAAATAAAATTAATCCTTTACAGACAAATGCGTACTAAGATATGCTGTAAACGTAAAAAAATACTACACTCATTGTCAGTGGCCTGCGCGTAGACGTGCGAGGCACTCAGTACGGATGTATAGCGTTTGTGCGCCTGAAGGTCTCGAATATGCTAAATAATTCTAGCCGGTTGCTTTCAAAACAGTAAGAAAATACTTATGTTACTCCCCTACCACTTCGTTTTCTTCATAAATAATGTTTAGTAGTACATTCTTGACCTGTTAGTGAAACGGTTTTCGGTTTTATATTTGTGTGGTTTTACCAACGTCTGTATCATTTCGACGGCGCGACTTTAACAACATCTTAAATTTTTATTATAATTTTTAAAATTTATGTTTTTTTTAATAAGCAATTATACATTAAATGTTGGCACATTGCATTTGCTTTCATCTATCAATAACGGTATCTTCTATTTTTACATAAATACTGCCAACAGTATACACATGAAGCCACCACCTACCGTGCTTTTATGAACACGATGGCATGGCACTTGCCATCAGAATTATAAATAATCAGACAGTTTTGTAGGAGCAGAAAATTTATAGTGTGTTAACTTGGTTTGACAAGCAATAACGATGTCACAAATCTATGCTTGTACTGTACAAATGAAACGATATTCTATACTTCAAAAAGCTTAAAAAAATTGCCATAACTCTGACTTAATTTGCAGTTCAACAGAATTCTGTCAAAAAATCGTTTTATATTCACTATGATAGTAATAATGGGAGCAGAGATAAACATAACAGTTACAATAATATAATTGCACACAAACCATGTTCTAATGAGAAAAACAATATTTATTGATTTCGTTTAATACATTGATTTATTTTGCTGTTTGCTACAAAACACGTGGACAATAAGTTACATGAACGACAAAAGAGTTACCACGAATTCAATCGTATCCTGTATCTTAGCAACAATTACTCACTTTTTTAAATTGATACCTTCTGAATAACGATTTTTTTTTCTCTCGTGATGTATTTCAAGGCCATCTTTTTATTTACTTCGTATTTATATGCAAAGTGATGTGGTAATTTATCCAGTTTCTAGACAGTATCATTATATATACACGCAGAATAAAAATTTAAATAGTCACATAATTTGCCTTGGGCTTTAAAAAAAAAAACTAAAGGTTTACTAGGAATTCCCCCGGCCAAGCTGTTATGTAGAATTTCTGCTGTATTGACTAGCTGTCAAAGGGAGGAATGGCCGGGGACCCAGACGTTATTCTCGACTTTTACTGGCTTTAAGCATGGCAACATGGTAGGTCGCGAAATAAGTTGTAGATCTCATCGCACCCTTGACATTGCCAACACGCCCCAGCGGATTTTTCCGAAGATGGCAGGTACCTAACGCCGTTAATGTTTCAAAAATGCCGAAAAACTAATAGCGTCACATACACATGCCATCACAAATAGGAAATAACAAGTATCCATCATACATTATTAATGGCAGGGATTCGGGAAGTTGCAAATCATTCGAAATACTAATCCCGGACTTCACAGCTCTATAACTGGCGTAATTGGTGCCATAACAAAATTTAAGTATGGTACACAAAGCATAGAGGTAATACACATGTGGATGATATCAAGACAACTTTTTATCAAAATGTTAACATAGTTGTGTCGTAGTAAAAAATATTTAACATAAAAAAAATTACGTAAATAGGATAATAATGAAAATCGAGAAATTTGAAAATTTTACATGTTGCATTACGTTCATAAAAATAAATATTTCAGAGCGTACGATCTAAGTCATGGTTTCGTTTAAGTAATGCTATTAATAGTGATATAAATACAACATATTTTTACAATAAAAATCCCAATATAAAGTGTCAAAAAATCCGCAATTATACAAATGAAAACTTACTCGAAAAACTGAGAAACAGATTTGTGATATGTAAGCGATTAATCAGTGCTTACAATAAGAAGTTTATATTAAATGCATTTGCAGGCAACACATTCTTTGTTCTACTGTTCATTTTTGATGTTCTTCATTAAGAGATTCTGTTAAGAGAAGAAAAACAAAGAAATTTCACTTCTATGCGGTCCATCGTTTGCCATATTAAAAAGGAACACAGTCTGTCGCCCAAGGTACTCACTTGCTATCATGTCGGAATTTTTATATGTAGGCTACGATAAGTATAATAGTAATGCCTAAAAGATAACAGTACGACAAATAATATTGTTTTAAAAATTTAGTGTACAGTCGTACTAAAATAGAACTATGGCCAATACCATAAAAACTCGTCCACGTACCAAAGTTTTCGTACAGTATATACGCTGTCATGCTCTTTACTTTGTTACCTAATTTGTGATAAACTTGAATATTTGTTAGTGTGTTACGATTATGTTTATAATTCCTTTATAATAAAATTTAATATTTACACGTTCTTTTATTGAGTCACCCCTATATTATTATGTATGTGTAAAAACGTGGAAAAATTTCACAAATAAATTGTGCAAAGCTTGTGTTCACAGTTCGATATTGACTGCTTCCAACGTTATTATTTTATGTTTAAGAAAATATAGCTGCTAAATACAAATGTTTAGTGATTTTTATATATGGTATATTATACTGAAGTGTCTCCTATCATTATTTCTTCGGCTCGAATTTAATCCTATTTCATGCATGCAAACATATGAGCACATGCTGCTTATCATCATTCTGTGGGTTCCCCAATCCCTTACCAGATGTCAGACATTTTGCTTTGCATCTCGAGAGTTAGGTTTCGAGAATAGTTCCAACACTGCTTCCTAGATAGCACTACAATCACTGAGCGATGTAATAAAAAATAACGGTTTTACAGCAGTCAGATACTTAAAACATAAGACTTAAACATTTTAGGCTGAACAATTTTAGGCTGAACGACGTTAGGCTGAGTGATTTTAGGCTGAGTGACTTTAGGCTGAACGACTTTAGGCTGAGTGACTTTAGGCTGAGCGACTTTATGCTGAATGATTTTAGGCTCTACGACTTTAGGCTGAATGATTTTAGGCTAAGTGACTTTAGGCTGAACGATTTTAGGCTGTGTGACTTTAGGCTGAATGATTTTAGGCTGAATGACTTTAGGCTGAATGACTTTAGGCTGAATGACTTTAGGCTAAGTGATTTTAGGCTTAATGACTTTAGGCTGTGTGACTTTAGGCTGAATAGTGTTTCAGAGAGGGTATTAGGCTGAACGATTTTAGGCTAAGTGGTGGCAGTCCACGTATTTTACTAGCGACACTGGGTATATAAGTGAGGCACAGACAACAGGATCCTCAGTCCAACTTTATCTGTGTTGCAGTGTTGATCGTCTAGTTTTACTAGTCTGTTGCATAAGTCATGTAAACGTCTATTTTGAGAACTTGATGGCATATGAACTATCTTTAATGTGGAATTCGATAGAAGGCCCACAATTGGCGGTGCGGACCCCGATTGCAGCAATGCTGATGGCAGCGGATATCCCGATGTTAGCGATGCCAACAGCAGCATATATCCCAATGTTGGCTTTGCCTGCTGTTCCAGCAGTAGTTTTGCCAGCAGAGGAGACATCGGATACTCCTGCGGCTGAAGTTTCTTTAATAATGTTAGCAACTTCGGAGACTTCAATGACAACGAGCATTCATTTACATGTTGGATGTGCCAAAGCAAGTATTGTGATTAATCTTTCACTACAACTTCAATTGCTCGTCGGCATGAAAGAAATGGGTGCCCGAATATTGCACAAAAACACTGTTTCAGTGCATCAACTGTAGTATACTAATTGACTGACTATACAGCTTACATAGACATTATGAAATCTGCACTGGGGCAGTTACATGCAACTGTTTGTAAATACTGTGATACAACAAGACACTAGTTTCGTCACAACACGAACGATGTGGTGTCTTATACAGATGTTGTGACTATTTGTAAGTCCATTTAAAATACTCTAAAACTGAAAACCGAAATTTTATAGGCTTAACATTGTCAAATGATTATTGCATATTAATATAAATGACTTGTATTCTGTGTGATTCTTAGTTCGCCTTGCTTTGTGGAAGAGTGAGGGCAGACTTTGACAGTTATTCAACAGTGGTAATACTTATTCGGACTTTAAGCTGGAACAATGATATATGTACCTTTAGCAATTGAGGGTTCTTGGGCTCAATTTCTTCTATAGCCTAAAACCACAGTAATGGCAACTCCATCGTGGTCGGGGATACTGTGCCGCCAATTAGTATTTTTGGCACAATTAAAATTTTGAATTTTGAAAAATAATTTTGCCAGTCTTTTTTGCAGCTAAAAACTTAAACTTTTTCCCCTCTCTGTACACTCCTGTTTAATATTTGTCAGGCCAGTGTCCCCAATCTTTTCCCAGCACTAAATCTGATTTTGCCGACCTAGTGCAAGTCAGACTGTGCGCTCGTTTTATCTGCGCCTTGGTGGCATGTCCGACGCCTGTTAATCTCCTCCGAGCCGCGACAAGAAGTTCTATGTCCTGCGAGCTATTAGAGCAGCTAGGTTCTGAGAGCCAGCCTTATGCGAGCGATTTCAGGCACACCCGCGGGTCGTCTTAACTTACGTTTCGGCACGTTTCTGGCTTAATTTTTCACAGCAGGGCCATTTCAACCCCAACACCTCTCTCCAGCCTTTCCAGGGAACCAGGCCCAGTTCACTGTCAGGTCATCAACCCCGTGCTGAATCCAAGGACGCCCATCGGTCTGTGGATGTACTGCCTTTGCCCTCTCGTGGCAGATTTGCGAGGTATTTCCCCTTGGGTGTTTGAACGCCCGCTAAATGCCTGCCCCCTGGCGCCTCACGCAACAAACAGTGCCCTGTAGTTCATTTCCAAGCCACCAGAGTGCTGCACAAGTCCCCTACATAAGCCCAATGCTTTAGCAGTCGCCTCGCGTGAGTCTATCTCTCCTTGCTTCGGACACCCCTCAGGTCGCGCTGACATCGGCCAGTACCACCAACTTCGAGATATCGAAGTCAGTATTTATCGAACATCTCCCTCGGAAATCTTTGGAACCGTTCGGTCCGGAAGCCTAAGTCTCCCTCCTTTCTTTTGATTGACTTCGTCTTTTAATTACGAGTCGCTGCTGCTCCGAAAATACTTCGCGCCGCGAGAGCAGACTCACCACACCGTATCTTCGGCGAGCCGCACAGCAATACTTCAATCCAGTTGTTATTCAAATATGTAATCAGTTAGGCAAGGTATGTGGTACCTACACCGTTTAAGTAATTAGTAATTAGTCAGTCTGCGTACCTCGTATAAATAGTCATACTTCATTAATAATAGCTAATAATATTTTCTAATCATTTTAAATGATGGAAACATCCGCGTCAACCGCGTGTTCGCGAGCTCCGCACACTGGCTGATGCTAGAATCCATCTCCCTGTATGGTGACTTTTTGACAAACTTTATTCCCCCACAATCATAGTTTTTAGTGGGAATTTTCTGCCTATTTTGCTAACTGTCTGTGAACCAGTTCTGAACATGTTTGATTCGGGCTTGTTTGCAGACAGGGGCTAAAGGCCGGATGCGGACCTAACACCACCACCCTCGAGTCCTTCCTCCAGCAAACAGGACGACTAAGGTGCCCTGACGCCATGCTGACAGCTCAACTTCGGCCAGCGAACATCGAACCTCCAGTCCTCCAGCTTTTTTTATGTGTTCAGAATAACCATTCGATCACGAAGTTGAAAATATCGGAACACCAGAAACTTTTCTTTCGGGACTTTAATCGCTCCAAGCGCTAACGTTGGGATTGTAAAACTTAACCTGTTTATTGTTTCTGAATCGGTTTTAATTATGTCCAATGAAATTTAATGGCAATTTTCTAATTATGGCCATCCGATTCTTTAAATGATGTTAATTTAATATATTTTAATATAATTTAATAATTTGAATACATTTTACAATCAATTTATCAAATGTGTTGATTTTAATTTGAAAGTAATTAAGAGTTAAATAAACATAGAGTTACTTATATCTAGACAAAATCACGCCTTTTTTGTTCAGCCTTTTGAAACTAAAAGATCCACCAGTTACACAGGTCATCTAGAGAGAGTGAAGTGTAACAATGCCAACAGCAGAAACATTGGTGGTGACGGATATATCGATGACAACGATGTAAACAGCTGCAGAGGTTCTGGTGGAAACGATGCTTACAACTCCAGAGATCTTAATTGGTGGGCCATTGTCACTGACAGCATTAGAAGAGACTTTAATGTATGCAGTGTCAGCAACAGCAACTAATGGTGTTCCACCACCCAACTGCACCTACTGTTGTGCCGTTTCTAGGTATGGCACTCGTGATTTTATGAGTAATTAATTTATTCACATTTCTTTTTTTTAATCTTTCATGTTAAATAAATTTTAATATTTTTATGCAAAGATTGTATTTAATATTTATTTATCTTTACATATTTCATTATCTTAATGTTAAAGTTTTGTGTAACTATTTAATTAATAATGTCTTAAATGTGTTTGTTTCTGTTATAATCAAATGTGTAAGGGAAACACTAAGTACTACTATACTGGTTCTATGAATATTTTGTTCTGTTTGTATACCCTCTACTTATTGTAAATTCTATGATTTCTGTCGTGCCAAACGAAAAAGACTTACCTTGCCCTTTTTCAATTTCTTTTCGGCCATTTGGCATGTAATTTTTTGGTGCGGATGTAAAAACCATCATAAAATGTAACAAACTCTCTGTTACCGCCGATTTGGGTGAGTAAATGTTTCGTCTGTGGGAAAAGTGTATCCCATGATAATTATTTTTTATGTATGGAGGTTAATATTTTTGTGGTTTCATTCCATAGCGGTTCGAGTCATGGGCCTCATCCTGGCTTTGGTGTTTCAGGAATCTAAATTCATTTTTGGGAATTGACCTCTTCAAAACAAAGGCCAGAAATTTCATTATTATTATTTTAAGGTTATGTAACTGTTTTCAACTTCTGCGTGATCATCATGCAAGTTTCTGTTATTTAACTTGAATCAACGAAGTAACACGGATTTCTACACTTTGGAACATTTCCGGCAATTAAGTTTCATTCTGAAGAAAGAATTATAAGAAGACTTCAATAATTTAATATTTGTTTGATGAATTAATGTTTTTAATAATATTTGTTGAGTAACTTAACCTGTTTTTACTTATATCTAAAATAAATACTTGGTACGTACCTAATTGTTCACGAGCTCGTTACTTAATATATATAATAATGCTCAGTAATATTTTGTTAATATGTTAATTGTTTTGTTGATGTTTGTTTTACATTGTTGTTTTTACAAAGGCCTATAATTACAACCAGCACCAATCTGATATTTGCGTGTAATTTTGTTTCCCAGTTGTTTATTTCAATAGGTATGTCTTAATTCTTTTTAATATATTATGTTTGGTTATAAATGGCAATATGTTCTTATTTCTCTATAGTAATTTATACTAATCCTTTCGTTAATACTGACGACAGTCGTCGTGCCCTCATAGACTTAGAGGCCGTTTCTGCCCACCGCCGGGTACCTGAGGGGGGCTATTTCCCCCTAACCCCTCTGTGCAGTGCAATGAGTGCTCCGTGCTAGGGACGCACCCGCGTGCGCCCTAACTTCGCTTCTGGACCGCTCAAGGACGGACATCTTTGTATAATTATTTGTAAATAACTTAACTTGTAATTGTGTATTCAAATAGGGTAGTTATGTGTTTTGTTTGAATCGTGTAGCTTTGTACAGGGGCCGCGCCTGGCCCGCAGTGGACACGCGACCCTCCGTGCCGCTTTCCCCCCTTCCCACCCTCCTCTCGCGCGACGATGCAGTCGTGCGTGGGGGGGGGGGGGGGGAGCAGGGCTGCCACTCTAATATTCATGAAAAACCTAGATAACCTACAAAAAAACCCAGACACATGGGTAAAAAAAACCCATATGCGTCTAAAATGCTATCGTTGAAAATGTTTGCGTACTAATTCAAAAATATAAACATAACTGGTTTTAATATAAAACAATTAATTACCTTACAAGACTGAAAACGGTTACATACAACCAATACAAGAAAATTACACTGCAGCAAAATGGCTGTATAAATAATTCTTGGACCAGCACATATCATAAAAAAACCTACAAATATATACATAACAAACAAACACCATCACTGCATTCTTTAAACCGGTAATTGTTTTTATAAAACTGCATAATGTACGTCAGTCTTTATTCAGAGTCTGATTCTAAAAGATCGGTTTGAAGGTTAATTGTTGCTTTGGTTTTGTGTTCTGCAAGCCTCTTTGAAGAATGTGTCTAATTTAATATTCGACTTAGCTTTTTGAAAACTAGTTTTGTGTTTATATGTATTCTTGTGTGTGAAATGCATTTACTTGTTTGCATTTATCAAACAGATATTGCAACAGATACAGTAGCTACTACCTTTATTATTGTTTTAGGTATAAAAATAATTAAATTTATAAAAAACCTAGAATTGTCGGAATTCATTATTTAAAAACCCAGAAACCCAAACACCATCGGAAAAACCCAGATCTGGGCGGAAAAACCCATGAGTGGCAGCCCTGGCGGGGAGTCGACAGTCGCCGCTTGGCTGCCGTCGAGGGAGGTTCTGTAACGCTGCGCTCCGCGAGTCCGGGGGCCCTCTGCCACGCGCGTTGCTAGCGTCGCTACCGTCATTTCGGCTAGCTCCCACGTTCGACATCTTCAGTCGCGGAGTAGTGCGCCCTCGTGGATGACCGGCAATTTGCGTTCGTTCACGGCGCGGCGGGGGACGTGTCCCGTAACATCGTTGTGGGTCAGGCGCGCTCAGGGAAAAGGACTAAATAAAACATCTCGTAGACTAACAGCGGACGTTTCCTGGTTCGATCTCCACTCCCATACTCCTGCCCTGTTCATCACCTCCCCCTCTGCCCAGCTCCCGGTCCCGGCCACAGTAGGCACGAACCCCACCTCTCACTGAGTTAGGGCGCTAGCTAGCTCCGGCAACGGATCCGGCGCCCGGAGCTGTCCTTGCACACGCTCCGGTTTATTCCGGAGCCCTCTCCGGCAGCGGCTCCGGCGCCGGCAGTGATGTCCTTGCACACGCACCAGCAAGCCGGTAGTTTGGTTTCAGCATCCGCGGTAGAAACATGTGCCCCGTTTGGAATAGGAGGTTGTACATATTGTACTTGTTCCCTTTTTTTATTTGCTGTTTTCTGTCCAAGTCATGAAATTTAGGTTCCAAAAATGCGCACACTTCCGCCATGCGTTCTGCTTCTCTGTGCGATCTTTAAAACTATCGCTGGTTTTGTCCCACAAACACGGTCTGGTTTCTACCAATTCAATCAGTGTCGTAGCGTCGTACCTGAACCCTGCCATCTCGCAAGTCTTTGCTGCACTGTGCTAGTGTTTTGTATTGTGCGAGCGACTGAGGTACCTGCTGTGACGGCCAGGGCCGCAACTAGAGGGGGGGAGGGGGGGGGGCAAGCGGGGCAATACGCCCCGGGCGCAAAGCTGTGGTGGCGCCGAAATCGCTTGCATTGTAATTCCTACAACTGGTAACTGGTAAAAAGTTTTTTAACTTGCATGCCAGGAATGTCTAATCTGATTATAATATAACGTCTCAACATATTTAATGAACAAGTCTAGTGATTATACGGACTACTTTATGGACATAGTGGGTTAATGCATGGGAGGTACAGTAGCACAGACAGTGTTACATGTAGGTATGGAAAATGCTTAAATAGCACCATTTTTCCGTGGGAGGACCCCCGGACCCCCCGCTTTATTGGTGTGGTATGTGCAAAAAAAGAGGGCGGGGGGGGGGGGGGGGCGCGCATTAATCCATTCATGCCCCGGGTACCAGAGACTCTAGTTGCGGCCCTGGTGACGGCAGCCCACTCCCCTGCCCAGCTCCGCGCCGGGCAGGTAGTCCGGATTATCGAGGACATCTCCGGCTGCACTCCGGCATGCCGGCAGCCGGACCCGTTTCCCTGCCGGCCCGGACTGCGTGTGCGGCACTCCATAAGGAACTGTTGTCTTGTGAGTCCTCCGGTGCCGGTGCCAACTCCGGCTCCGGTTGTGCCGGAGCGTGTGCAAGCACCCTTAGGGCGCTTGCACACGCACCGGTATTTTCCCGGTGCTAGCTCCGGCAACGGATCCGGCGCCCGGAGCTGTCCTTGCACACGCTCCGGTTTATTCCGGAGCCCTCTCCGGCAGCGGCTCCGGCGCCGGCAGTGATGTCCTTGCACACGCACCAGCAAGCCGGTAGTTTGGTTTCAGCATCCGCGGTAAAAACATGTGCCCCGTTTGGAACAGGAGGTTTTACATATTGTACTTGCTACTTATTTTTATTTGCTGTTTTCTGTCTATGTCATGCAATTTAGGTTCCAAAAATGCGCACACTTCCAGCCATGCGTTCTGCTTCTCTGTGCGATCTTTAAAACTATCGCTGGTTTTGTCCCACAAACACGGTTTGGTTTCTACCAATTCAATCAGCGTCACAGCATCGTACCTGAACCCTGCCATCTCACAAGTCTTTGCTGCACTGTTAGTCCAGGAAAGATATGAAAAAAACATGGACAAATTGCAAGAAAATGTTTTTTTACATCAAAATTCGCAGAAAAATTCGTAGAATAACATATCCAAAATCCACCGAAATCAACTTTCTTTTGGTACCTTTTTTTCCGGGTTTTATTCCAGAAAAACGCGAAAAAAAAACAACACAATAATTCTAAAACGGTGCATCTGACGACAAAACCTGCAGAGACAAAAATTAAAGAACATTAACTTTTCCATAACATATACTACATAGTTCAAGAAAATCCGCTTATACCTTCTGCTTCGTTTTCCAGGATTAGTCCCGGAAAAAATATTAAAAATGAAAAAAATCGAAAATTGTGTAAATTACAGCATAATGGTTTAGGAAAAAGAAAGTAAACAATGTTTTTCATAATATATTAGAATTTCACACAGATCAACATTTAATTGGTTTTTGGTTTTCCAGGAAATGTCCCGGAAAAATGTTATCAAAAGAAAAAAAAACTGAAACCGTGCACCGCACTTAGAATAAATCGTGAATTAAATTAAGAGCAAAATATTGCATTATATAATTGGCCTTTATCAAAATTATGGATTATCAACTACTGTATTTGATGGATATGGGAAAAAACACAGTACTAAAGAGACAGTATATGAGAAGAACAAGAGGTAATGCATCACCTGTAGTGGAATTCACAGGAGAAATGCAACTATCACTCCGTAAAGATATGTTTCTTTTGAAGGAGCAAAATAAAGGACCATTTTTAAGGTTATTAGCAATGCATTTACGCGAAGCAGAATGTCCTTTTGTCGAAGCACCAGGTGATGCAGATATTTACATTGTCCAAGAAGCTCTAAAATGTGCAAAATAACAGTTGACACCAGTTATAGGAACAGACACAGATTTACTTGTCCTTTTACTATACTACTTCGACCCACAACCACATAACTGTTTGTGTTTAAAAAGTGAACAAAGGCAGAAGAAAACATATCACATTAAGGAGCTAAAGCTGAAGCTCGGTGATGAAATTTGTAATAATATTCTTTTCTGCCGTGCATTCATGGGATGTGACACATTATCACACATCTATGGTATAGGAAAGGGGAAAATATTGGAACTGATCGAGAATGACAGTGCCTTCAGGCAACTTGCGAAAGTATTTTCAGATAGTATTCCCAGTGTGTCAAAAGAAGACATTGTAAAATCGGGAGAGCAGCTGCTAGTACGCCTGTACAATGGGTCGAGAAGTGACACACTCGACACTTTACGTTTTAAAGTATTTAGTGAGAAAGCAGCTACTAGTTCCAAATGTGTACAACCAGAACAGTTACCTCCAACTAGTGCTTTAGCTCGTTTCCATTTCTTAAGGGTTTTCTATCAGATACAAGAATGGAAGGGAATAAAGATGAATCCAGAAGAATGGGGAGGGAGAAAATGTGGCCACCTTCTCTTGCCAATTTCGACAGACAAGCCAACAGCTCCGGAATGCCTTTTGAAGGTAATCAGGTGCACTTGCAAGGAATATGGTTGCGGTGCATCCAACTGCAGTTGTAGGAAACACGGCATCTCATGTAATTCGGCTTGTGGAAACTGTCATGGATCAACCTGTAAAAACCGGTGTAAATTACCTCCCGAGGACTGCAATTACTGTGACGGCTTTTAAGGTAGGGTGTTCCTACATATCCATGCATGTATATTCAGTATTGTGTGTTGCAGAGTGCATCCCAATGTGTGTATATTTTTCTATTTCTTCTCGAAACAGGTCACTGGAAATCTGGTGTAAATTTAATTGTATGGTATGTTTTGTGAGACTGGACGTGTCGAATTTTTCTTTCAAACGATAAGCAGTTGAAATGAGTCTGGTTTTTTTTCTTCTGGAAAATAATTTTGGTAGATTTCAAAAACGTTTTAACACATCACTAACTGAAAAAGGATTATAATTTAAGTGACTTTAAAATATATTATGGAAAATAAATATAGTTCGGATCTGACATAATTTGACATGGGATACAATGCTTTCTGTTATTTAGCCTACATATTCAATACTTTTTCCGTGGCCGATCACAAAATAAAATCTATTTACCAGATTTCAGTGAATTTAGGATCTAGTATAGGAAATTTTGTGTGCTTCTGTTTGTCCCACCGAAACTTTTCAATACGATGATCCGTTTTCGTTTTATTGAATTTTTAAAGATTTTCCAGGACGAGTCACAAAATATTATATATATATATATATATATATATATATATATATATATATATATATATATATATATATATATATATATATATATATAGAACACACATTTTGTCGCAATCGCACTCGGTCTCCGTCAAGATCAACACAAATGTCACTCAAAATAAACATTAGGGGGGGGGGGGGGTGGTAGCAGTAGAGCTGGTACCGGGATGGTCTAACCTCCTTAGGACAGGGGGTGTAGGGTGTTGACTGAAAGAAAATAAAGTATTATTTATCCCACATCGTTTCAGGTTTTATTTCTGGTAAACTGTGACCAACACAAAAGTAAATAAATAACTAATTAAATAATTAAATAAAGTCAATCATGTCAAAATATCTCTGGTAACAAACAAAAAAATATTAAATACTCTTTTGAAATAAATAAAATAGAAACGAGTATTATTTTTTTAAAATAACATGATTATTCTTAACACACACCTCGACCCATCCTTAAGCTAAATTAACGAAAGAAAGTTTACATTACTGGATACCACACACTGCCTGCACTCCTGGAAAGAATCAAAACGTTAAGTCATCCTAACCCAATTTTAAAATACGCCCCCAGATGTTACAAGAGGTGAAAGAAAATTACGAGTTCGCCATTACTTACAAACACCTTCGAAAGGCAGCACGCAGCTACCCGCCAGGCCGGGGCTCCGACAGACCTCCAACACCTCACCGAGAAGAACCATATATATATATATATGAGCAGAGTTTGGTGAATTAAAATTATATTTAATACAAAAAAAGTCTTTAATTTTAGTCACGTTTTTCTTGACGTACGATATGTTAACGTTTTGTCTTTTTTTTTTTTTCAGGAAATTTTCTGGAAAACCAAAAACCTATTTTGTGTTAATTTTTGTGAATTTGTAATATATTATGAAAATCGTTGTGTACTTTAACTTTGTCCTGAAACATTTTGCTGTATAATGCGCCATTTTCAATTTATTTCAATATTTTAGTTTTTTCGGGACGAATTCCAGAAAACAAATAGTAGTTATTAGTGGATTTTTGTACATTTATGATATGTTATGGATAATTTGGCTCTCTTTAATTTTAGTGTCTATATCTTTTTTTGTAGAACGCATCGTTTTCCAGTTATTAATTTATTCCGCATTTTTCCTGGACAAATTACGGAAAAAAGTTACCAAAATAAAGTGGATTTCGGTGGATTTTGGATATGTTATTCTACGAATTTTTCTGCAAATGTTGATATAATAAAACCTTTTCTTGCAATTTGTCCATAAATCGACCCCTTTTTCTCATAAAATGCCTGGACTATGTGCCAGGGTTTTGTATTGTGCGAGCGACGACAGCCCACTCCCCCTCCCAGCTCCGCGCCGGGCAGGTATTCCGGATTATCGAGGTCCTCTCCGGCTGCACTCCGGCATGCCGGCAGCCGGACCCGTTTCCCTGCCGGCCCGGACTGCGTGTGCGGCACTCCATAAGGAACTGTTGTCTTGTGAGTCTTCCGGAGCCGGTGCCAACTCCGGCTCCGGTTGTGCCGGAGCGTGTGCAAGCGCCCTTAGTCGGCCAAAATAATTACAACCTAAATTCACAGCCGCACGTCGGGGATCGGGAAGGAGCCACGGCCTGGGGACGACAATAAATAATAACATAGTACAGTAAATGTAAACGATCCGACATATCTGAAACTTCCATATGTTATAGTGTCCTTGGGTAACTTCCAATGCCACACATTGAGGTAATGTAAGATGCTATAACAGATGGATGCCTTTCAGTCAAAATATATGTCACACTGTGACAACATCAAGAACTTGAAGATTTTCAAGTATGTAATACACGATTGTAATAATAACTCTAAATGTGTTTAATATCAGTTCAAGAGGTGTTGTAGCGAGTTAATAAACTACAGAAACTTGAAAAGGCACATCAAGAATTGTGACGGACTGGTTGCGCATTGAGTAGGAAAAAAATGTTTCTTCTGTGGTAAGATGTTTGCGCGCATGTTCAGTGCAATGCATCATTAAATATATCTTTATATTTTTAACGAAACTGAGAACTCTCAGCTGTGTGCTAGGTGTAGTGATCAACTGTCACGTGAAACTGCCCTGAAAAAGCATGTCAAGGGATGCAAAGGACTCACTTCGCAAACTAAGAGAATTGTGTAAAGCGATAAAGACTTTGGTAATTTACATGTTTTTACTTGTACGATAAATTATTTTTTTAATGATGTGTTGTTTTATTTTTTGAAACTATCACTTTTTTGGAAAATGAAAGAGATATTTAACTAAATCCTACTAATATTATAAACGCGAAAGTTTGTAAGTATGGATGGATGGATGTTTGTTACTCTTTCACGTAAAAGCTACTGAATGGATTTGAATGAAATTTGGCCTAGAGCTAGATTATAACCTGAATTAACACATAGACCCCATATTAATATGAAATTCCATCCCTAAGGGAGTGAAAAAGTGATAATTTCATTTTATAACAGAAAAAATCGTAGGTCATAGACATAAAAATAGTGAGTGATTGTCATTTCTCTATGTCTGACACACGATCATACACATAGTAAGGTCTGGCAAATTAATATTTTTCTCCTTGGTTAGACCAGTCCGCTTAGTGGAGCTCGCAGCGGCTAGCAAAATAAAGGCGCTAATAACAGTTTTGTTCTTAACTTCGTCATTAGATAGAGTTGCCTTGAATTTTAAACGCACCATCGTTTGATGCGTTTGTCATGTCTTTAATTTTCGTTTGTTTGTGCCGTATGCGTTCCTGTACCATTCATCCGATTGCGATGCAATTTTGGTGATTTGTTATGCGCATGCCCATGAAGGTTACTGAGACGGTCTAATTATTTTTCAATAGTTGGAGTACGAATCGTGTCAAAAAATGTGTTTATTTCAATTTATATAGCGGCACTTCGTCTGTTTTTGTTGTATAAGTGCGCATGCACGACACAATTTATTTAAATATAAAAGAGAGACAGAGATAGAGCGAGATATATATATAGCGAGATAGAGACGGAGAGATAAGTTGAGATAGAGCGAGGTATAGAGAATGAAATGGGTTAGATAAAGAGATATACCTATAGATGCATAGAGATATATAGAGACTTATATATAGAAGATATAGAGATAGTGGGAAGTATATATGTAGATATAAAGAGATAAATAGAGATAGAGAGATACATAGATGTATATAGATGTAGATAGAGATAAATATATATAGAGAGATGGATAGATGATTTGTAGGTATATGTGGAACTACTTCAAACATATTACAAAACAAAACAGAATGAGGCATTGCAATGCAGGCTGAGCATTACCTAGATAATGGAATCTTTTCAATATTAGTAATCTTTTTTTCAGCTTTTTTATATATTGCTTTATAAAGTCTAAAATACATACAGACCAGGTAAATAACTATAAACTGGCAGAACAACGTCTGTCGGGACCTGAAAGTGATATAAATTAATTTTCATACTTGAAATTCAAATTAAGAAGACAATTACTAACTACATCTGATTTCGAAAAAGGTCCCCTTCATCCTGTGTTCAGCTAGTAAATATTATAAGGCTAAAATTGCATCAACTAATGACTGAAATCAATCGAATTAATCACTAAATTAAAAAGTGATTTGTAGCCGAGAGGCTACTGATTATTCGGGAGGGGCAGGTAGACCATGCTAGAATAAACAATAGGTTTACTGTTGCACACTATTTATTTGCGCCGTCGAGTGCGCTAAGAAATTTACAAGTGTCTGCAGTGCACAACAGCCTACTCGTGCTAAGAGGCAGACTCGAACTGTCTCTCCTTTCCTCCTCACCAGCCTGCTAGCCCGCGCGGAGGAGGGGTGATAATCCCCTTGGCATCCGAGCTAACGGGACTCCTGCAGGGTGCGCGCTGCCCTCTGGCCCAGGGGTGTACAAACACCGACGGGACAGCCGGTGCTGATAGCCGCATGGTGGGCGTAACGCGGTAGATGTCTTCGCGATGTACCGCCACAGATTTTTTGATAATCATTTTTTAATTTTTTTCCGAATTTCTAGGTTAATAATGACAGATTTTCTATGCGGTGGTCAAAATGGCTGACAAAATGGCAGACTTGACAATAGTTGGCTGTCTGGAAAAATAATACCACTGCACTCTAGCAGGTAAACAATAATCTAATATGAAAGCAGTGAACTCTAGCAGTGTTATTTATTAAAATGATATTAAAATTGTAACTAATCATTTTTACAAATTTTATTTATTTTTTCCTAATTTTTTTTGGATAGTGATAGTAGATTTTCAAGATGGCAGACGTGACATAATTCCAAATGGCGGAATCTGAAATAGCGAAAAGTTCTAGAAAATAAAAGAGTGGACATGATATAATATTTCAAAACGGCGGAATCTTGTAGCAAATCAATTGCCTGATGTGACATAATTAAGAATGGTGGAATTCAAGTAGGTGGAATTAAAAATGGCTTAAAGTTCTATTGTTACAACAAGTGCAATGTTTGGGAGTGGGGCACAGGTAACCAGATATTTTTAACTAAATGTGCAAACGTAGACGAATATTTCTAAGCAAATATGTAAACATGGGTAAGCAGGTTTGTAGCAAATGTGTGTGAATCCGAACATGTGTTGTCAAATGTGAGGATCATACGTGAAAATGTCTCAATTGTTGCAAAGGAAATGCTGTCTCTCGAGGCTGTAAGATGTAGAGTTGTCGGAATCTTCTAATAGTTTGGTTTGGATACAAAAATTACCGCACAAAAATATATATTACATATGCCATTAGCACTCATACAGAGCTTTGTAACTGCGACTGTTAAATTTCATCCATGCGAATTATTTATATATATATATATATATATATATATATATATATATATATATATATATATATATATATAGACACACACAAACGCTTAAATAAAACGGGACGAGGAAAGTGAAATTGTTTATTTCTAATCTTCAACATGGCTCATGCTTACAAGTCCTGTCACCTTAACATATTATGCACATATTGTTGCGAGGTACAGTAGTAATTTTACATTTCCCCGTAATTTTAACTGGATATTAACTTATGCCTTATAATATATTATTTACCTCTAAACCACACGGTTCATGGCAGATGTCTTAGTGGTACTTATTGAGTATTCACGTCGTAAAATAGTTAATTGAGACCATTTTCACATAAACAATATTTATTGATGCATATAGAAAACAGTGCGGTGTACTTCATCGCGCCGTCAGGCGGAACTTGATCTCTTTTTGCAGGAGCTCCCTCTCCTTGCGGGCTCCTTGTAAAACTCCCCTGTTCTCCGCCACTCTTCGGGCCAGATATGGCAGCACCTGTGCCAAGGGGCCGGTAGGGGTGGCCTTGTACACCGTGTAGCCAGCACGACCTGCGGCACAAATCAAAATGTTCATCACTGGAGAGGTGCAGTCTAGAAGTTGCCGTGAAGTCTAACATCAATGGAACGTTTTATTGATGTGTAAACATCTTAGCCCTAGGCATACGGCATTTGTAGGAGTAATTTCGTGAATGGAACGGAAGTCGGTTGGAACGGAATTGTGTAAACACGGTGCTGCCATTTGTGGAAGTCTCAGAAATATCGAAAAGATGGCGGACCCGAGGGAATCATTCTTATATATTAACTTTCGCGCACGTAGGAAATGTACCTACTAAGCGTATTGGTGAAACATTAAAATTTATAATAGTACACCTATCCTTTAATACTGTTATAATTTATAATCATAAACAGAAGTAGTTTCAACTTAAAAAATACGCATTAACCGTGTTTCAGGGTAGTTTCACTATCATGGCGTTTACTACGACACAACAATATGCTAAATACATCCCCCAATGTTCGCAAGATATGATATATACGGGCGCATTTTACCACACGTGGGTCGCCATCTTGAAGACTTCGGTTCGTTGCTATAGCAGTTTGTGCATAAATCGGCATTGAAATTTCAACCTGTTAAATTTACTTTTATATAATCCATGCTTATTTCATTTCATTTCTGTTACATACTAAATTTCACCCTCAACATGCCTAAATAATTATTACCTCAAATATGCAGCAATGATGATTCCTGTCTAGGGCGAAATGTCACAAGTTCAGTATTGAAGCATTTACATGTGACACGTTCGGTATTCCTGTTAGGCTAGCCCAGAGAAATCACTAGTACATCTAGGAATCGAATGCCCCACCCCATAATTTTGCGATTTTCGTTACGGCCTTCATATTGAAAATCCGTAACTTTTATGCTAGAAATTCGGGGAAAATTTCAAAATTTATCAAAACTTTAAGTAATAAATTATTAATTAATTAAAATTTAAAGACAGTTGCTATTTTCTCTATGGCTACAAAATTAAAAATCTGTAATTAATATTCCAAAAAAAGGAGAAAAGATTTAAAATTATAAAAATTGTTTATTATAAAAATTTATAAATACACTATTTGCCATCTTGTATTATGGCATACGACCGCCATCTTAAATATCCATAATTATTTAGCTAATAGTTTAGGAAAAAATTTAAAATTTATAAATATTTAACTAATCAAATTTAAATATTTTTTTTTTTAAAAAATGCACTTACGTTCAAATCCGGTTCAAACCCGGTGAGGGCAAAAATAAAAAAAGATGACGGATCCTTCCTCCACTAAAGCCAACGAAGACTGACCTCCCACCAATAATACCAAGGTATATATCGTCAGCTAGTATGTCGTCATGTCCGCCATATGGTTTCGTCTGCTGGAGGCCAAAATTTTTTTTTTGTCTGCTAGAGTGCGCTAATGCCACATTAGTTTAATTTTTACTCACTAGAGTGCATTTATCATTATTTATATCTGTGGCACCGCCATCTTGACATTTGGATGCCATTTGAGAAATCCGTTATTATTTAGCTAGAAAAACAAGAAAAATTTCACAATTCATCAAAAAATCTTTAATATATACTGATTGATTCGATCATTTCCTGTCCTTTGTTCAGTAGTAGATCGAAGCAAAAAATGAATTTCTTTATGTAAAAAGTAATAACTTCAATAAATATGGTGGAAAGTCCTAACAGAAGCTTAAATTCTCTCCCCCCCCCCCCCCCCCGGGTCAAAGGATGAGGCTATATTAACATATTGACCGCCATCTTAAATATTTAAAACAATTAACAAAAAAAGGAAATATTACAATAATCATCAAAAAACCACTTATTAATTTACTGATTAAATTAATGGATTCCCGTCCTGGGATGAATATTGATAAATGCAATAGAAATATTTAGACAAAAATACTTATTTAATAAATCATACTCAAAATCCTAAAAGAGGCTTAAGTTCCTCATATACCAGCCTCCAGTAAGCCTTCATGACCGCCATCTGGGTAATTTGTATTTATTGAACTATAAATTCGAAATAAATTCCAAAATTCACTAGAAAACCACTTATTAAAATAATTACAACTTCGACAAGATACCTGTCCGACGAATTGAATATGATGTCACGCTGCCTAACTTGGAAGTCTATTTTTTTATGCATTTAATGCATTCCAACCAGTTAATGTACAATGATATACAAACATAGGCCACGTGTCTTCGCACCACGAGACCAGGGAATGAATAATGTCAGACGTTTATACAGTGGCGAAGCCAGGGGGGGGGGTAAGGGGTTCAACCCCCCCCCCCCTTAGCACCAAAATCTTTATTTAAATTTTGTTATTCATCACTCAAACAAATTTCATATTAAAATTAATAAAAATTTTACCATTACAACATTTAAATTTAAGTACCGAAAACTACTAAAATAGCACTATTTTACACCTTAAAATCCAAATTTTCCCGGAGGAGGACCCCCGGACCCCTCGCTTAACACCCCCCATACACAAATCCTGGCTACGCCACTGCGTATAGACCAGACATTTCCGAACTTCAAGACCTTCGTCGATAGCTAATATAACATATTTCAAGCAGTCAAGACATAGTCTTCGAACTGTCAGATCTGAAGTTGTTTTTCGTAGATTCAATGATTAATAAACTCCACGAAAAGTAATGGAAAACAGACTTTAAAAAAATATTTTAAGCTTAGTTATCCTTATCACTGGCCTTGAATCAAACAAAAGACGGGAAATTATCGCCTGAATAATTATATTAATATGTGGTTTTATAATGAATTTTGGAATATTTTTCGAATTTCTAGATTAATAAATACAAATTTCCCAGTTGGCGGTCATAAAGTCTTACTGGAGGCTGGTATATGAGGAACTTAATTAAGCCTCTTTTAGGATTTTGAATATGATTTATTAAATAAGTATTTTTGTCTAAATATTTATTTTGCATTTATCAATATCGATCCTAGAACGGGAATCCATTAATATAATCAGTAAATTATTCAGTGGGTTTTTGATGAATATGAAGAGTAGTATATGAATGACGGTCCGGCGGCAGGCTTTAAGGCTGTGGAGCAGAGAGCCGGTCCGCCATCTTGGATTGTGACGTCACGGGGGCCATCTTGGAGGGGTGTAACGGGACATAGCGTAACGGGACAAGTTAGACCTTGACCTTTGACCCTCAAAATTCGCCAAAATTGGCCAAAAAATGCCCAAAATTCCTTAAAATTCGCCAAAATTTACATTTCTGTGAAAAAAAATTCCGTCAAAAAATCTCAAAAAATTCCCCAATTCAAAAATCAGGATTTCGAAAATCCTCAAAAGTCGTTTTGCCCTAGAAAAAACCCAAATTCCTAAAAGCGGCTTAAAACTCCTAAGAGCTAGCCGCTCTAAGCCGCCGAGGTCATGACCTTGAAAACTAGGATGCCATGGCAGCCATATGGGATGATGACGTCACCGTTGCAATTTCCGTTATGGCCGCCATCTTTAAAATCTTTATTTATTATCCGATTTTAATGAAATTTTTTTTTAAATTTATAAAAAAATTTAAATAATAAAATTTTAATAAAATACTTATAAAAAAAACATGTACGACAAGTTCTTGATGTTGTCACAGTGTGACATATATTTTGACTGAAAGGCATCCATCTGTTATAGCATCTTACATTACCTCAATGTGTGGCATTGGAAGTTACCCAAGGACACTATAACATATGGAAGTTTCAGATATGTCGGATCGTTTACATTTACTGTACTATGTTATTATTTATTGTCGTCCCCAGGCCGTGGCTCCTTCCCGATCCCCGACGTGCGGCTGTGAATTTAGGTTGTAATTATTTTGGCCGACTAAGGGCGCTTGCACACGCTCCGGCACAACCGGAGCCGGAGTTGGCACCGGCTCCGGAAGACTCACAAGACAACAGTTCCTTATGGAGTGCCGCACACGCAGTCCGGGCCGGCAGGGAAACGGGTCCGGCTGCCGGCATGCCGGAGTGCAGCCGGAGAGGACCTCGATAATCCGGAATACCTGCCCGGCGCGGAGCTGGGAGGGGGAGTGGGCTGTCGTCGCTCGCACAATACAAAACCCTGGCAGATAGTCCAGGCATTTTATGAGAAAAAGGGGTCGATTTATGGACAAATTGCAAGAAAAGGTTTTATTATATCAAAATTTGCAGAAAAATTCGTAGAATAACATATCCAAAATCCACCGAAATCCACTTTATTTTGGTAACTTTTTTCCGTAATTTGTCCAGGAAAAATGCGGAATAAATTAATAACTGGAAAACGATGCGTTCTACAAAAAAAGATATAGACACTAAAATTAAAGAGAGCCAAATTATCCATAACATATCATAAATGTACAAAAATCCACTAATAACTACTATTTGTTTTCTGGAATTCGTCCCGAAAAAACTAAAATATTGAAATAAATTGAAAATGGCGCATTATACAGCAAAATGTTTCAGGACAAAGTTAAAGTACACAACGATTTTCATAATATATTACAAATTCACAAAAATTAACACAAAATAGGTTTTTGGTTTTCCAGAAAATTTCCTGAAAAAAAAAAAAAGACAAAACGTTAACATATCGTACGTCAAGAAAAACGTGACTAAAATTAAAGACTTTTTTTGTATTAAATATAATTTTAATTCACCAAACTCTGCTCATATATATATATATATATGGTTCTTCTCGGTGAGGTGTTGGAGGTCTGTCGGAGCCCCGGCCTGGCGGGTAGCTGCGTGCTGCCTTTCGAAGGTGTTTGTAAGTAATGGCGAACTCGTAATTTTCTTTCACCTCTTGTAACATCTGGGGGCGTATTTTAAAATTGGGTTAGGATGACTTAACGTTTTGATTCTTTCCAGGAGTGCAGGCAGTGTGTGGTATCCAGTAATGTAAACTTTCTTTCGTTAATTTAGCTTAAGGATGGGTCGAGGTGTGTGTTAAGAATAATCATGTTATTTTAAAAAAATAATACTCGTTTCTATTTTATTTATTTCAAAAGAGTATTTAATATTTTTTTGTTTGTTACCAGAGATATTTTGACATGATTGACTTTATTTAATTATTTAATTAGTTATTTATTAACTTTTGTGTTGGTCACAGTTTACCAGAAATAAAACCTGAAACGATGTGGGATAAATAATACTTTATTTTCTTTCAGTCAACACCCTACACCCCCTGTCCTAAGGAGGTTAGACCATCCCGGTACCAGCTCTACTGCTACCACCCCCCCCCCCCCCCTAATGTTTATTTTGAGTGACATTTGTGTTGATCTTGACGGAGACCGAGGGCGATTGCGACAAAATGTGTGTTCTATATATATATATATATATATATATATATATATATATATAGAACACACATTTTGTCGCAATCGACGGAGACCGAGGGCGATTGCGACAAAATGTGTGTTCTATATATATATATATATATATATATATATATATATATATATATATAGAACACACATTTTGTCGCAATCGCCCTCGGTCTCCGTCAAGATCAACACAAATGTCACTCAAAATAAACATTAGGGGGGGGGGGGGGGTGGTAGCAGTAGAGCTGGTACCGGGATGGTCTAACCTCCTTAGGACAGGGGGTGTAGGGTGTTGACTGAAAGAAAATAAAGTATTATTTATCCCACATCGTTTCAGGTTTTATTTCTGGTAAACTGTGACCAACACAAAAGTAAATAAATAACTAATTAAATAATTAAATAAAGTCAATCATGTCAAAATATCTCTGGTAACAAACAAAAAAATATTAAATAAACTCTTTTGAAATAAATAAAATAGAAACGAGTATTATTTTTTTAAAATAACATGATTATTCTTAACACACACCTCGACCCATCCTTAAGCTAAATTAACGAAAGAAAGTTTACATTACTGGATACCACACACTGCCTGCACTCCTGGAAAGAATCAAAACGTTAAGTCATCCTAACCCAATTTTAAAATACGCCCCCAGATGTTACAAGAGGTGAAAGAAAATTACGAGTTCGCCATTACTTACAAACACCTTCGAAAGGCAGCACTCAGCTACCCGCCAGGCCGGGGCTCCGACAGACCTCCAACACCTCACCGAGAAGAACCATATATATATATATATATATGAGCAGAGTTTGGTGAATTAAAATTTTATTTAATACAAAAAAAGTCTTTAATTTTAGTCACGTTTTTCTTGACGTACGATATGTTAACGTTTTGTCTTTTTTTTTTTTTCAGGAAATTTTCTGGAAAACCAAAAACCTATTTTGTGTTAATTTTTGTGAATTTGTAATATATTATGAAAATCGTTGTGTACTTTAACTTTGTCCTGAAACATTTTGCTGTATAATGCGCCATTTTCAATTTATTTCAATATTTTAGTTTTTTCGGGACGAATTCCAGAAAACAAATAGTAGTTATTAGTGGATTTTTGTACATTTATGATATGTTATGGATAATTTGGCTCTCTTTAATTTTAGTGTCTATATCTTTTTTTGTAGAACGCATCGTTTTCCAGTTATTAATTTATTCCGCATTTTTCCTGGACAAATTACGGAAAAAAGTTACCAAAATAAAGTGGATTTCGGTGGATTTTGGATATGTTATTCTACGAATTTTTCTGCAAATTTTGATATAATAAAACCTTTTCTTGCAATTTGTCCATAAATCGACCCCTTTTTCTCATAAAATGCCTGGACTATGTGCCAGGGTTTTGTATTGTGCGAGCGACGACAGCCCACTCCCCCTCCCAGCTCCGCGCCGGGCAGGTATTCCGGATTATCGAGGTCCTCTCCGGCTGCACTCCGGCATGCCGGCAGCCGGACCCGTTTCCCTGCCGGCCCGGACTGCGTGTGCGGCACTCCATAAGGAACTGTTGTCTTGTGAGTCTTCCGGAGCCGGTGCCAACTCCGGCTCCGGTTGTGCCGGAGCGTGTGCAAGCGCCCTTAGTCGGCCAAAATAATTACAACCTAAATTCACAGCCGCACGTCGGGGATCGGGAAGGAGCCACGGCCTGGGGACGACAATAAATAATAACATAGTACAGTAAATGTAAACGATCCGACATATCTGAAACTTCCATATGTTATAGTGTCCTTGGGTAACTTCCAATGCCACACATTGAGGTAATGTAAGATGCTATAACAGATGGATGCCTTTCAGTCAAAATATATGTCACACTGTGACAACATCAAGAACTTGAAGATTTTCAAGTATGTAATACACGATTGTAATAATAACTCTAAATGTGTTTAATATCAGTTCAAGAGGTGTTGTAGCGAGTTAATAAACTACAGAAACTTGAAAAGGCACATCAAGAATTGTGACGGACTGGTTGCGCATTGAGTAGGAAAAAAATGTTTCTTCTGTGGTAAGATGTTTGCGCGCATGTTCAGTGCAATGCATCATTAAATATATCTTTATATTTTTAACGAAACTGAGAACTCTCAGCTGTGTGCTAGGTGTAGTGATCAACTGTCACGTGAAACTGCCCTGAAAAAGCATGTCAAGGGATGCAAAGGACTCACTTCGCAAACTAAGAGAATTGTGTAAAGCGATAAAGACTTTGGTAATTTACATGTTTTTACTTGTACGATAAATTATTTTTTTAATGATGTGTTGTTTTATTTTTTGAAACTATCACTTTTTTGGAAAATGAAAGAGATATTTAACTAAATCCTACTAATATTATAAACGCGAAAGTTTGTAAGTATGGATGGATGGATGTTTGTTACTCTTTCACGTAAAAGCTACTGAATGGATTTGAATGAAATCTGGCCTAGAGCTAGATTATAACCTGAATTAACACATAGACCCCATATTAATATGAAATTCCATCCCTAAGGGAGTGAAAAAGTGATAATTTCATTTTATAACAGAAAAAATCGTAGGTCATAGACATAAAAATAGTGAGTGATTGTCATTTCTCTATGTCTGACACACGATCATACACATAGTAAGGTCTGGCAAATTAATATTTTTCTCCTTGGTTAGACCAGTCCGCTTAGTGGAGCTCGCAGCGGCTAGCAAAATAAAGGCGCTAATAACAGTTTTGTTCTTAACTTCGTCATTAGATAGAGTTGCCTTGAATTTTAAACGCACCATCGTTTGATGCGTTTGTCATGTCTTTAATTTTCGTTTGTTTGTGCCGTATGCGTTCCTGTACCATTCATCCGATTGCGATGCAATTTTGGTGATTTGTTATGCGCATGCCCATGAAGGTTACTGAGACGGTCTAATTATTTTTCAATAGTTGGAGTACGAATCGTGTCAAAAAATGTGTTTATTTCAATTTATATAGCGGCACTTCGTCTGTTTTTGTTGTATAAGTGCGCATGCACGACACAATTTATTTAAATATAAAAGAGAGACAGAGATAGAGCGAGATATATATATAGCGAGATAGAGACGGAGAGATAAGTTGAGATAGAGCGAGGTATAGAGAATGAAATGGGTTAGATAAAGAGATATACCTATAGATGCATAGAGATATATAGAGACTTATATATAGAAGATATAGAGATAGTGGGAAGTATATATGTAGATATAAAGAGATAAATAGAGATAGAGAGATACATAGATGTATATAGATGTAGATAGAGATAAATATATATAGAGAGATGGATAGATGATTTGTAGGTATATGTGGAACTACTTCAAACATATTACAAAACAAAACAGAATGAGGCATTGCAATGCAGGCTGAGCATTACCTAGATAATGGAATCTTTTCAATATTAGTAATCTTTTTTTCAGCTTTTTTATATATTGCTTTATAAAGTCTAAAATACATACAGACCAGGTAAATAACTATAAACTGGCAGAACAACGTCTGTCGGGACCTGAAAGTGATATAAATTAATTTTCATACTTGAAATTCAAATTAAGAAGACAATTACTAACTACATCTGATTTCGAAAAAGGTCCCCTTCATCCTGTGTTCAGCTAGTAAATATTATAAGGCTAAAATTGCATCAACTAATGACTGAAATCAATCGAATTAATCACTAAATTAAAAAGTGATTTGTAGCCGAGAGGCTACTGATTATTCGGGAGGGGCAGGTAGACCATGCTAGAATAAACAATAGGTTTACTGTTGCACACTATTTATTTGCGCCGTCGAGTGCGCTAAGAAATTTACAAGTGTCTGCAGTGCACAACAGCCTACTCGTGCTAAGAGGCAGACTCGAACTGTCTCTCCTTTCCTCCTCACCAGCCTGCTAGCCCGCGCGGAGGAGGGGTGATAATCCCCTTGGCATCCGAGCTAACGGGACTCCTGCAGGGTGCGCGCTGCCCTCTGGCCCAGGGGTGTACAAACACCGACGGGACAGCCGGTGCTGATAGCCGCATGGTGGGCGTAACGCGGTAGATGTCTTCGCGATGTACCGCCACAGATTTTTTGATAATCATTTTTTAATTTTTTTCCGAATTTCTAGGTTAATAATGACAGATTTTCTATGCGGTGGTCAAAATGGCTGACAAAATGGCAGACTTGACAATAGTTGGCTGTCTGGAAAAATAATACCACTGCACTCTAGCAGGTAAACAATAATCTAATATGAAAGCAGTGAACTCTAGCAGTGTTATTTATTAAAATGATATTAAAATTGTAACTAATCATTTTTACAAATTTTATTTATTTTTTCCTAATTTTTTTTGGATAGTGATAGTAGATTTTCAAGATGGCAGACGTGACATAATTCCAAATGGCGGAATCTGAAATAGCGAAAAGTTCTAGAAAATAAAAGAGTGGACATGATATAATATTTCAAAACGGCGGAATCTTGTAGCAAATCAATTGCCTGATGTGACATAATTAAGAATGGTGGAATTCAAGTAGGTGGAATTAAAAATGGCTTAAAGTTCTATTGTTACAACAAGTGCAATGTTTGGGAGTGGGGCACAGGTAACCAGATATTTTTAACTAAATGTGCAAACGTAGACGAATATTTCTAAGCAAATATGTAAACATGGGTAAGCAGGTTTGTAGCAAATGTGTGTGAATCCGAACATGTGTTGTCAAATGTGAGGATCATACGTGAAAATGTCTCAATTGTTGCAAAGGAAATGCTGTCTCTCGAGGCTGTAAGATGTAGAGTTGTCGGAATCTTCTAATAGTTTGGTTTGGATACAAAAATTACCGCACAAAAATATATATTACATATGCCATTAGCACTCATACAGAGCTTTGTAACTGCGACTGTTAAATTTCATCCATGCGAATTATTTATATATATATATATATATATATATATATATATATATATATAGACACACACAAACGCTTAAATAAAACGGGACGAGGAAAGTGAAATTGTTTATTTCTAATCTTCAACATGGCTCATGCTTACAAGTCCTGTCACCTTAACATATTATGCACATATTGTTGCGAGGTACAGTAGTAATTTTACATTTCCCCGTAATTTTAACTGGATATTAACTTATGCCTTATAATATATTATTTACCTCTAAACCACACGGTTCATGGCAGATGTCTTAGTGGTACTTATTGAGTATTCACGTCGTAAAATAGTTAATTGAGACCATTTTCACATAAACAATATTTATTGATGCATATAGAAAACAGTGCGGTGTACTTCATCGCGCCGTCAGGCGGAACTTGATCTCTTTTTGCAGGAGCTCCCTCTCCTTGCGGGCTCCTTGTAAAACTCCCCTGTTCTCCGCCACTCTTCGGGCCAGATATGGCAGCACCTGTGCCAAGGGGCCGGTAGGGGTGGCCTTGTACACCGTGTAGCCAGCACGACCTGCGGCACAAATCAAAATGTTCATCACTGGAGAGGTGCAGTCTAGAAGTTGCCGTGAAGTCTAACATCAATGGAACGTTTTATTGATGTGTAAACATCTTAGCCCTAGGCATACGGCATTTGTAGGAGTAATTTCGTGAATGGAACGGAAGTCGGTTGGAACGGAATTGTGTAAACACGGTGCTGCCATTTGTGGAAGTCTCAGAAATATCGAAAAGATGGCGGACCCGAGGGAATCATTCTTATATATTAACTTTCGCGCACGTAGGAAATGTACCTACTAAGCGTATTGGTGAAACATTAAAATTTATAATAGTACACCTATCCTTTAATACTGTTATAATTTATAATCATAAACAGAAGTAGTTTCAACTTAAAAAATACGCATTAACCGTGTTTCAGGGTAGTTTCACTATCATGGCGTTTACTACGACACAACAATATGCTAAATACATCCCCCAATGTTCGCAAGATATGATATATACGGGCGCATTTTACCACACGTGGGTCGCCATCTTGAAGACTTCGGTTCGTTGCTATAGCAGTTTGTGCATAAATCGGCATTGAAATTTCAACCTGTTAAATTTACTTTTATATAATCCATGCTTATTTCATTTCATTTCTGTTACATACTAAATTTCACCCTCAACATGCCTAAATAATTATTACCTCAAATATGCAGCAATGATGATTCCTGTCTAGGGCGAAATGTCACAAGTTCAGTATTGAAGCATTTACATGTGACACGTTCGGTATTCCTGTTAGGCTAGCCCAGAGAAATCACTAGTACATCTAGGAATCGAATGCCCCACCCCATAATTTTGCGATTTTCGTTACGGCCTTCATATTGAAAATCCGTAACTTTTATGCTAGAAATTCGGGGAAAATTTCAAAATTTATCAAAACTTTAAGTAATAAATTATTAATTAATTAAAATTTAAAGACAGTTGCTATTTTCTCTATGGCTACAAAATTAAAAATCTGTAATTAATATTCCAAAAAAAGGAGAAAAGATTTAAAATTATAAAAATTGTTTATTATAAAAATTTATAAATACACTATTTGCCATCTTGTATTATGGCATACGACCGCCATCTTAAATATCCATAATTATTTAGCTAATAGTTTAGGAAAAAATTTAAAATTTATAAATATTTAACTAATCAAATTTAAATATTTTTTTTTTTAAAAATGCACTTACGTTCAAATCCGGTTCAAACCCGGTGAGGGCAAAAATAAAAAAAGATGACGGATCCTTCCTCCACTAAAGCCAACGAAGACTGACCTCCCACCAATAATACCAAGGTATATATCGTCAGCTAGTATGTCGTCATGTCCGCCATATGGTTTCGTCTGCTGGAGGCCAAAATTTTTTTTTTGTCTGCTAGAGTGCGCTAATGCCACATTAGTTTAATTTTTACTCACTAGAGTGCATTTATCATTATTTATATCTGTGGCACCGCCATCTTGACATTTGGATGCCATTTGAGAAATCCGTTATTATTTAGCTAGAAAAACAAGAAAAATTTCACAATTCATCAAAAAATCTTTAATATATACTGATTGATTCGATCATTTCCTGTCCTTTGTTCAGTAGTAGATCGAAGCAAAAAATGAATTTCTTTATGTAAAAAGTAATAACTTCAATAAATATGGTGGAAAGTCCTAACAGAAGCTTAAATTCTCTCCCCCCCCCCCCCCCCCCCTGGTCAAAGGATGAGGCTATATTAACATATTGACCGCCATCTTAAATATTTAAAACAATTAACAAAAATAGGAAATATTACAATAATCATCAAAAAAACACTTATTAATTTACTGATTAAATTAATGGATTCCCGTCCTGGGATGAATATTGATAAATGCAATAGAAATATTTAGACAAAAATACTTATTTAATAAATCATACTCAAAATCCTAAAAGAGGCTTAAGTTCCTCATATACCAGCCTCCAGTAAGCCTTCATGACCGCCATCTGGGTAATTTGTATTTATTGAACTATAAATTCGAAATAAATTCCAAAATTCACTAGAAAACCACTTATTAAAATAATTACAACTTCGACAAGATACCTGTCCGACGAATTGAATATGATGTCACGCTGCCTAACTTGGAAGTCTATTTTTTTATGCATTTAATGCATTCCAACCAGTTAATGTACAATGATATACAAACATAGGCCACGTGTCTTCGCACCACGAGACCAGGGAATGAATAATGTCAGACGTTTATACAGTGGCGAAGCCAGGGGGGGGGGGGGGGTTAGGGGTTCAACCCCCCCCCCCCCTTAGCACCAAATCTTTATTTAAATTTTGTTATTCATCACTCAAACAAATTTCATATTAAAATTAATAAAAATTTTACCATTACAACATTTAAATTTAAGTACCGAAAACTACTAAAATAGCACTATTTTACACCTTAAAATCCAAATTTTCCCGGAGGAGGACCCCCGGACCCCTCGCTTAACACCCCCCATACACAAATCCTGGCTACGCCACTGCGTATAGACCAGACATTTCCGAACTTCAAGACCTTCGTCGATAGCTAATATAACATATTTCAAGCAGTCAAGACATAGTCTTCGAACTGTCAGATCTGAAGTTGTTTTTCGTAGATTCAATGATTAATAAACTCCACGACAAGTAATGGAAAACAGACTTTAAAAAAATATTTTAAGCTTAGTTATCCTTATCACTGGCCTTGAATCAAACAAAAGACGGGAAATTATCGCCTGAATAATTATATTAATATGTGGTTTTATAATGAATTTTGGAATATTTTTCGAATTTCTAGATTAATAAATACAAATTTCCCAGTTGGCGGTCATAAAGTCTTACTGGAGGCTGGTATATGAGGAACTTAATTAAGCCTCTTTTAGGATTTTGAATATGATTTATTAAATAAGTATTTTTGTCTAAATATTTATTTTGCATTTATCAATATCGATCCTAGAACGGGAATCCATTAATATAATCAGTAAATTATTCAGTGGGTTTTTGATGAATATGAAGAGTAGTATATGAATGACGGTCCGGCGGCAGGCTTTAAGGCTGTGGAGCCGAGAGCCGGTCCGCCATCTTGGATTGTGACGTCACGGCGGCCATCTTGGAGGGGTGTAACGGGACATAGCGTAACGGGACAAGTTTGACCTTGACCTTTGACCCTCAAAATTCGCCAAAATTTGCCAAAAAATGCCCAAAATTCGCCAAAATTTACATTTCTGTGAAAAAAAATTCCGTCAAAAAATCTCAAAAAATTCCACAATTCAAAAATCAGGATTTCGAAAATCCTCAAAAGTCGTTTTGCCCTAGAAAAAAACCCAAATTCCTAAAAGCGGCTTAAAACTCCTAAGAGCTAGCCACTCTAAGCCGCCGAGGTCATGACCTTGAAAACTAGGATGCCATGGCAGCCATATTGGATGATGACGTCACCGTTGCAATTTCCGTTACGGCCGCCATCTTTAAAATCTTTATTTATTATCCGATTTTAATGAAATTTTTTTTTAAATTTATAAAAAAATTTAAATAATAAAATTTTAATAAAATACTTATAAAAAAACATGTACGACACGGAGTTCGGAGTCCTCGGTTCGAACCTGGTGAGGGCAAAAGAAAATTAAAAATGGCGACCGATCCTTCCCCCGTGGTGGGTGCTAGCAGACTGACTCCCAACACTTTTTTTCAAAGCATATATATCGTCATCTAGTATGACGTCATGTCCGCCATCTTGTCTTTGATGCTGGAAGCCATCATCAATGTATCGTCGGCGAGAGTGCGCTGACGCCATGTTAGTTAAGTTCTTATCCGCTAGAGTGCAGTAATCATTTATAACTGTGACACCCGCCATCTTGAAATTTGGACGCCATCTTGAAAATCCGTAATTATTTAGCTAGAAATTCGGGAAAAGTTCCAAAATTCATTAAATAAATAGCTCATTAATTTACATATTGATTTGATCCGCTCCTGTCCTTGGTTCGATACCCGATCGATGCAATAATGTTTAATTTTATGTAAAAAATAATAATTTCAATATACCATGTTCAACATTCGTAAAGAGTCTCTATATCCTCTATGACCATCATCCTATCAGACATCAAGACCACCATATTAGAAATTCGTAAATTTTATGCTAGAGATGCGGGAAAAAGTTCAAAATTCATTAAATAAATTGACAATAAATATACTGATTGAATAGATCGACAAAGGTTCTTGGTTCGATCCCTGGCCGATAAAAAACACAACTTTAATATTTTAAAAAAGTACCACAAAAGTGACAGGTTTGAGAAAATAAAAACACCGTAAGTTCTTTTAAAAAAACTTTTAATACATACATACTACACTACAAGTACAAAAAAAATACACAGACAAATTACTAAAGTTTTGTGGATTTCTCGATTCAAACAGTCTTCTTGTTGTATGGTACTACAATTGTGTATTACATAATCCCGTAATTTCAAGTTTTTGATCTTCTCACAGTACATGCAGTCGGATGATGGAACACCGCTGGATGCTCCTTCATCAATGCCACTGGAACTGTTGACAACCATTGTAACACTGCTGACATGTTAACTTCTGAAGCCTTTGAGGTCTGCTCTGCGGAAGATGTTGCACGCGTCGAAATCTCCTACTGTGCTGAGAGAGCAGGTGTAGCTGTAGACGTCGTTGTCATCGTGCTCTGCACTGATGATGGTAGACCTTCGATCCAGGTTGGTATATATAGTGGTAATGATGCCATCGAGTTCTCAAGAATAGCTAGATACCGGTCTATTATGTTATACAAGTCTAACTATCCGATCCGTTCATTACCGCAGCCAGAGACGGACTGAAGTCCATATCACCAGGGTCTCACTTATATAGACTCATCAGTCGGTACAACACATGAGTCAAAACAAGAACCATGTTCATTATACTCACACTTAACTTTCTCGGAGCATTTTTTATAATGAAGATGTAAGCTATCAAGACGTGAAATTAGTTTTTTGCACTTATTGCACTGAAATTGTATTCTTTTAACATTATTAGAACAACTGCTTCTTTCATGTCTGCGAGCATTTGAGGTGATAGTAAATGATGCGTCACAGTATTTGCACTGACGCAATGTATGCTCTTCATTAGTTGAAGAATCCAATGCTGACGATGAAACTTCGAATGATGGTGGTATCACATCTGTTGAAATCTCCTCCAATGTTGACGCCGTCGTTGCCAACGGGATCTGCACCTTCTCCATCGTAGCTGTCGTCAAGGTTCCCGTAGACGATGGTACAACCTCCGAGTTCGACGTTAAAGACGGTAAAGATGCCATCGAGGTCTCAAGAACAGCTAATTGACACGACTTATGCACCAGAAGAAACAAACTAGGTGATCCTTACACCGCCGACGTCAGTAACAAACTGAGCGTCCTGCTGTCTAGGACTCGCTTATATACATTCACCGTATGGAATAATACGCTAGTCAAATCAAGAATCATTTACAATAATACTAGAGTCAAATCTACAAATTAAAAAAAAAGGATCATTTGATCGTAAAAAATTCGATCTCTCCAATATACGCCAGGCTCCAAGAGCTACAATTCACGTCATCAGATCCATCTACATTTTGCTCCTATGCTTCAATTGACCATTAGCTGCAAGTGCTCCAACAGCTCCATCAGCTTCAACACGTAATGTACGCAATGTACGCGCAATACATGCAATTTACACGCAATAAATGTAATGAATACACAGTACACACAGGAAACGGAACGTACACACAGTACACAGAGGAAACTAAACGGACACACAGTACACACAGGAAACTAAACGGACACACAGTACACACAGGAAACGGAATGTACACACAGTACAAACAGGAAACTGAACGTACACACAGTACACACAGGAAACTGAACGTACACACAGTACACACACAGGAAACTGAACGTACACACAGTACACACAGGAAACTGAACGTACACACAGTACACACACAGGAAACGGAACGTACACACAGTACACACAGGAAACTAAACGTACACACAGTACACACAGGAAACGGAACGTACACACAGTACACACAGGAAACGGAACGCACACACAGTACACACAGGAAACTGAACGTACACACAGTACACACAGGAAACGGAACGTACACACAGTACACACAGGAAACGGAACGTACACACAGTACACACAGGAAACGGAACGTACACACAGTACACACAGAAAACGGAACGTACACACAGGAAACGGAACGTACACACAGTACACACATGAAACGGAACGTACACACAGTACACACAGGAAACGGAACGTACACACAGTAAACACAGGAAACGTAATGATCACACATACAGTAGCGGAAACACACACAGGCTTAGTTGGAAATCAGAATACAAGAAATAAAAACATTAAATTTTTACTTTCAATTTTTTATTACTTCTCAACATTACACAAATACAAGTAAAATAAGCCATTATTGTATGTAGCCAGCTTTCCTCAGTTCTTTGAGTATGAAGGATATTTCTTTGATGCACGGATAGTTTCCTGCACAAAGCGAGCCATGTAGAAGTCTTAGCCGGTCAACCAATATGTTTGGATCTTTCCATGATGTGTAATCAATCTCTTCTACCACCATCTTACTTGCTTGTTTATTATAAATACTTTTAATATCACAATCATCCCAGTGATCATAATAAGCATTATCAGATTTATTTATTATAACACGGCGTTTCCATCGTTTCGGTCTCAGGACATCGCCACATTCTTCGATCTTGTCAGCTCTAGGTGCTTCATCACAGTCTATGCCTTTGTCAACAACCTCAGAGTCACTGTAACAATCACTGTAGAAGACATCCTCTTCACCCAGATTACCGTATGAATTCGCTATCGATGATGTCGAAGTGTCTTCATCGTCTTCATGCTTCCTTTTTAGGAGTCCATCATTTTTACAAAGAATGGAGGATCTACTGAATATAGGCTTGAATGTATTCTCACTTTTCACGGTGTTGATACTTCCATTAGTTTCAGTCTTCCCGAAGCCATTAGCATCCTTCAATTTATGTTCTTCCTCACGATCGGGTGAGCTAATACCATCACGCTCAGGACAAGGAAAATTATTGTCATAATGCAGATCACTCTTCTTTAGTCTAGTGGATCCATCGGTGTCCTCTATGACGTAAGTAGTCTTGAATTTACATGTTCTACCATGTCTTTTTAAGCTGTCAATTCGTGTTAACAACCTGCTACAACGATTACAGCTTAACATGTTGCGTAGTGGGTTTCTAGCACAATCATTCTTCTCATGACGCCTAGCATTCCTTCTCATGACAAAATCCTTGCCACAGTATCTACAGCGGCTTCCTTCCGATTCAGCTATAGATAACAAACCACGATCCATGGTAGCTTCTGTGACTAATGTTAGATACAAACTGGCAGTTTTCTCCAATTGGAACCATTTCTTAAATAGAGTTTTTGAAATATTTCATCAGCGAGAGTTAAGTTATCTAATGCAAAGCAAATTGATGCAAGTAGTTCTGGCTGTCGTCAACAGATGGCGCCACGTGTTTCTTGCAGGTAAATAATATATATTTCATTAATGTGGGATGCGGAACGCTCACTATCGATCGCAAAGGGAGGTTGGCTTCGATAGTATCCAAGGAGAAAAAAGTTCGTCCTTCCTGCTAGTGCTTCTCAGATTTCTCACAGTCCGCCATCTTGGATTACGACGTCACGGCGGCCATCTTTGATGGGTGTGACCTTGACCTTTGACCGAAACCGCAGGAATGATCGCAAGCACACGGATTAACCATCAAAATATTGATAAGAATAATCAGGAGCACACGGAGAAAACCACCATAATATTGGCAAGAATAATCAGGAGCACACGGAGAAAACCGCTACAAGTTTTCTTTGATATCATTAAAATACAAAAAAAAAAAAATAAAAAAATAAAAAAAAAAACGAAAATAAATTCAAACATTCTGCTAGCTTGTGAACTTCTCATTGTTGAGCAAAGATAGAGTTCTAGTACAAGCCAGAATGTTTGAATTTATTTTCGTTTTTTTTTTTTTTTATTTTTTTTTTTTGTATTTTAATGATATGAAAGAAAACTTGTAGCGGTTTTCTCCGTGTGCTCCTGATTATTCTTGCCAATATTATGATGGTTTTCTCCGTGTGCTCCTGATTATTCTTATCAATATTTTGATGGTTAATCCGTGTGCTTGCGATCATTCCTGCGGTTTCGGTCAAAGGTCAAGGTCACACCCATCCAAGATGGCCGCCGTGACGTCGTAATCCAAGATGGCGGACTGTGAGAAATCTGAGAAGCACTAGCAGGAAGGACGAACTTTTTTCTCCTTGGATACTATCGAAGCCAACCTCCCTTTGCGATCGATAGTGAGCGTTCCGCATCCCACATTAATGAAATATATATTATTTACCTGCAAGAAACACGTGGCGCCATCTGTTGACGACAGCCAGAACTACTTGCATCAATTTGCTTTGCATTAGATAACTTAACTCTCGCTGATGAAATATTTCAAAAACTCTATTTAAGAAATGGTTCCAATTGGAGAAAACTGCCAGTTTGTATCTAACATTAGTCACAGAAGCTACCATGGATCGTCGTTTGTTATCTATAGCTGAATCGGAAGGAAGCCGCTGTAGATACTGTGGCAAGGATTTTGTCATGAGAAGGAATGCTAGACGTCATGAGAAGAATGATTGTGCTAGAAACCCACTACGCAACATGTTAAGCTGTAATCGTTGTAGCAGGTTGTTAACACGAATTGACAGCTTAAAAAGACATGGTAGAACATGTAAATTCAAGACTACTTACGTCATAGAGGACACCGATGGATCCACTAGACTAAAGAAGAGTGATCTGCATTATGACAATAATTTTCCTTGTCCTGAGCGTGATGGTATTAGCTCACCCGATCGTGAGGAAGAACATAAATTGAAGGATGCTAATGGCTTCGGGAAGACTGAAACTAATGGAAGTATCAACACCGTGAAAAGTGAGAATACATTCAAGCCTATATTCAGTAGATCCTCCATTCTTTGTAAAAATGATGGACTCCTAAAAAGGAAGCATGAAGACGATGAAGACACTTCGACATCATCGATAGCGAATTCATACGGTAATCTGGGTGAAGAGGATGTCTTCTACAGTGATTGTTACAGTGACTCTGAGGTTGTTGACAAAGGCATAGACTGTGATGAAGCACCTAGAGCTGACAAGATCGAAGAATGTGGCGATGTCCTGAGACCGAAACGATGGAAACGCCGTGTTATAATAAATAAATCTGATAATGCTTATTATGATCACTGGGATGATTGTGATATTAAAAGTATTTATAATAAACAAGCAAGTAAGATGGTGGTAGAAGAGATTGATTACACATCATGGAAAGATCCAAACATATTGGTTGACCGGCTAAGACTTCTACATGGCTCGCTTTGTGCAGGAAACTATCCGTGCATCAAAGAAATATCCTTCATACTCAAAGAACTGAGGAAAGCTGGCTACATACAATAATGGCTTCTTTTACTTGTATTTGTGTAATGTTGAGAAGTAATAAAAAATTGAAAGTAAAAATTTAATGTTTTTATTTCTTGTATTCTGATTTCCAACTAAGCCTGTGTGTGTTTCCGCTACTGTATGTGTGATCATTACGTTTCCTGTGTTTACTGTGTGTACGTTCCGTTTCCTGTGTGTACTGTGTGTACGTTCCGTTTCATGTGTGTACTGTGTGTACGTTCCGTTTCCTGTGTGTACGTTCCGTTTTCTGTGTGTACTGTGTGTACGTTCCGTTTCCTGTGTGTACTGTGTGTACGTTCCGTTTCCTGTGTGTACTGTGTGTACGTTCAGTTTCCTGTGTGTACTGTGTGTGCGTTCCGTTTCCTGTGTGTACTGTGTGTACGTTCCGTTTCCTGTGTGTACTGTGTGTACGTTTAGTTTCCTGTGTGTACTGTGTGTACGTTCCGTTTCCTGTGTGTGTACTGTGTGTACGTTCAGTTTCCTGTGTGTACTGTGTGTACGTTCAGTTTCCTGTGTGTGTACTGTGTGTACGTTCAGTTTCCTGTGTGTACTGTGTGTACGTTCAGTTTCCTGTTTGTACTGTGTGTACGTTCCGTTTCCTGTGTGTACTGTGTGTCCGTTTAGTTTCCTGTGTGTACTGTGTGTCCGTTTAGTTTCCTCTGTGTACTGTGTGTACGTTCCGTTTCCTGTGTGTACTGTGTATTCATTACATTTATTGCGTGTAAATTGCATGTATTGCGCGTACATTGCGTACATTACGTGTTGAAGCTGATGGAGCTGTTGGAGCACTTGCAGCTAATGGTCAATTGAAGCATAGGAGCAAAATGTAGATGGATCTGATGACGTGAATTGTAGCTCTTGGAGCCTGGCGTATATTGGAGAGATCGAATTTTTTTTCGATCAAATGATCCTTTTTTTTTTAATTTGTAGATTTGACTCTAGTATTATTGTAAATGATTCTTGATTTGACTAGCGTATTATTCCATACGGTGCATGTATATAAGCGAGTCCTAGACAGCAGGACGCTCAGTTTGTTACTGACGTCGGCGGTGTAAGGATCACCTAGTTTGTTTCTTCTGGTGCATAAGTCGTGTCAATTAGCTGTTCTTGAGACCTCGATGGCATCTTTACCGTCTTTAACGTCGAACTCGGAGGTTGTACCATCGTCTACGGGAACCTTGACGACAGCTACGATGGAGAAGGTGCAGATCCCGTTGGCAACGACGGCGTCAACATTGGAGGAGATTTCAACAGATGTGATACCACCATCATTCGAAGTTTCATCGTCAGCATTGGATTCTTCAACTAATGAAGAGCATACATTGCGTCAGTGCAAATACTGTGACGCATCATTTACTATCACCTCAAATGCTCGCAGACATGAAAGAAGCAGTTGTTCTAATAATGTTAAAAGAATACAATTTCAGTGCAATAAGTGCAAAAAACTAATTTCACGTCTTGATAGCTTACATCTTCATTATAAAAAATGCTCCGAGAAAGTTAAGTGTGAGTATAATGAACATGGTTCTTGTTTTGACTCATGTGTTGTACCGACTGATGAGTCTATATAAGTGAGACCCTGGTGATATGGACTTCAGTCCGTCTCTGGCTGCGGTAATGAACGGATCGGATAGTTAGACTTGTATAACATAATAGACCGGTATCTAGCTATTCTTGAGAACTCGATGGCATCATTACCACTATATATACCAACCTGGATCGAAGGTCTACCATCATCAGTGCAGAGCACGATGACAACGACGTCTACAGCTACACCTGCTCTCTCAGCACAGTAGGAGATTTCGACGCGTGCAACATCTTCCGCAGAGCAGACCTCAAAGGCTTCAGAAGTTAACATGTCAGCAGTGTTACAATGGTTGTCAACAGTTCCAGTGGCATTGATGAAGGAGCATCCAGCGGTGTTCCATCATCCGACTGCATGTACTGTGAGAAGATCAAAAACTTGAAATTACGGGATTATGTAATACTCAATTGTAGTACCATACAACAAGAAGACTGTTTGAATCGAGAAATCCACAAAACTTTAGTAATTTGTCTGTGTATTTTTTTTGTACTTGTAGTGTAGTATGTATGTATTAAAAGTTTTTTTAAAAGAACTTACGGTGTTTTTATTTTCTCAAACCTGTCACTTTTGTGGTACTTTTTTATAATATTAAAGTTGTTTTTTTTTATCGGCCAGGGATCGAACCAAGAACCTTTGTCGATCTATTCAATCAGTATATTTATTGTCAATTTATTTAATGAATTTTGAACTTTTTCCCGCATCTCTAGCATAAAATTTACGAATTTCCAATATGGTGGTCTTGATGTCTGATAGGATGATGGTCATAGAGGATATAGAGACTCTTTACGAATGTTGAACATGGTATATTGAAATTATTATTTTTTACATAAAATTAAACATTATTGCATCGATCGGGTATCGAACCAAGGACAGGAGCGGATCAAATCAATATGTAAATTAATGAGCTATTTATTTAATGAATTTTGGAACTTTTCCCGAATTTCTAGCTAAATAATTACGGATTTTCAAGATGGCGTCCAAATTTCAAGATGGCGGGTGTCACAGTTATAAATGATTACTGCACTCTAGCGGATAAGAACTTAACTAACATGGCGTCAGCGCACTCTCGCCGACGATACATTGATGATGGCTTCCAGCATCAAAGACAAGATGGCGGACATGACGTCATACTAGATGACGATATATATGCTTTGAAAAAAAGTGTTGGGAGTCAGTCTGCTAGCACCCACCACGGGGGAAGGATCGGTCGCCATTTTTAATTTTCTTTTGCCCTCACCAGGTTCGAACCGAGGACTCCGAACTCCGTGTCGTACATGTTTTTTTTTTATAAGTATTTTATTAAAATTTTATTTTTAAATTTTTTTATAAATTTAAAAAAAATTTCATTAAAATCGGATAATAAATAAAGATTTTAAAGATGGCGGCCGTAACGGAAATTGCAACGGTGACGTCATCATCCAATATGGCTGCCATGGCATCCTAGTTTTCAAGGTCATGACCTCGGCGGCTTAGAGCGGCTAGCTCTTAGGAGTTTTAAGCCGCTTTTAGGAATTTGGGTTTTTTCTAGGGCAAAACGACTTTTGAGGATTTTCGAAATCCTGATTTTTGAATTGTGGAATTTTTTGAGATTTTTTGACGGAATGTTTTTTCACAGAAATGTAAATTTTGGCGAATTTTAAGGAATTTTGGGCATTTTTTGGCCAATTTTGGCGAATTTTGAGGGTCAAAGGTCAAGGTCAAACTTGTCCCGTTACGCTATGTCCCGTTACACCCCTCCAAGATGGCCGCCGTGACGTCACAATCCAAGATGGCGGACCGGCTCTCGGCTCCACAGCCTTAAAGCCTGCCGCCGGATTTTCATTCATATACTACTATGAAGATATTTCCTTTTTTCGTTAGTTATTTTGAATTTTTAAGGTGGCGGTCAATATGTTATCATCGTCTTACTGGAGGCTGGTACAGGAGTAATTTTGGCTTCTGTTAGGACTTTCCACTATATTTATTGAAGTTATTACTTTTTACATAAAATAATTTATTTTTTGCTTCGATCAACTATCGAATAAAGGACAGGAAATGATCGAATCAATCAGTATTTAAATTTAAGATACTTTGATGAATTATGGAATTTTCCCTGTTTTTCTAGCTAAATAATTTCGGATTTCCCAGATGGCATTCAAATGTTAAGATGGTGGCACCACAGAAACAAATAATGATAACTGCATTCTAGTGGATACAAATTAAATCAATGTGGCAGTAGCGCACCCTAGCAGACAAAAACAAATTTTTGGCCTCAAGCTGACGAAACAAGATGGCGGACTGAAGACATACTAGCTGACGATATATATGTATATATATAATATATATAGGGTAGTCTGTCGGTGGCTTCAGTGGAGGAAGGATCCATCGTTTTTTTTTTTTTTGTTTTCAGATTTCCCCTCTCGGGTTCTACCGGAGTTGAACATGAGTTATTTTTTTAAATAATAAAATATTAATATTTGATTGTAATTTTTTGTATTAAATTTAAAAATTTTCCCGCATTTGTAGCTATATAATTACTGAATTTCAAGATGGTGGTCGCAACGTCATAATCCAATATGACGGAATCTGTATTTCTAAATTTTTATTAATAACTATATTTTATCATTTTTAAAAAATTTTCCTATTTATTCGGATATTCATTACGGATTTTCAAGATGGTGGCCGTAATGAAAATTGCAAAGGTGTTTTTGTTATAATATTTAAAAAAAATTGATTTCCTAATTTTTTTAATTTTGAAATTTTTCCAGCATTTCTAGCATAAAAATTACAGATTTTCAATATGGCCGACGTAACGAAAATTGCCACATTACGGAGTGAAGCATTCGATTCCTAGAATTCTGAAAATTATAGAAAACAAAATGACATAATTAAATCGGCGGAATGTTCTAGAAAACATAATGGTGGAATTCAAAGTGGAGTATCCAAGATGGCTGCCGGGGTCAATTTCAAGGTTAAAGGTGAAAGTTAATGATTTCCAAGATGGCCGCCGGGATTTCAAGGTGGCCGTGACGTCAGAAGTCGGTCGGCACCACGCATCACAGCCTGCAGCCTGTGCTCGGAGCATCCTTTATGTACTACATACGACGAGCTCTTCGTTTCTTTCAATGTAATTATTCCTAGTAAAGTTCGTAAGTTAATGTTATTTTAAAAATTGTATTAATCATTAAATTATAAGGTCACCACCTGAAGTTTCTTATAGGCGCGTAACCGACGCGAAGACTGCACACTAGTTCGGTGTTTAATGCGTAGAGGTGAATAATGATGTTATGCGTGAGACAATGTCACCTTTAGCAACCCCACGCTGTTACAGCTCGTGTGCCCAGCCAGGCGGCTACCTTCAGTACTCTGCAGTTTGGCTGGTGTCAATCTATGCGTTTGGCTGGTGTAACACTATGCGTTTGGCTGGTTTCACACTTTGCGTTTGGCTGGTGTAACACTATGCTTTTCTGTCTGAGGCTATAAGTTATGCAGCTTTTTTTGCTTCATATTCTTTCGACCACTTTTGTTGGAGTGCATAGTGCAAGTCAGGATATTTATCAAAATTTAATTTTGATTAGTTGAACTAGAAGAAATCACCAAGTAGAAACAAACAACCACTCCGGTTCAACCACATAGTGTGACACCGGGTTTTGGTGTCCGTAGGCAATGTTTAATGGAAATCCTTGAACTTACAATCCTGAGATTATACATAAAATTCGCATATCCATAAGTGAAAAATATTTTGATTGGCTATTACACGATCTCAATTTGGTGTACTTCAGATATTTTCACAACTGTTGCAGGAATTGTTAGGAAGTGAACTCGTCCGACCATTGACAAATATTTATAAGCGAGAGGTAGCAAGGAGTTGCAGCTGCTACGCCTCATACAGATTCTTGTTTGAGACGTCGTGGTACATGCTCCTGGTCAATCTATAATACTATTATGTTATACAAGCTATGATTTGTCAATAACTAAAGATAGTGTCTTTAGATAAGTGATGATAATTTTCGTCAATATAAATATATTAATTTTTTAAAGTTTTCTGAAACAAAAAAATAAATGCATTTGAAGAAAGTTTTAATTAAAACTAATGTTGTAACTCACTTTTTATATGGAATCCTGGATTAAAATAGCATGCAAATTATTTGTTTCTTTGAAGGTTTTTTTTTTAAAATTTCGTATAATCAGTGTGTCACAAAATTAAGTCCGGGGTAAAATTTCCAGTTAAAATTAAGGTTGTTTAAGGTCATGCTAAAGTTTGCCAAGTAGTTAGGTCTCAAAACCGGAGACAATGCTTAAATCCTCATTCTGAGTTCTGGTTCAGTGCCCCCATTCTATTTTAATTTAGACTATGGGCTACATATTTTAAGCTTTCTTTATTTTACAGGAAGAACTTGATCCAATTTGCAGACATTTTTCTGAAACATGACATTTAATGGTGTCTACAAGTAACAAAATCCAACTAAGAAGTCGAAAAATCATTTTACTTGCGGAAGGTAGAGCCTCTGTTTCTCTGTTTGGTTTCTGGAAAATGGTATGTAAAAACCGTACGTTGTTGGCAATATTTTTAAACCGTACATCAATAGTGGAGTTATAATATTACACAATATTTCTCTTTATTGGAGGTGAATATTAAAATGGAAGTTTCCCGAATATGTATATAGCAAAACTCGCATGGACATACAGATCATAGATGAATGATGAATAAAGATCGATTATTGTCTTCTGTGAGTAGCTCTGACATCAGTTTGCGATTTACTAATAGAACGGTAAACATATTTTGATGTAAACAATGCCATGTACGTTTGTTTAGAATGGTACCTACTTCAATAGAAACATCCGTTTTATAAAATTATTAAATATTTAGCTGTATTTTGGCCACAAAACTTACTTCAATGTAAAAGTCACGAAATATGAATCAAATTCTGTATTAAAACTCGGACCTATAAAATGCAGAAAGATTCCATAACCTCAAAAAGTGCCAGCTGCCTACACCATGACTTGTTTTTATCGTTCTATTGGCAAATATAAGCCGTTCAATGTTGATGCAGTACAATTTTAACTGCGCAGTTTGTCTCCGCCATTAGTCTATGCTTCAGGCATGGATTATACTTACACAAAGGCATGGATATTTGCTCGGCCATGCCGTAGATTTGGGCGAAGGCAACGTGCCCTGCCAAAGGGTCGATGTTCAACTCTTGCAAGCGCCTCACCGCCTGTTTCACCGAGTCCTCGTTGTGTGTGGCGATCACGAGTAGGCAACGCTTGTCCTGGTTACACACGACGGTATTCAGTATCAGATCGATAGCTCTGCAACACAAATTTCATCTTTTCAACGTATTCGACCTCATAGATACATTTAATTTTAAATAAACATTTCAGTAGGGAGAGCGTGCCGACTCTGGAACATAGGCGAGGGGGGAGCGGGGTAATCCGGGGATTATCCCATTTTTTATGGTTTTTTACGCATTTTTTATGATTTTTTATGTGCAAATCCAGTTTTTTATGCGCTAATCCAGTGGCTAATCCGCTAATCCAGTGGCTAATCCGGAGATCCGGAGATCCGCAAATCCGCAAATTCGCAAATCTCAAATTCGCAAATCTGCAAATCCGCAAATTCACAAATCCGCAAATTCACAAATCCGTAAATTCACAAATCCGCAAATCCGCAAATCCGCAAATCGCAAATTCGCCATTTTGTATTTCTAGAAATTTCCACCAACTTCGAATCGTGACGTCATTATTCTGTGTCGTCTGCTGGAGGCCGCCATCTTGATTTCTTCTGGCCGCCATCTTGTTTCGTCTGCTGGAGGCCGCCATCTTGATTTTTCCTGGTCGCCATCTTGTTTCGGCTGCTGGAGGCCGCCATCTTGTGTGATGTCATATAGTTCTGTTGGTCGCCACCAGGTAGCAGCAGGTATTATTTTATTTTAACTAAAATATTTTCAGTGCCGAGGCTGGGATTCGATCCATGGGACGTGAAAACGTCCAGGATGTCGTGGTTACGAGGCGGACGCCTTGACCACTAGACCACGAGACCAATTGGAATATGGTGGAATAAATAATCTATATATGCTATGTACTGACGGCAAGTTTATGATAAATGGGGGGAGGGTGTTTTTGCCTTCCTTAATGCATACCTAAGGCGCCACATTTGAAATTAAAAATTATTATACAGCCGCCATCTTTAATTCCAGCACAGACTACCAGATGGCGCTAAATTCAAAAAATTAGTTGCCAGAGGCGCCGCCATCTTGGTTCTCAAGTTGGCTGGTAGATGTCGCTAGTATCGCGCGGCAAATTCAAAAATTAGTTGCCAGAGGTGCCGCCATCTTGATTCTCAAGTTGGCTACCAGAGTGTGCCACCGTCGCCATCTTTATTTCATATTTCAGCTGCCAGGGCGCAGCACCTTTCGATAGGTCGAATGCTAATCGATATATTTACTTTTATTTCATATTTCAGCTGCCAGGGCGCAGCACCATTCGATAGGTCGAATGCTAATCGATATATTTACTTTTATTTCATATTTCAGCTGCCAGGACGCAGCACCATTCGATAGGTCGAATGCTAATCGATATATTTACTTTTATTTCATATTTCAGCTGCCAGGGCGCAGCACCATTCGATAGGTCGAATGCTAATCGATATATTTAGTAACAAGTGTTGCTACCAGAGGGCGCGATATTTAAATTTAAAAAATATTACAACTTTTAAACAATTCTCCGCCATCTTGGATTCAACAGCCCCACCATCTTGGAAGCACATGATACACCCAAGGACTCGTTCCAATACATGCACAGAGTGCACCGAAAAGATTGTTCCCTTACATGCACAGAGTGCACCATATTGAATGATCATGATATGTGTTCCTTTATATGCATCAGAAGCAGGCATAAGAAATTTTTTCTTGTAGGCATACTTTAGTGTTAGCTTTCCTGTAATGCATTTAATAATAGTGTAAGCTCATTATTATTATTTAGTGATAGTGAATTTATAACTATGATGTGTAGTCTCATTCTCTTCATCTCGACGTGGCGGAAGATTCTCTGGAGTGTAAGCTGAAAAAAAAAAATAAAATAAAAACTTGTGTTTGAATTTATAGTGGTATGCTGCTTTCCACATCACCTTAGAGACTATGTCTCAGGAGGTACAGCATTAGATGCGTTAACTCCTTTTTTTTATACATGGCGAGTTTCCCCGAGAGGCCTATTTTCCATGTTTAACAAGGGCGCAAGCATTATGCTTCACCGTCACTCTCTCCCAAGCCGCTGTCCACTCCATCATCTGGCTCCACTTGCTCTTGAGCCTCCATTACAGCTTCAAATCATGCTATAATACCGTTGTAAAGGTATGTTAGAAACTCGTATTCCTCTGGAAATGCAGCGGACAAATTGATCGCGGAGACCTCTAGATGGTGTACTATCGCATCTATATTCATGCCGATGCAAGCATGAAGCGCATATTCAATGCAATCGCGCATTTCCTCAAAAGCAGCCATGTTCATTATGGAATTGTCAGAGACAGAATGAAGACTATAGTTGACCTGGTCTTGACGGAAAGATGACATGCAACCCCGATGTCGCGCTACACATTCCAATGAGACGCCCAGCGCGGGCTGACGTCACAGCTTGTTGATCCCAAGCTGCAGAGTGCTGGGTCGTGTTCAGGAAGTAGTCCACACATTATAAATACATTGCAGGAATAGAATCTCAACAACAGCCCACACAAACGATTCCATAGAATATGCTTCGATTGAGAACAAGCAATAAGGTAAAATAAAATGTGTATATGTAATCTTAAACTCCCATATCCTTTCTCTTTACCCATGTCCTCACGGTATCGGGAAACCCCTTCCAAGACACCTGGAATCTTTCACCACGCTTTCGATGAATTTTATTTACCAAGTATGTATCGGGGTATTTTGTAATTTGAATTTCTGAAGCATAAAAAACACCTTGTATTTCATTTCCATCCATATCACTCAAGTTATACACACGCGGAAAGCTGGACCTCATAGCTGTTACTTTAAACACTTCGTGAGACCAATTCGGTGTAAACCCCTTTTCAAAAACTTTCTTGTTTCGTGACACGCGTACATGATCCCCCACACGAGCCTTAGGTTTTCTAGGGTCAATTGTCTTTACATATTTGTAAACACTTTGTAGCAAAGAGTCATCCTTCACTTGATTCGGAGCCATGCCAATGGTGCAGTGGAATCTGTTATTGTAGACACGTAGAACTTGTGGTAAAATTTTAAGCCACTTATAACTTCCTTGAGCTGAAAACTCGCGAAAAAGCAGCGATTTTAGAGATCTATTAAACCGCTCTACCACACTTGCTTTAATCTCACTGTGAGTGGAATAATGATTAATATTTTTTCTTTTCATAAGAGCTCTGAAAGTTGAGTTATAAAATTCTGTTCCTGCATCACTTTGAATACTTTTAAAACTTCCTGCTAATTTCAAAATACTTCTCATGGCAGCAGTAACCATCACACCTGTCTTTTGTTTAACTGGAACTGCATAAGCACGTTTGCTGTACACATCTATGGCAGTCAGGATGTACTTGTAACCACTGTTCACTTTACTGTATGGTATCATTTCTACCAAATCAATCTGTAGTAAATCATGGAGTCCATATGTTAAAACCCTTCTGCGAGGAAATATAATACGTTTGCCTCGGTGAAGCTCGTATGCAATCCCACGCTGTGCGTCGCTCATTTTGCAATGTATCCTGATTCTTGTAACTCTTCAAGTATCGAAAGGATTTCGTTATTGTGTCCGGTGTGGCCAGAAGCCTGCGAGGCCATTAACAACCTGAGTCGATCTACTATCTCATTCGGATCATTACAATAAATGAACTCTCGTTTACGACCTAAATCCAATGTTTTATGTGACAATCCACTTCCTCGTTGCTGCGAACCAATATGTGGAAACAGTTGCTTAATGATATCAAATTTCGCATGTGACGTGCTTTTATAGAGATTTGTTGCAGGATCATTCTTTTTAAAATAAGCATTTGTAAGCTCTAGTAGATTACCATATTGTTTAAGGGCCGATTCCGAGTACGTATGCGGCTCTCTGCGAAATAAAAGTTCAAATAAACCAGGAGCAGGTTGTATTAGTTCATCTTTAACGCGAATCATATTGTTATCGTGAAAAAATACTTCCGTGTCCCCTAAAAACCAGCGGTTATGTCGTTTAGATACACCATAGGTACCATAACCAGAGCGAAGGTTGTAGCTCTGCAAATAAGACTGCACTCCACCTAAAGAATCATCATATGGAACACCGTGATGTTTTAAAGGAATAGCGTTCGAGTCATCACTGTCGCTTGATTCTAAATATTGTTTCACAGTAGCTTCTTCCGCAGAATCCTGCTTCACAGTATCGATAGACTGTGCGAGCGATGTAGTAGGTCCAAGTTTATCCAAACGCGAATTAACAGACTTGAATATTTCTTCATTAATTGCATCCCTCTCCAAACGAGCTCGTTTGGCAAGTAGATACTTTGCACGAACATTTTCTATGACGCGCTCCAACTTACTAGCCTCAAGAGACATGACTGCAGAGTTAGCGATAGCATATCACCCTTTTATATACAACTAGCATCAATACGTGAGTGATCTAGGCATGTCTAGAGCTTGATGGTTTTGGAGGTGCTGGTTTTGGAGGTGCTGGTTTTGGAGGTGTTGGTTTTGGAGGTGCTGGTTTTGAAGATGCTGTTTTTGCAGGTGCTGGTTTTGGAGGTGAAGGTTTCTTAGACAACACACCGCGAGAATATTCATCAGGAGTAATCGTCAAAACACCAACAGTGCGATTCATTTGTGAAAGCTGTTGTACAATTCCAGCATTAATTTTCAATACCATCTCAACCATGTTAGCATTTAGTGCATCATTTAGTTCCTCTATAAATGTTTGTGCGAATAAATCTAACCTGCTCTCCAACGAGGTGCACATATCACCCAACTTTGTCGACACAGCTGAAAGACTTTCATTTAATTGAGCAATTAAATGCTGTTCTTTAGCCTCCATATTGCGCAAGAACTCCATAATCCCCACTTGCACATCTCTTGTTACAGTAAGTGATCTGTTGATATCTGTAACTTGTCGTGTCATACCATCAGTCATCGAATGCAAAGCATGTGTAAAAGCCCCGCTTACTGCGTCAACATACTTCTTATTAGCAGCATCACCATCTTGTTTAGGATCTCCAACTCTCTTCAAATGTTTCCAGCTTAAGTCGCAGTCCCCTTCACGAGTAAACGTCATGCATGAGTCGTGCGATCGTTTAAGTCCACCACCACCGAACTTTGACATCATGATTCATGAACCTATCACAATAAACTGATCAAAACCACATCTGTAACGCCCTTTATGTAGAGGAAAATCTTTAGCTATCACAATGAAACCATGCTCATTAGGACTGTTCCAACAGTGACCGCAAAGAGTTTTAAATCTCTCAAAGCTCATATCTGTACCGACATGGTCGGAAAACACATGTTTTAGATTAAGATCGTCCATTTTAAACAAAATTATTAGATTACAATTATCTCGCACTAATTGCTTTCGGGTTTGGGTATAAGTTTGTACCAAGTAGAAACAGTCGATCTTGTGGTGTCGCCCCATAGAATAATACTTTTGAACAATGCTTTGTTTATCACAAGCAACATCATCGAAGATTAGCACAGAGTTGGGGAGGGCTTGACTGGGGTCTAAAACATCAGCATTTTCTCGAAATTTAAAAAATTTCACTCCCCCGACATTTTCCAGCACATGGGCTAAACGTTGATATTTTGGTTGTTCTAGGGACTTGCTATATAAATACACATTCTCAAAACGTATCCCATTGGGGTGTTCTAGAAGTGAAAGAATAAGACAAGTTTTGCCAGAATTCGAAGGACCTGACACTATACACCGTATGGTATTTGGTAACAGAGATCCATGACGTTCTTCAGTTTTACTAAACACATCATCATCAATTAGTGAAATTGGTAAAGCGAGCTGTTGTTGAACAACCTCCATTCTTAATACTAAACCTAAACACTATAAAACAGTCATCCTTATAGTGAAACCACTCAGTGTCTTGATATGTCTTGTATGAGACGGAAGAGAGGTTCAGGCTTAGTTAATTCTGTTATAAATAAGCTACCATTCGAGGCACATCTTCCGGGCTACAATTTCTGTGGACCTGGCACGAGACTAGCCGAGAGACTAGCAAGAGGTGATCGTGGTGTGAATGCACTAGACGAGGCGTGTCGTCTTCACGATATTGTGTATGCGAATAGTAATAACTTGGCTGAAAGACATAAAGCGGATAAAATATTAGCTGACACGGCCGAGAAGATTAGAAAGTCTCCCGAAACTAAATTTGGACAGAGAGTATCCGCGTGGACCGTTAACAAGATTATGAGAGTGAAACGTAAGCTTGGTGCAGGTTTAAGATTTTCATCATCATCAAAGAAGAGAAACCGTAAATCTGTCAGGAAAGCCTTGGGGAAGAAGGGTGGTCTATTACCATTTATATTTCCAGCACTCGCTGCATTAGGCAGCTTAATTGGTGGAGCTGCGGGTGTTGCTAAAACTGTTTCCGATGTCCGGAGTCAGGCACGTATGCAAGCGATAGCACGTGCAGCAAAAAACGGTTCAGGACTTTATCTACGCCCCTACCCACAGTCGGGTGGTGGGGGAAAGCGAAGAGGAAGAAGAAGAAAGAAAAATCGCGGGAGCAGGAAGCGATAATCAAAAACTTACCAAAGCGAGCTCTTACAAACCTCGAGTTAATGAAGGCGATAAAAGAATTGAAAATACCATACTTTAGACAAATATACATGCGCGATTCGCTACCTAAGAAACCATTGCGTAATGAAAGTGCTATTTTGAATCTAGACTCATCCAAAGGACCGGGAACGCATTGGACTGCTTATGTCAAGACCGGTCCTAACGTTGAATATTACGATAGCTTCGGAGACTTGCCTCCACCAGTGGAACTGATACGATATTTAAACAAGTGCAACATAACCTATAATTATGACAGGCAACAAAAGTTGCATTCATAGAATTGCGGTCACTTATGCTTAAGATTTTTAGTATCAATATATAAGAAGCATTAGTGTTATCATAAGCCACATATGCGACAGAGTATTTATAGAGAGACCACACACAACGCGAGACGCAGTGTAAACTAGACAAAATGTCAATAACATTAATTTTAACTGGGAAGAGCTCGATTATGAGAACCTACTACTTCCCTCCCTTGCAATTGGATGGAGAGTGGACAATGGCATTGATCGATCTGACAACATATAACTCGATACCGAACATTGATGAAAATAATCAAGTTTTTCGATACATCGCAAACAATGAACATCATGAAATGAAATTACCAACAGGTGCATATGAAATAAGTGACATGGAAGCTTACATAAAACAGAACCTACCTGCAGATTCAACATTTCTATTACGAGGCAACCCCAACACCTTACAGTGCATAATGTTCAGCAAGAATATACATGTGGATTTTAGTGGAAAAAATACATTAGGTGAAATGCTTGGATTTTCTTCTCAAGTATACAAAGCAGGTGAGCTGCATGAATCGACAAATCCTGTAAATATATTCCCCGTGAATGTTATACGAATTACAAGCAATGCTGTGGGACGCACATACTTGAATGGTAAATTAAACAATACTATTCATGAATTTTCCCCCATAGTACCTCCGGGATATAAGATAAATGAACGACCTACCACGCTCATTTATGTCCCAGTTACCGTTCAATCGATATCGGAGCTCGACATTCAAATAGTCGATCAGGAAGGACGCTTAGTTAACCTAAGAAAGGAAGAAATAACTCTAAGACTGCATTTGAAAAAACAATGGGAGTGAAATATTTTTCTAAGCATAAATGGAGCGGTTCAGGTGTGTCCTTATCCAGTAGACGACGAGACATCAAGCGGCTAACATCTGTTAACGTGAGATTCCTTAAAAAACTTGGATTTAGAGTTTATCCTCATGGAGAACACCGTTCTTGAAGTCGAGCAAGCACCACAATTTGAGGATTCTATTTCAAAAACTGAACTGCATATTTACAAACCATACTTAAATGGACCCTATGCCCCCAACTCTGAAATCCGTATAGTGATTCAAAATCATGATGCATACACAAACATCTCAAAATCCTTTTTGCGTATACGTGGAAAACTCGTAAAGGCAGACGGACGGAAACCGGACCATGCAAAGATTATAAACAATGGTGTATTACATATGATCAATCGGATAGGATTTGAACTGAACGGCGTTCTTATAGACCAGACCAGATCACTAGGAGTGGTATCTACAGTGAAGAATTATCTTTCACGAACTCGTGATGAATACGCCATCAGCAAAATGGAGGGATGGTGTCTCGAGGAAAACTATAGCTTGCCTCTAACAGCCGATGGTGTTTTCGAAATCTGTGTTCCGCTAAGCCATCTCCTCGGCTTTGCTGAGGATTATCACCGTATACTTCTAAACTCCAAACAAGAGTTAATTATAGTTTTAGAAAATACGTACATTAACTCGATCGTAGATGCGAGTGCGCAGCCTCAAGCAGTTAATTTAACCATAAACTCTATCGATTGGGACGTACCACACATCCAAGTGTCTCCAGCGGAACGCACGCGACTGCTTAAGCTTGTGGAGAAAAGCAGAAATATAGATATAGCATTTAGATCTTGGTCTGTTGAAACATATCCCAGCATGCCACAAGCACAAAATGTCAGCTGGTCAGTAAAGACAAGCTTCTCGATGGAAAAACCACGATACATAATAGTCGGCTTTCAATCGGCTAAACATAATGTAATGGCTGCCGATAAATCGAGGTTTGACCACTGCAACATAAAGAATATAAAACTATTCTTGAATTCAGAATGTTATCCATACACGGATTTGGACATAAACTTCGACAATGGATTTTACTTAATCGCATATGATATGTATTCAAATTTTCAAGAGTCTTACTATGGAAAGCAGAATGCACCTTTGCTTGACCCTCATCAGTTTAAGGAACTGGCTACGTTATTCATGTTTGATGTAAGCCGTCAAGCTGAGAAAATACCTTCGAATATCATAGATTGCAAGTTGGAGATCACAAGCTCAGACAACCTACCGATCTTAACACAAGCATTTTCAATAATATTGCACGACAGACTTGTCTCCTATAATCCACGAGACAAAGCTGTTAAAATACTGAGTTAAGCATAGTAGAGGCTCAGTCGTGTCTCAGCCACCATGAAGTATGTTAATCTGCAAGGATTTTTCTCTCAGTATGGCTTTATTACCAAGGAACTTAGCATCGCTGACTCTGAGGGGAACATAATTACGCGAACATTCAAACCGCCGTTTGAGTGGAGAGACATTAGTCGTAAATACAGGAGAAGTAATGCGTGGCTCACTAAAAATTTTCATAGTTTAAAATGGGAACACGGATTGTTTCCCTACAACAGTCTTTCCACCATCTTGACAACTCACTTGAGTGGAACTGTAATAGTTGCTGGAAGCGAACAAAAAAAGATGGTTGGGTAAACACTGTCTCAAACACATGCACATAGTGGATGCACAAGAGGAATATGGCTGCCCGGCTTTCAAAAAATTAAACATAATGTATGCTCAAAATCGTGACAGCATAAGACCTGTATCGTCTCGCCGTAATGTCGCATTGCTTAGGGCTTGGATGCTAGAACACAGCGATCCTGGAATGTTGGATGACGCGCTCGAAATGGAATCAACAACAAGCGAAGCAACGGTAAACATGTCTGGACTGGAGGCGCTATAAATTGAGGTCATCGTCCCGGGGTACGACAGTCAGCGTACAGTTCGCGGTCGTGCGGGCGTAGACTCACTATATATTCAAGAAAAATGACGTTCGATCCATCGGCACGCTACGCAGACGTGTCACCCGGCTTTCGTCGTGTGGCATACCTTACCGGAGATGGAGAGTTCCACCTCATAGTCTGCAACTTCAATCATCACTGGAGCACCGATTGCGATCTGGAGGCTCCGGACTTTATTGAGACGCCCTGCAATCAGGTAGATTGTGTTGTGCACTACTTGAGACCCGACAGTAAATTTCCTACTACCTTAGAAGAACTTAAGGCAGCAGCCGCTACTGAAACTATAACCTCAGAACCAGATTATTCTGCAGTAAGGTGTGATTTGAGACGCAGCACGAACCCAGAGACAGTTGTGCATTGGGAGGAGCAGTGTGATGGTTATGTTCACAACACAACTTATGAAAACAGTGTTTGCTACGAGACATGTAGTTTCCTTCAGTGTAAACTTTATCGATTCACCCCATTCGCTTAAGTTTGAGAGCTAAGACAATACCTATGTCAGTCATGTTATCACCGCGATTCCATGATATAACTCAAAGCCAAGAAGATGCCGTAATAGATGAATTGTGGGCACCGAGCATCTTAACATGGGATGAAGCGACAAGATATTTTAATTATCCTCCTGATCCACGATCTAAAGAAATGAAGCCGTCGACTTTGTTTGACAATACCGAAAATAGATATCTTTACAAACGTGCAAGTCTGAACTGTGTTGAATTTCATGTAGAGTTCTATGAATTTGATATTGGATTGAGTAGTCTTCGATACGTTTATTTCGAACTTTGTCGCGAAAATACTCATTTCCGACTGAGGTGGCACGCTGATAGACCATACAAGTCCGTGACTCTCTTGACTGTTTTCGACTGTCAGCATAAAGACTGTGTAATAAATCTTAGTCATCCAATGGCAAAGTTTCCCTGTACTATTGATGAGCTCAAGACATCCCGTGACAGAGACTATGAAAGTACTTTCTCCGAATGGTGTACCGGAATTAAACACTATCGCCATAATCCCGCTACATGCATGTGGAACCCACCTCACGACACGCCTTGCAGTAATCATTTGTGTTCCTTGTCGAGAGGTCGTTTATTACGAGAAAACAAATTCTCGGTGTCGACGCATCTAAGCAAGCAACTATGGGGATATAGATAATGGACTGTTCTACGAGATGCTCTACTCTATGGAATTTCGTAATCAATTTATTCATTCGGATGGGCAATATATTAAAATAGGATCGCCGCTTCCTGGGTCGACAGTCGAGCTGAAACTGTGTCGGTGTGAGGATCTGTGCCAAGCAAGATGTCTAACTTTCATTCAAGCAAGAAATACGTGAGTGTAAATCCTGGTCTAGGCAGTGTTGACTACAGCGAGTGGAGTCAAGACAATTTAAAACACATATCGGAAAGCTGTGACGGCATGTTTCACTCGAAACAAATACTCGACCCAGGACCTCAAGAAATACCATTTGAATTAATTAACTGCTCGGGTTATGGACAATGTATTGTTAACATGCTTCGACACGATACAGTGCTGCCTGCCACGAGTGAAGACGTCTACGCACACGCATTCAACCAGACAGCTACCCAATCGGTTCAGGTTATCCCTGAATGCATTCAAATCAGCCCTGATTCGCCAACATCCATCATACCTGTAGCTGAGCCAATCACCGAGGCGACACCGAAGTCCACCAGACGACAGCGAAAGCCTGCTGCCTCTCGCAAGAGTCGAACCAGAGATCTCAGTCATTTAGGACCGGTGAGTCAAGATGTCGGAGTTCAAACCGAGTCTAGTGCTTCCATACAAAGAACTGACGAGATGGCCCGGGTAGCAGTGCGCTCATTACTTCTAGAATTATTAAGCAAAGTATAATTGAATTTTTGTCACTTTGTGTATGTAAATGTTTCAGCTGAATACGTAAATATAATATTCTTTGTGTGTAAGGAAATGTTCAAGTTAGCATTCAAATCTTTTTTTTATCGTCACTTTAATACTCTTTGTATGTAAATGTTCAGGTTTGTATGCAAACATTATGTGTGATTTTCTTGTAATATTTCAGTTTTGCATAAAGTTTTAAAATAAATTGTTAAAAGCATAATGCATATTTTATTACCGAAACTGTTTGCAACTTAAGTAAAGAACGTGTAGGTTACTGTATTTTTTATTAATACTCTTTTCAATTATATAATTTTCTGGTTTAGTATAATTTTAAAAAAAATGTATTCAAATTATCCATCAGTCTCTGCGCCCGCACGTTCACGAAATGTATGTTGACTACAATAAAACTAATGTGTAACCTCTGATTTATTGTTATGATTTAAGTATTCCTCTGATATAAAATAAAAGCTAGCATTGAAACGTCCTGCCTTCCTGGGCCGACCAGCGGGTTGACGTGCGAGAGCCCGTGGATGAAGCTCTCTATTTTCAGAGAAAGGAATTTGTTTTTCCAGACAACTGTCGTCGCACCTAAGAGGTGTCTATATGCTGTCACAGACTTGGTTGACAGTTTCTGCAATCGTTGTAATGCATTACAACGATTGCAGAAAAATGTTTTCAGTAAGCTATAATAAAAAAACATTAATTAAATTTTAATTCTAAAAAAAGTGAATGGTAGAAAATCTACTTTCTAAAACAAAAAACATATAGTTTAACTAGTTTTCCATGATCACCATATTATTAAATGATTTTACCAAATATAATCTACTCAACTTTCTTAAATTAATAATTTTCAGTTTATAACTGTCATCTAAAGCCGACACACAGAGTAGGCGATTCCGCGAGAATTCAGGTCATCGCCCGACGCAGATTTATATATATATACACCTGCCACAGAGGTCGGAAACCTCATTTGATCGCAGCCAGCCCTCGTCAGCCCTCGATACCTCCTCCGCAGAGAGACGTTCTTCTCCAGATAAGGTATGTGTTCTGTCAGTTCTGACTGACAACACGAGATGGAGTACATTCGTTTCGTTAAAACACGTTCGCGCACTGTGTTTACAGTTCTTATTTAACAATATGTCCACTATTTTAAATAAATAAACACGTTAAAACGGTCGAATTAAGCAATAACTAAATCCATGTATTTATATTACTTAAATTGTGTATTATCACGGAAAAATTACTAAACTCTATTTTTTTTGTTGCGATTATATTACTTTGAATATTATTCCTGTTTTCGCTTATTTATTAATGATTGAGAATCAACTTGTTTTCATAATTATTTTTACAACGGGATGCGTGTATTTAATATTTCTTTAATACATCTTTCATTCTGTTACTGAACGCTATGCGCGATTTATAAAAACAACAACCATTCAGAGCTCGTTCTTTGCTTGCAAACAGTTAAATAAATTTTGTCAAACTTTAAACAATATTAAGCGTGATATGAAGTTGATATACATTTGTTTTCAATACAGTATGTTCCATGTAAATAATAATTCTCTACATTCTCAGAATATACCGACATATAATTAATTTCTTGCACATTGTTTACATGTCTTAAACATTTTATATTTCTACATTATTTACAACTTGAAATACTTCACAAATAAATATTACAAGAAGTTTTCTCATGACATACAATTATTTCATATTTACACTTATTTTTTCAATACAAATTTTTACACATATTATGGAAAATAATAAGTGCTGATACAGCTGTTGGTTTCAGTATATTAGAGCAAGCATCTTTTATTTATTTTTCAGGTTCTAACTTGTTGAGCGTATCCTTCTTTATTTTTTTTAAATTCCTTTTATAATAATGTCTTCTCCATACTCTAATAAGCGTGCTAGATTTGAGGAAAGCGAGCCTTCGATGTCTGAGCTCGATGAATCATCTATTGATTCATTGATTTCATCTTCATCATCATTTGAGTCAGTGATTTTATCGTCGGCTGATGATTCATCCAACCTAGAGATCGAAGACACGCCACCTCCCTCTTTGCCTAGCCTGAAGCCCGTCGCTTTAGATTCCGCATTCCAGGGTCGACTTGTTGATTCCAGAATCGCGAATGATATTCCCCAGCCCGACCCCAACATTAATAGATTTCTCTCCAGGTGCAGGGAACCCTTTCTGGACGTAGTGGGTGGCGTTCTCCGCCCATTCAAAATTTATCTTACATTGGCCGCGGTATTTATTAAGGAGGATCCTGTGCAGGGGCCCATCAGTGAAAGCTTCCACTTCGCCTCCAAAAGTATCCCTGTTTTGTTAAGTGAGGACCTAGCAGAAATTTTCAGTTTCACATTAGTTTCTGTGCTTATGGAGCATGTAAGTGAGTTTGCTTTGCGCGGGTCTGGATGGATGTTGAGTCATGTAAAACATCTCGACATGCATGTCTCTGCATACCGACCATTCACGGTGGGGGCCGCGCATACAAAGTTGCCTGCATTTTTGTCTAACCGCAAAGCTTGTGTAAACATCGAGACTGACAGTGAGATGTGCTTTCTGTATGCCGTTATGGCAGGTGTGACGCCGGCGGCTGGGATGGTTACTCGTACTGGATCGTATCCTAATCCTCTCGAGGTTTTTTGATACGACCGGTATGACGTTCCCCATGACACTGCATCAGGTTAAGATCTTTGAGAGTCTCAATAATATTTCCGTGAACATTTATTCTTGCGTGAGTGATCAGGGAACGATTATTGACGAGGATTTTAACAAACCCACTGATGCAAGTATCCAGCCGATTTGCATTACCTCTATGCGATGTGATCGCCATGTGAATATTTTGGCTATTCGTGCGTCTGGTGCTCCCGCTCATCTCCATTTCGTGACTATTAAGAATTTGTCCCGCTTGCTTTCTTCTCAACTCTCGCGTGATCAACATACAAAGTGGGTTTGCGACCGCTGTCTTCAGTATTTCCATACTGCGGACAAGTTGAACTCCCACACTGATTTGTGCAGCCAACACACGGCCGTTCGGTCAGTATTCCCGACTGAGGAGACCAAATGGCTCGAGTTCACAAATGTATCCAAGAAGGAACGTATGGGCTTTGTCGCTTATTGCGATACAGAGACCTACTTGAAACCGATGTCCACCTGTTTACCGGAGACCGATGCCTCCAGCACCACGACGGTGAACGAGCACGTGCCTTATGCATGTATCATTTTATTAGTTTGTTCGTACGATGCTTCGCTTACCAGATATGCGCACTTTGAAGGGGAGAATTGTGTTGCCGACATGGTCTCTACCTTGATTGATATGACTAAGTGGGTGTGCGCGATTTATGCTAAGACCGTTCCCATGAAAGCCCAGACTCCTGCTGTTGCTGCGCGGTTGGCGAGTCAGACACATTGCCATATATGTAATAAGACACTAGGTGACAAGTCAGTGTTGGACCATGACCACCTGACCGGTGAGATTCGTGGCTATGCGCATTCTAAGTGTAATCTTGCATTTAGACTGCAGAAGAACCAACTGGTGGCTATTTTCCACAATCTTCAGAATTATGACGCCCACTTTTTGATGAGACCATTAGTCTCACGTCATATTGCACAACCTGACGGTTCCTCCATTTTGGAGAACCCCGGGGAGGTCAGGGTTATAGGCACGTCTCTTGAAAGTTACAAGAGCATAACAAAGTACATACCGATTACCGGTAATGATGCGAGAGGAGGTACTCGAACAGTGCGTTTAAGATTCATTAACTCCCTTAACTTCCTAACTTCATCTCTGGATACTCTGGCAGGTAATCTCTCGCCTGCTCAGCTGAGCCTCACTCGTGTCCAGTTTCCAGAAGACGCACAGTTTGATCTAGCTCGTAGGAAAGGGGTGTTCCCATACGATTTCGTCACTAGTATGGCAGAACTGCAGACGACCTCACTACCCCCTAGGGAAGCATTTCATAATGCTCTTAGTGGGACTGACGTGAGTGACGGGGACTATGCTCATGCTAGATCTGCGTGGAATGTTTTCCGCTGTAAGACTTTGAACGATTACGCGTTGCAGTATTTGAAGGTGGATACGTGTTTGTTGGCTGACGTGTTCGAGAATTTCCGTTCAGTTTGTTGCCAGTCCTATGGCTTGGATCCGGCGCACTACATTACGGCCCCATCACTTGCGTGGGACGGTTTGTTGAGCAAGTCTGAGGTGTGTCTGGAATTAGTCACCGATCCAGATATCTATCTTTTCTTGGAGAATGCTGTTCGGGGTGGGATCACCAACGTTAGTCGGCGCTATGCGAAGGCTAACAATGTTTACATGAGCGATTATGACTCCAGCCTGCCGTCTTCCTACATCTGTTATTTCGATGTAAATTCTCTCTATGGTCATACGATGCTTGGTAAGCTTCCGGTGGGCAACTTCCAGTGGGTGCAGGAACTCGAATATGCAAACTGGAACTTTAGCACCATGGACACCGATGGTGACTGCTCATGTTTTATAGAGGTGGATCTATCCTTTCCGCGTGAATGTCATGACCGGCTATCAGACCTGCCGCTTGCACCCGTGAATGGCGTACCGGTGAACGGCAATATGTCAAAGCTCTTATTGACACTTGAACCGCGAAAGAACTATGTTTTACATGCAAAAACACTGCAGCACTACCTTACGTACGGGGCCGTTCTTGACAATGTTCATCGTGTTTTGCGCTTTGAACAAAAATCCTGGATGGCGTCGTACGTACGGTATAATCTGAATTGCCGTGCTCAGGCAGCGAACCCCTTTGAGAAATCCTTCTATAAATTAATGAATAATTCCGTTTTTGGCAAATCTTTGCAGTCGCCGCGTAGGGAGCGTGACATACGTGTGGTTTCGCGGTACGATACCATATATGGTGCGGCAGAGTTGATAGGTCGTCCGTCATTTAAGGCAAGGCGGATCGTCGATGAGAATCTGGTCCTAATTTTGTTAGCCAAAGGTTCGGTAACCTTCAACAAACCCCTTTACACTGGTGTGGCCATCTTAGATTTATCCAAATTGCATCTCTATGATTTACACTATAACTATATGCAGGTTAAGTTTCCCTTTCCATCTCTGCACCTGCTTTACTCAGATACCGATTCTCTTCTGTACCACATCGAGTGTCGCGATGTGTATTCTTCGATTCTCCCCGATTTGGCTTCTCGATTCGACACTTCGAATTATGCTCCAGATAATGTTCAAAGGTTTCCATCAGTCAACCACGGCATGACTGGTGTCATGAAGGATGAAGCCGCTGGACGCATCATTACTGAGTATGTTGGTCTTCGCCCCAAACTTTATGCATACAAGATGGACGATGGTGCTTTTGCGCTTAAAGCCAAGGGTGTGAAGGCCAGTGTACTCAGCTCGCTACTTTTTGAGCAATATCTGGATTGCTTGCAAACAAATTCACGGGTTTGGGGGACTCAATATCATTTTCGTTCACGAAATCACATTGTTTGTACTGAACGCGTGACTAAGGTGGCGTTGTCATCAGGTGACGACAAGCGGAGCATTTCCGATGATGGAATTAGCACGCTTCCATGGGGACATTACCGTCTAGATCCCTGAACCTGAGTTCCCCACATAATAAGAGATTCTAACTTTTTTTTTTTATAATTTTCCAGTTTATTTTTTTTTGTACTATCCTCATACCTTGGTACGCTCAATAAGCATTGCTGCTCCGAGTCGAGTTGTAGGAAAACAACAGCACTCCAAACTCCTCCTCCGCTCGGAGTGGTCAACTGGGTAGATGGCAACCAACTTCGATTCATTGCCTCCCCCTTCAGCCATAAAACATTAAGAATGTTGGACAGAACTCATGCACTACTGTACTGCGCATGTGGAGATAAAACCATCCGTATGTTTAACATGTAGAGATTGCACTCATCTTATTTACACGGTTCAGATAGTGAATCTGATAGTTTTCTTTAAATGCTAGTCTGTTTAATAATTAAAAGTAAATTTGAGTCTATCCTGATTTTAAATGCTAATGTGGTTAAACTTTGTTGCATGTCATCTTTCCGTCAAGACCAGGTCAACTATAGTCTTCATTCTGTCTCTGACAATTCCATAATGAACATGGCTGCTTTTGAGGAAATGCGCGATTGCATTGAATATGCGCTTCATGCTTGCATCGGCATGAATATAGATGCGATAGTACACCATCTAGAGGTCTCCGCGATCAATTTGTTCGCTGCATTTCCAGAGGAATACGAGTTTCTAACATACCTTTACAACGGTATTATAGCATGCTTTGAAGCTGTAATGGAGGCTCAAGAGCAAGTGGAGCCAGATGATGGAGTGGACAGCGGCTTGGGAGAGAGTGACGGTGAAGCATAATGCTTGCGCCCTTGTTAAACATGGAAAATAGGCCTCTCGGGGAAACTCGCCATGTATAAAAAAAAGGAGTTAACGCATCTAATGCTGTACCTCCTGAGACATAGTCTCTAAGGTGATGTGGAAAGCAGCATACCACTATAAATTCAAACACAAGTTTTTATTTTATTTTTTTTTTCAGCTTACACTCCAGAGAATCTTCCGCCACGTCGAGATGAAGAGAATGAGACTACACATCATAGTTATAAATTCACTATCACTAAATAATAATAATGAGCTTACACTATTATTAAATGCATTACAGGAAAGCTAACACTAAAGTATGCCTATAAGAAAAAATTTCTTATGCCTGCTTCTGATGCATATAAAGGAACACATATCATGATCATTCAATATGGTGCACTCTGTGCATGTAAGGGAACAATCTTTTCGGTGCACTCTGTGCATGTATTGGAACGAGTCCTTGGGTGTATCATGTGCTTCCAAGATGGTGGGGCTGTTGAATCCAAGATGGCGGAGAATTGTTTAAAGGTTGTAATATTTTTTTAAATTTAAATATCGCGCCCTCTGGTAGCAACACTTGTTACTAAATATATCGATTAGCATTCGACCTATCGAATGGTGCTGCGCCCTGGCAGCTGAAATATGAAATAAATGTAAATATATCGATTAGCATTCGACCTATCGAATGGTGCTGCGCCCTGGCAGCTGAAATATGAATTAAGATGGCGACGGTGGCACACTCTGGTAGCCAACTTGAGAACCAAGATGGCGGCACCTCTGGCAACTAATTTTTGAATTTGCCGCGCGATACTAGCGACATCTACCAGCCAACTTGAGAACCAAGATGGCGGCGCCTCTGACAACTAATTTTTGAATTTGGCGCGCGATACTAGCGACATCTACCAGCCAACTTGAGAACCAAGATGGCGGCGCCTCTGGCAACTAATTTTTGAATTTGGCGCCATCTGGTAGTCTGTGCTGGAATTAAAGATGGCGGCTGTATAATAATTTTAATTTCAAATGTGGCGCCTTAGGTATGCATTAAGGAAGGCAAAAACACCCTCCCCCATTTATCATAAACTTGCCGTCAGTACGTAGCATATATAGATTATTTATTCCACCATATTCCAATTGGTCTCGTGGTCTAGTGGTCAAGGCGTCCGCCTCGTAACCACAACATCCTGGACGTTTTCACGTCCCATGGATCGAATCCCAGCCTCGGCACTGAAAATATTTTAGTTAAAATAAAATAATACCTGCTGCTACCTGGTGGCGACCAACAGAACTATATGACGTCACACAAGATGGCGGCCTCCAGCAGACGACACAGAATCATGACGTCACGATTCGAAGTTGGTGGAAATTTCTAGAAATACAAAATGGCGGATTTGCGGATTTGCGAATTTGCGGATTTGCGGATTTGCGGATTTGCGGATCTCCGGATTAGCCACTGGATTAGCGGATTAGCCACTGGATTAGCGCATAAAAAACTGGATTTGCACATAAAAAACCATAAAAAATGCGTAAAAAACCATAAAAATGGGATAATCCCCGGATTACCCCGCTCCCCCCTCGTCTATGTTCCAGAGTCGGCACGCTCTCCCTACTCATTTCCATACAAGTAAATAGAATGCAGACAGATAATGTTCTACATCCAATAGAATTTATTTTTGTTTGAATTTGTAAACAAATGCTTTCTTAGCCCCACTTTAGTTTGGGCATTACTTCGCTGTTATTGGAAATAAATAAGCAATTCCTATCGAAAAGGTAAGTCTTTGCTTAATGCCTATTTTTTATAAGCTACTAGCTGCTCCTCCATTTAAAATCCAAGTAATATGATCTAAGACTGGAGTCAGATTTCTATAGGGTTTTACGTCACGCGGATATGTACAGAGGCATTGGGACCTCCAAAGTTAAAGTGGTTTTCGAACCAAATGGATAACATACTATATGCTCATAAATTGTGTCCCATGTCGGGGTGTTGGAATCGAACCTACTACAATCGGGAATGACTTAGAAATTAGTTTTAAACATATTACTGAAAATTATGGTATGTGTGTGTTTGAGTGTCAATTTTTTAGAGTTGGGACTAACGCGAATAAAGGGGGTTTAAGATGTTTCGCTGTAATAAGGTGTGTAAATGGGTGTTTAATTATATTTATATCATTTAAACATAATGTTTATTGTAGTGAATAATCTGCCGGTAAACTTGGTTCAGACCAGGTCCAATGCCAAATTTCCGCTCGTTCGCTTGCAATGGTTTAAACCAAGGAACGTTTTAATAAATTCAATAAATTATGTCATAAATTATATTTACACACTTTTTATCTGTATTTCTGGAACTAGAAAATTAATAATAAAATGTTTATACTGGAAACCTTAACAAGTATTTTTTTAAATTTAAAGTTTTGAATTTTATTCTGATTTTTAAAAGTCATTCAAATGTATTTAAGAAGGCTGTGATCATGAAAAATGATATAACCGGATATTTAACTGGATAAGAAATATTTAATGCTATTTTTATGTTTCATAAATTTGAGCACGGGCAAATATTATACTTAATGTAGTAGTATTCATTGTGCAAAATAAAAATATTGTTCAAAATATTAAGTTTCCATAACACATGTGGAATATATTTCAAATTTCACAATGAGACTATCCGAATTTGAATTACGCCAGCACCGAGCTTTAAATTTAGGCGCGAGAGTGTATGTATAATTGTTTTAGTGTATTTTTCAAATAAAAAATTATTTTAAGGTTTTTCTGAATGATTTGTTCATAGACAAATGTCAAGATGGAAAATGTTTAGAGTAATGCGTGACAAGAAAAATGTTTCTGTGAAATTGTCTAAAAAATAAATAAAATCTATGAAAATATTTTTAAATGTTGAAGTAAAGTGCTATCTATGAAAATACGATTTATAATTTAAAGGTCAAAGTTAATAGCCACTGATAGTGTAATGTTAAGTTTATATTATTCTTTTGTTTTTATGAAAATATGAAATCTTATCTGTACTAATGTGCTCAAATTCTATCTTTATAATTATTATTCACTGCATAAATAAAACTAAATTTACACGCACGTAACATAGTGAGAAACATTTATTTCAGATATCAAGCGAGGGTTAAATACTGGTACATATTAAACATTAAGACTTGCCTGTCATAATTTTTTCCTGTTTCGGAGTGAGAGGCACAAAGTCGCTCAGGCACTGTAAGACGTTCTTTTTCTAAATAAGCTCCTCGCACAACTTTTGCAGAAAAACATGCTCCCATTCCTCTGCTTATTTCCACGTCTTCCTGGATGTACTTGTCTATATCCTGAAACATTTTAACACGCTTCCTTAACACCATATATAATCATGCCCACACAACAGAAATGACAAAAACCATGTCTTATTCAAAACTTATTTAGAAAAGTCCAATATTTCCAGCGCCCTGGAAAATTATACAACATCAACTAAGGTTTTTAACCATTTAAAATATCTGCTGTCACCCGACCTATGTGAAAGGCCCGGGGGGTACCTGACGGGCGCTACGGGCGTCGCGGTGCTCTTGTTATCCGGAGCAGCGCCAGGCTAGCGGGCTGCTAGGCCGTTGGTGTTGGGTCGTGGGTACTCTGCCCCCGCGTGCCCCGCCAGGTACACGGCTTGAATCTACCCTGAATGGCTCTCCCTTGATTGTGAAGGCCGCTCGGCCGTGTGGAGGACGGGAGACTCCGGAAAATTAGTGTACACGAGTTGGTGAGAATTACCTTTAATCTAGTCCCGCTACAAAACACTCTCACCAACACTTGGCGACGTCTAGCCGTTACACAATTAACACAGAAAAAACATAACACTACGCGACACTAATAGTTACCGCGGCAGTCTCGCGGGACGCGGGTCGATGCTCGCTGGAGACGGCCAGCGCCGAACATTAACAGGTGCAGGGGGGGGCTCTATGAGCGGGCTCCTAAATTCGGTGAAACACTTACGTGAGTGATACGATCTGCAGCGCGGTATCACGATGAAGACGGTCGGGATAGGCCCGGCTCCGCAAAATACGCGCCGAGTCGACGTGGGCAGCGGTGAATTAACAAAAGGTTTTAAATTTAAAGATTTAGTACAGAATATAAAATAATCAATGAAAGAAACTTGGATGCTGCCCACGGACACACGTCTGTTCCCGGCGCGGAGTGGTTCAAGACTGCCGGACATGGCCGCCTCGCAAGGAAGTGAAACTTTCTCTTCTTTGTGAGTCGGCGTCAAAAAACTTATATTAACTTAATTTGCTCTATTATAAGCTAAAAACACGTTCCAGGTGCTCAATTAAAAGGTAGCACCTGGTAATTGTGTGCTTAAGGCTTAACAACTGTTTTATAGTAGTATTTAATTATTTGAATTGTAGCATCAAGTTGGCGACTGTAAATTTATCAACATATTGTCTCACTGTGAGCGGTTTTAGTTGGATTTCTTCTAATCTGACACGATCATAGTCACGGGCATTTTAATTAAGGCCAGTGGCCGCGGTGACTGTTAATGAGGTTTGTTGTCTATTGGGGTCAGGCCCGGGGCGCTCGCCTGACTCAATCCGGCTGGGCAAGGGGCGCGCTCCGAAAACGGGATACGGCACTGGCGGTGCGGAGCACGGGCTTAAAGGCCATGGTCGGTACGACGTCATATCAAGAACATAGACATTCGTGATCAGAGTCTCTTATTAGCTTCTGGTTTGAGTCCTTGTAGTAGTTGTTATTCGTCTTAGAGGAGGGTTTCAAATAGGCATGCGAAACCCTCGGGAACATCATTTTCATGAACGAGGTCTTAAGGCCTAATTTTAATGCACAAATATTGTTTACATAAAAACTAGCTTTTGTGCGTAAATAACTGTCAATGAAACTGATAGTTTATGAGTTACACGAGCTAAAAGTTTAGTTTTTTTAGCACTTCTTGCGGTATGGATCTCAAAATATATTTGACAAAATTTTCTCAATTTTGGTATGGTTCAAGTTGTGTATGTGAACTAATGACTGATTATATCAATAAATATTTTTGAAAGTTTATAAGTGGCATTTCTCGAGACATGTAAAAACTTTGTATAAAAACACAACGAAAAGTAAAAAATATTTTACCCCATTTTGTATATAGGGAAAGTACCCAAATAAGAGATAGGTGCCTAAAAAGAGACACTGTGATATCCAGCCCGATAGGTGCTGCCACCTCTCGGCTAGGGCAGTAACTAGCTGCGCGTGATCGTCAGACACCATCTCCGTGCGTCGCAAAGCAACAGAAAGTATTCGGCGGAACGGACACGTAATTTAGTGTTTTTAGTCATTTCAAATGTTTCAATAGGGAAACTTTGAGGCATTGAAAAAGTGTGAAGGTAAGTTAATTTGTTATTTACTTATATTTTACTGTGAAGTATATAAAGTTAGCTACATTACAGACCAGTCATAAAATTATAACCATGACATGTTTGAGCTGAGGCAGCCATGTTTGTTTTAAGCGTTCCTGCTCCTAATAAGTGACACATTGGGCTCCTATTAAGAGATGGTGTCTCTTATTAGGGCACTATCTCTTATTTGGGTAATTAAATATGCTGCGCAGCCAAATTAGCACCATATTTTATATTTAAATTTGTATTGATGTACCATAGAAATCCAAATGTAGGCCTAGGTATATATACTAAGTATACCAGTCCTAATGATTTTATTTATCGTAATGTTTCTATATAATTATAGATAACTTAAAGTGACTGATAAGTTATAATTATTTCAATTAATTTTTACTGTTTCAGATGTCTGGTGAGAAAGGAAAGCGTAAAATGTGGAATCCGGAAAAGATGAGAGATTCTGTCAAAGCTGTTCGAGCAGGGGAAATGGGTTACTTGCGTGCTTCAAAATCATATGGTGTTCCAAAAGGAACATTAGAGAAATACGTCAAAAACCAAGGTAAGACACCGGAACAGTTACTTGAAATGTCATCTGGCCGGAAACCAGTGCTTCCATACGAACTCGAGAAGCTATTAGTTAAATATTGTATGGAAATGGAGGAGAAGTACTTCGGTTTGACCATCGCGGATGTCAAAAGAATGGCTTTCGAGATGGCAATTCGAAATGGTCTGAGTCATCCTTTCAATCCCAAAAAGGAATCTGCGGGGAAGAAATGGTTCAAATTATTTTTGAAGAGGCACCCAGAACTTTCTTTGCGCACTCCTCAGGGTGTGTCTGCTGCGAGAGTTAGGTCATTTAATGCTAAAAATGTGAATGCGTTTTTTTATATTTATGAAAAGGAATTAGATAAAATTCATTGCAATGCTCACAGAGTCTATAACGTCGATGAGACAGGCCTAACCGTGGTGCAACATAAACTTCAGAAAGTTGTTGCTGCCAAAGGTAAAAAACAGATTTCGAACTTGACATCTGCAGAAAGAGGGTCATTAATCACTACTGTGACATGCATGAATGCCGCTGGTACCTTTGTACCACCGCTCTTCGTTTTCCCTCGGAAAAACATGAAAGCTGAATTAATGGATGGTGCTCCCCCAGGTTCCATATCTGCGTGCCACATATCTGGATGGATACAAACCGATATTTTTTCCAAATGGTTTGACCATTTTGTGAACTTCACTAAGCCTACAGAGGCCGATCCAGTAATTCTAATTTTAGATGGTCATAATTCCCACACTCGTAACATTGAAGTGATCGAGAAGGCTAGACTCAATAATGTGGCTATAATTTGTCTACCACCCCATTCTACAGCTAAAATGCAACCATTGGATGTAGGATTTATGAGCCATTGAAGACCTACTATGCTCAAGAGGTTTCTAACTGGCTTCGGCATAACCAAGGGCGTGTAGTGACTCACTTTCAAGTTACTAAGCTGTATGGACTTGCCTATCATAAAGCTGCTACAGTGCAAAATTCCATCAATGCTTTTAGAAAGACTGGTCTATTCCCTTGCAATAGGGACACATTTTCTGATGCCGATTTTGCTATCCATGCAGGCAGTGTGAGCGAAGATATTGTTATTCCTAATTCAGAAACATATGTTGGACCACTTCAAGTCTCACCACTCCCCACATTACATCAGCCCCAAGTAAGTTCTGTAAGGAGTGAAGACACACAACCATCATGTTCAACGTCCAAGCCACCTGGACAGAAACATCCCAGGGCCGGAAAAGCAGCTCTGATAACATCTAGTCCTTACAGAAATCAGCTAAAGGAAACTTTGGACAGTAAAATGAAGCGAGAAAATGCAACCAGGAAGAAATTATTTACAGAACCATTAACAAAGAAGACGAGGAAATCTAAACCAAAGAAACAGTGTTCGAGTTCATCCAGTGACGATGAGTCTGAAGGTAAAATGCAGCTGATTGACTCCAGTGAATCGGATGTCTGTGCAGAAGATGATGCTGAGTGCTTATTTTGCACCGGACTATTCTCTGAGGACCGGAGAGGAGAAAAGTGGGCACAGTGTTCTAAATGTCGCCGCTGGGCACACGAAGAGTGCGGTGGAGAAGATGATCCTTTTATTTGTCCTTTTTGCCATAAGAAATGTTAATGAGTGAAACAAGCACAACACAGTGCATACATTTGTATTGTTTGTATGATGACGATGTGACATTTTTTTGTGTGTAAAAAGTATTACTTTTCCAACAGGAAGTGACCCTTACCTTTTTTAATGTTGTATTAAAAATTAGAATGAACCTTACTTTTGTTTTGTGTTTAAAAATGGATAAAGTTAAGGTATCTCTTATTTGGAACCCATTCTGAGAATTTAACTTTATACATTTTATTACTTTTTTGATGGTAACACATACTGAATTTCATTCTATTCAAATGAAAATGACGATAGTTTAAAGTTAAGTAATTTTGCAATAGAACTACACTTCCAAAAATGAAAAATTACACAATATCAATTTTATATATTTTTTTTAAAAAATGTATCTCTTATTTGGGTACTTACAAGTCAGTGACTAAAACCTATCCATGTTTAATTTCAGACAGTTCGTTCATTCTTTACGAAACCATGCGATTCTTTACATAGTAACAAAACCATTCATTGTACTAAACAATTATTTTTGTGAGGGGAAGGAGGGGGGAAGACTTTTATTTGCATACAGCAGCTTTTCGTTTCCTTTGTAGACACGTACGATGCTGAGAGGTTGGAATGACTTACAACACACGCAATTGACTGTTAGGTATTTTTACTTCTGGTGTTAATAAAAGTGCATTGTATCATCAATGATTGTTGATAAAATTTTAATATATTTAAATACGTAAGCAAAGCTGATCCTAGCCTCCGTAGCTCATTGCATATTTTATTTTAGTATAAAATAAAAATAATGGTTCATAAACAAATAAAAAACACTGTTTTGTTTCAGAGTTTGTGTTCAAAGTTACTCATGTGCTGTAAAAACATACCCGTTAATCACCAAATTATATTATCAAGTTTACTTTTACCGCTGGTAATCTTAAGTACCCCTAATGAAAAAGTAATTCAGTGAGACGAATATTGGACTAAATTTACTTTTTTAGAGTTAACTCAAAGATAAGCATAGCCTGTTCTCACAGAAACTTTGCATAGAAAACTAAGAATGTTGTTAGGCATCATACTTTTATTGTTTTCCTTTTGGTTTAGGCTATGCATACAGCCATCAGTATCGGTTATATAATTATGTGAACTCAAAAAGACTTAAACAAAATTCATCAAAACTAGTTACTTCCTTACAATGTATGTAAAAATGTATAATATCCACTTCTTGGATGTAGTGCAATGTGAAATTCGTTATTTTATAATCACAAAATATTTTTCGGTTTGTATATTGGGGTGGTGACTAAAAATGAATTTAAAAAATGTTTTTTTTTTTGATAACTAGTCTATTCGGGCTTATTTGAACACTTTTGAAAGACCTGCTTACTATCTTCATTATCTTGTTTTGTATCCTTCCGCCCAGCGATCAAATTAACGTTGTCAAGGGCCTAAAACTCTTGCATATGCGTCTATTACGGGAGTAGTATAGAAAAGTATTTCCAGGGCCAGGCTTCAGGCTGTGGTGTGTGGTGCCGACCGCCATTTGAAGTCACGGTAGCCATCTTAGATGACCTTAACCATTGAGCATAACTTTTGACCTTGAGGTAAAAGATCAAGGTGAAATGTAATAGTCAAAGTTCAAGGTAATCCAAGATGGCCGCCATTACGTCAAATGGCGATCGGCACCACACACCACAGCCTGAAGCTTGGCCCCGACTACTTACGGGAAATGCAAAAATGTTACTAACTTTCAAAGACTGGCGAAACATCAATACTTACTCAAGTTTACATGAAGCAGTCATAAACTGATTTCAGGAGTCACCAATTAAAATATTGATCTCTAAGACATTTATTACCTGGAACTACTTTTGCGTGTCCGTTGCCAATTTGACCGGGTGTTTACCAGGTGACGTTAAATGTTATATAGTATGCAGTTACGGGCAAATACTTTTTTCTATTGTCATATTAAGCGTGAATTCACTGTACACAGTTAGATACACTTTTTCTAATAACTATTTTTAACGGAGTTCAAACAGAATATATTTAACGTATGTGCATATGAATTATATATAATATATACTGATAAAATTATAGCATTTCAGCTGTATATTTATGTTAAAAATTTCAACGACTAAAATTATAATGTTACTGAAAAAATTATGTGTGAATATGATTACTCATCAGCTAGGATCATGTTAGTTCAATACAGAGTGCCCTGTTACATTACAAAACTTTTTTATGCGTGGATTAACCCTGATAGCAGGTCGAAAATTACAAGTCTGGAAATCTTAAGTTGTACAAGCAAATTTGCCTGGAAGAAAGTTATGATTACAGACGACAAGGAGAACCGAAAAATATAGCCTATAGAAGATATTTTGTTTCATCTTAGATGAGAAGGAGGCTTGATAGAGCAATGAAAAATCTGCTACTCGCTGAGGAATTTAAGCCACTTTTAGGAATTTCGAAACCACTGGAATTTTTAAGGACAAAAACGGGAAATTTTCCTTTGAAAACTGGAAATTTTTAGAAATTGTGAGTCAATTTTGAGTCATTTTTGAGGAATTTTGAATCCAAAATGGCCGCCGTGACGTAAGAGCGAACGGTCATTGACCCCATCCACAATCCACAGCCGTGAAGCCAGGCGCCGGAACCCCATTTATACACTCCTCCTGACTGCTCGATCAACGATACATCACAGAGATCCTACAAGAGTTTGTGGTCGCATATGCGGGGTTTGTTGGTAATAGGTTCACATTTGTGCACGACAACGCTCATTCCCACTCTGCATTAATTGTAAGGAATTACCTGATGAATTTTTGGATCCCTGCTATGCAGTGGCTGGTGAGTAGTCCAGTCCTCAAACCTTTTTTTTAAATATTGAAAACAAAAATACATGACATTTATTTATTGTTTAAGTTGATTTAATAACCTTTCAAACTTAGAATACAATTTTACAAAAGGTGCAATTTTTGTGATGTTGAGCGTACACGTGTGAAATTATTTTTGATCATGTTGTCTCAGGTTTCCTTGGATTATTAATTAAATGACCTAAGTAGTCCGGGGACTGGGTTATGGGAGTGTTGGTGGTGGCATGTCTGCTGCTTGGAACCGCTATCTCTGATGATGTCACAGAGGCCATCTTGGACTAAAGATTCTTCAAAATTACTCAAAATGACTAAAAATTCCTAAAATGCCCCTATTTCGAGGGAAACATTTCCGTTTAGGGGGGGGGGGGGTGAGGGAATTTCCTGTTTTATCCTTAAAAAAATAAAAGGAATTCTAAAAACCTTAGAACCGAAATCCCACAAAGCGGCTCAAAGTCCACATCTAAAAGCGCCATAAACCGGTGAGGTCATGAACTTGACATCGACCTTAAACTTGAAATTATTTAATTTTTAACCAAAAAATACTAAAAAAATTCCAAAATTATAAAGAAATTCTTACTTCATATTTTTAGTTACGCAATCCATTCCAGACCTCGGTTTGATTCCCAACCAGAGTAAACATGTTATTTATTTAAAAAAATTAAAAAAAATAATTTCAATTTAAATAACATTTTATTAAAAAATTGCCAATGACACACCAGCCGTTTTAAAATATGACGTCACCGTTGTAATTTTCGTTACGGCCACCAGTTTGATGATCCGTAATTATTATCAGATTTCTATGTAAAAACTTTTTAATTAGCTACTTAAATCTTAATAAAAATATAATTTAAAAAACGCACTTACTTCATATATTCCTCTGTTTGAACCCGGTGAGGAAAAAATAAAAATGGCAACGGATCCTTCCTTCATGAAGTACATCTACAGACTGACCTCCCACCACTAATGCAAAGGCATATATTAGGGAAAATATTATGACGTCACGCAACAATCTTGTTTTCATCTGCTGGAGGCCGCCATCTTGTTTTCGTCTGCTGGAGGCTGCCATATTGATTTCATCTGCTAGAGGGTGCTACCGCCATATTAGTTTGATTTTTATCGGCTAGAGTGCAGTAATTATGTATTGCCCGGGAACCACCATCTTGACATTTGAGTGCCATCTAGGAAATTTTTAATATTTACGCAAAAAATTCGAAATAAATGCCAAAAATCGTCAATAAAAATATTTGTGAAAATAATGATTGATTCGATCGATATCTGTCCTTGGTTCGATACTTGATCGATGCAAAAAATGGTTTTTGACAAAAAAATACTTATTTAATAAATAATGTTCAAAATCCTAAAACTGGCATAAGTTACTTATCTACCAGCCTCCAGTAAGTCGATATAACCGCCATCTGGAAATTTGTATTTAATGACCTATAAATCCGGAAAAAAAAATTCCAAATTTAATTAAAAAATCACTTATTAAAATAATTATTGACTCGATAGATTTCCATCCTTGGTTTGATTCTCAGCCAGTGATAATAGTAATTAAAGCTTTTAATAAATTTTAAAATTTGTTTCCCATTAATGTTTGTGGATTTTATTAATCATTCACTCTAGTAAAAACGACTCTATGCAAGATACCTGTCCGTAGAAATAAATACTTTGTCGCTGTGCCTACCATGGTAGTCTAGTTTGTTTCGATGCATGAAATACATTTCATCAGTTCATGTATAATGCTATATATATAGGCCAAATGTCGGCAGACCACGAGACCAGGTCATGCACAATGTCAGACGTATTCGAACCACATGACCTTCTTCGTCGATATCTCATATAATTTACAATTTATGACTAATTTTATTAAAATATAATTTGTAATACAATGTTTCTATACCAAAGTAGTATATAATAGGGCATACTGGCCCAGGCTTCAGACACCATCTTGGATTGTAACATCACGGCGGCTACCTTGTATCACCTTGACCCTGACCTTTGACCTTGACCCCATGGCCATATTGGATTTACCATTTTGTTCTCTAGAACATTCCGCCATTTTGAATTACACCATTTTATTTTCTATAACTTATTGCCATTTTGAATTATGATGTCACTGTTGCAATTTTCATTACTGCCGCCATCTTGCAAATCCGTAATTGTTATGCTATAAAATCGGATAAAATTATAAAATTTATAAAAAAATAATTAATGTAAAATTTAATATAAATTACTTTAAAAAAATTGCAAATATCATTATGGGTGCCATCTTGGATTATACAAATGTCGCTTGTTTTGTTATGCCTGCCATATTATATGTGTATGATGTAATCGTTGCACATTTCGTTGTGACTGCCATCTTGGATTATAGAACATTGCAATTTTCGCTACAGCCTCCATCATGAAAACCCATAATTTTTATGCTAGAAATTCGGAAAAAATTAAAATTTATATAAAATTTTAGTAATCAAATTTTAATAAACAATTTTTAAAAAATGCTTTTATGTCATTGTGTCCTCTGTTCAAATCTGGTGAGAGCAGAAAAATGGCGATCAATCCTTCCTTCATGGAAGTAGCTGGCTGACTAACCTCCCACCACTAATACCAAGGTATATATATCATCAGGTAGTATGACGTCAAGTCCGCCAACATGTTTTTGTCTGCTGAAGTGCATTACCACCATATAAGTTTAAGTTATACCCGATAGAGTATAAGAATAATTTATTATTACTGTGGCACATTTAATCTTGAAATGTCGGCGCCATCTTGGAAATTCGTAATTATTTAGTTAGAAATTCGGCAAAAATCCCAAAAATCATTAATAAATATTCAATTAATAAACTAATTTATTCCATTAGTTCCTTCCATTGGTTCAATCCCTGGGCAATGCAAAAAATTAATTTGATATAAAAATAATAATTTAAATAAATATGTTGGAAAATCCTAAAAACAACTTAAGTTCCTCATCTACCAGCCTCCTGAAACCTGATATGACCACCTTCTTGAAAATTCGTAATAATTAACCTAAAAAGAATCACTCATTAATTTACTGATTGAATCGATGGATACATGTACTTGCTTAGATCCTTGGTAAATGCAAAAAAATATATTATGAGGTAAAAAAACTCGTATTTAAAAAAATATGGTAGAAAGTCCTAAAAGAGACTTAAGTTCCTCATATAATCACCTCCAGTAAACTTATATGGCCGCCATCTTGGAAATTTATATTTATTGACTTATAAATTTAGAAGAATTCCAAAATAAATTTTAAAAAAATACTTATTAAAATAATAAATGAAGCGATAGATTTCCGCCTTTGGTTTGATCCTCGGCTAGTAATACGGATAACTAAAGCTTGAAAAAAAATTATATCGTGTTTCCCATTACTTTACATGCAGTGTATTAATCATTAACTCTATGAAATACTAGACAGGATAACTGTCCGACGAAATAAATATGTTGTCGAGCTGCCTAACATGCTAACATGGAAGTCTATTTTTTATGCATGAAATACATGCCGACCAGTTCATGTAAAATGCTATACGTATAGGCCAAGTGTCTTCGGACCACGATAACCAAGCCATGACCAATGTCAGTCGTATAAACCAGACATTTCCGAAACTTCTGACTTTCTTAGTCGATTGCTAATATAACATATTCCAACCAGTCAACACAAAGTCTTCGAACTGTCAGACCTGAAGTATTATAAAATCAATTTCAATCTATTATAACAAGGGAACAAGTTTTACGCTTATAAAGGACAAAGAATCCCTGAAAATTTGTTATCAAGACCAAGAGGTTTTAGACTAGTAAATATTCAGAGCTACTATAGATTTCACTACGCATATATAACGAAACGACACACATTCCAAAAATAAAAGAACACAATGTACATACACTGGACACACAGAACAAATGCAGAACACACACTGGACACCCTGTACACACACCGGACCTACAATACATACGCAGTACACACTCTGACACACAGTACTTACACACACTGGATGCACAATGAACACAGTACACTTACTGAACACATATGACGCACACATGGTACACACACTGTACTCACAGTACACACACTGGAAACGCAATGTACACTCAATACATGAAATGCATGCGCAATGGACACACATTACAAGCAATGGACACACAGTACACGCAATGGACACACTGCCATATATACCTCACTTGGCTGGGTTAGCCTCGTAATGATACAACAGAGAAGCGTCCGAGACCTTGGGATCAATGACATAGTGTTCTGCACGTGTAGAGAGATAATCAAAGGAGAAATCATGCGCCGACTAGCCCATCACTTGGCTCTTATAACCGATGTACAAAAGCAACAAAAAAATCATCAATTTAATAATGAAAGGAACTGATTTTAAGTTTATATAAAATAATATATACTTCGGTATCATGCCATCTTTATTAAAATATATTATTATGCACATATGGTACTTAACAGAACATTCTTCACATTAACTTGATATCGTAATTAAGTATTTTGTAGTACCAACATTTTCATGCAACATTTATGTAGTATATAAGCTTGGGGGGCCCCACAAAAACTATAAAAGGTTAAAACATTAACTTGTTGCACCATAGTGGCAATTCCAATTAATTTTATACAGTTGATTAAAACTAAAAAATTATTTTTTACATGATAATATAAAAAAAGGTCCTTTCATTGGGTAAGTTAAAATTTCGATGCGATGATATGTAGAATTCCAACAAGGAAAGTTCATGCGCAAAAATGTTTCAAGCTGAAAGAAAATTATAGTAATGACTTTCCTGAAATTTTAGGCAGCATCCTGAGGCAATAAGCGGAGGAGAAATACTTATTGCTGTCCCGGTATTTAACGGACTGAATCAAGCATGGGCCCGGATGTTTCGTGTCACACAAGGACTGCTAAAAGAAATTGAAATTTATATATACATATACGACATCGGCCAAAAATTAATACTTAAAATGATTCCGGGGGAATCAAGAAATAAAACTCACCCAAATGGCGGTATGAAGTTACAAATTTACCACATGATCAAGTGTATTTAATAAACACAACAACTACTACTAAGTTCACATGATGGCTGCCCACAAAAAATGAAGGGCGAGACAAAGGTGACCTTCCTTGAAGTAGGAGGTCAAAGATATTTACACATGATGTCAAACTTGGTATGCAAAATTATACAAACACAGGTTCAATTCCAATATGATAAATAATACAGGTAAAGTAATTTAAAAAGCTTAAGTTATTTAAATATCAGTTTTAAAATGTTTAACGTCCATTAATATTTTTATATTTATTTTTATACATATCTTGAGGCACTTCACTTTAGGATGATAATAAACTTAAATTTACATTGAGATATATCTATATAGACAACCTTAAAAACAATAAGGTCTTCTAACCAGAGTATAAAGAAATTATTTTAGAAAATTGAGCCTACATGATGTCCAGTTTGCCTACAAAACAAGAAAAAACATGTTGAGTACATGCTACACCATAAAGTGCAACGGCACAACACACAGTACATTAAATAGACACAAAGTATACATTATGAACACACACAACATACACAAACACAGAACATGTTTTTGACCGAAAGAAAGCACAATTCGAAGCACAATCAACGAAAAGAAATTACAATCGGAAGAACATTCGACAAAGGAAGCACAATAAACGAAATGGAAAAACATTTGAAAGCACAATCAACGAACAGGAAGCACAATTGGAAGCTCAACCAACAAAAAGGAAGCACAATCAACGAAAAGGTAGCACAATAGGAAGCACAATCAACGAAAAGGAAGCACAATTAGAAGTACAATCAACAAAAATGAGCACTTTGGAAGCACAATCAACGAAAAAGTAAGCACAATAAAAGAAATGGTACCACAATAGGAAGCACAATCGACGAAAAGGAAGCACAATTAGAAGTACAATCAACGAAATGGAAAAGTAACACAATTGGAAGCACAATCAACGAAAAGGTGGCACAATCAACGAAAAACTAGCACACTAGGAAGCACAATCAACGAAAAGCTAGCAAACTAGGAAGCACAATCAACAAAAAGGAAGCACAATAGAAAACAGAATCAACGAAAAGGTGGCACAATCAACGAAAAGCTAGCAGACTAGGAAGCACAATCAACGAAAAGCTAGCAAACTAGGAAGCACAATCAACTAAAAGGAAGCACAATAGAAAACAGAATCAACGAAAAGGAAGCACAATAGTACGCACAATTAACGTAAAGGAAGCACATCCTCAAACACATTCGACAAAGAGGAAGCCCAATTAAAAATTTGAAGCACAAATGGAAACTCAATCAACAAAAAGGAAGCACATTCGGAAGCACAATCAACGTAAAGGATTCGATCTCAGCAGTAAGAAACGATAATACAGACTTGACTATGTCACTGTAACGAAAAGGACGTAAATTTTTCACGAACTATCAATTTAGTAGGATGCGACCGCGAATTTTAGATGTAATATATTGCGTCCAACAGTCATAAGCTCCAAGAGTATTTTGGTCGTAAAGTCATTGGCTCCAGCAGTAATTGGCTCCATCAGTCGTAGGCTCCAACAGTCTATGGCTTCACAGTATTCGGCTCCAACAGTCTTTGGCTCCAACAGTCTTTGGCTGCAACAGTATGTTGGCTCGAAAGGTGTTTTTGGCTCCAAAATGTCTTAAGCCTAGTGTTTATTTGGCTACTTGACTAGGAGGCTACGAAGCTACGACACTACAGGACTACAGACTACTAGGCTGAAAGACTGCTAGGCTACAAGTCTACGGGGTCTACAAGTCTACAAGTCTACGAGGCTAAGAGACTATTTGGCTCTAACTATCTTTGACTCAATTCATCTGCGTGAGTTAATTTATCTCAGGCAAAGGAACTTGTTATAAGTAGTTTCGATTCTTGCCAACAGATGACGAAATGTGTTGCATGTAAGTAAATATTTTTTTTATGTGGGATGCGGGATTCTCAATAACGATCGCAAAAGAAGGAAGGCTTCGCTAGACATATTAGAGCCAATGAATATTGGAGGCAATGAATATTGGAGCCAATGACTATTGGTGCCAATGAATATTAGATCCAATAACTATTGGAGCCAATGAATATTGGAGCTAATGACTATTGGAGCCAATTAATATTGGAGTCAATGACTTTTGGAGCCAATTGCTATTGGAGCCAATGAATATTGGAGCCAATGACTGTTGGAGCCAATGACTGTTGGAGCCAATGACTGTTGGAGCCAATGAATATTGGAGCCAATGAATATTGGAGCCAATGAGTATTGGAGCCAATGAATATTGGAGCCAATGACTTATGGAACTACAAACTGATGGATTCATAGACTGATGGAGACATTATATCCTAACTTAACACTGACGATCACATCCTACCGAGTTGAATGTAAGTGAGAATGTACCTCCTTTTCGTTAAATGAGCTTTCGTTTTGTAGAATGTGCTTCCTTTTTATTGACGGTGCGTCCAAAATGTGCTGCCTTTTTGATGGTGCTTCTATTTTTTAATGATGTTTTGACTCTAGTATTATAGTAAATTGTTCTTGATTTGACTAGCGTATTATTCCATCAGTTTATTACTGTCGTCGACGGTGTAAGGATCACCTAGTTTGTTTCATCTGGTGCATAAGTCGTGTCAATTACCTGTACTTGCGAACTCGATGGCATCTTTACCGACTTTAACGATGAACTCGATGGACGTTGTACCATCGTCTATGGGCCTTGACGTCAGCGACGACGATGGTGGAGCAGATCCCGTTGACAACGACGACGTCAACATTGGAGGAGACTTCATCAGTCGTGGTACCACCAGCAGAAGAGAGCTTAATGACTACAGAGCTGGCTGTGCAGGAAACCTTGATGAACATCGATTCGACCTCGATGGAGACTTCAATGGATGCTGATTTGACAACAACTAACGAACATCGGTGCTGTTACTGCGACAAGATTTTCTCAAACAACAGCAATGCTCGACGACACGAGAAGAGCGAATGTGCCAAGAACCTATATCGTAAAATGTTTATTTGTGAGAAATGTCATAAGCAGTTTGCCAGAAAAGATAATATGAAAACGCACATGAAGACATGTAAAGGTCCTGCTGTGCGGCAGAAAGTAAAGGTTTCGGTGCAACAACGATGCATCGATGTGCATAAGAGTATGCCTGGAAATGGTACTACTGTTGCAACGCCAGTATCTGGATCAGGTCTGAAAGGCTCGTCTTCATCACCATGTATCCTTGCAGCTACTGTGATACGTCGTTCGCATTTACCCATGATGCACGAAGACATGAGCGGAGCAAATTCAAGAAGAATCCTTCTCGCATGAAGTTTCGCTGTGATGAGTGCCTTAAATGGTTTACTCGAATTGATAATTTGCACCGACATGTGAAAAAATGTAAAGGTGAAGTCCGTGCGCCTACTGCTGAACTACCTGCCAACATTTCGACTCCTCGCTTTAGATTGGAGACACAGAAGCGTTCAAGCAAAAAGAACAGATGCGCAGCAACCGATTGCTATGACGTCTGAACATGGAACTAAACCTAAGACTGTGTTCGGAGCATTACAAGTGAACGATAATGGTTTCTACTTGGCGCAGTCTGCATTTCGTGGAACGTTGAAAGACTACTATTATCTAAATAGGTACGTTTAGTGAGTCGAAAGACATTTGTAATTTTCTTGACGATATCAGACAGAACATAATCAATCAGCTTACTGATGACATAGCAACAAACGGACCTTTGAAGTATAATTTGTGGATGGACTGTTTATATGGAAACCATATCCGTTTGATGACAAAGTGAAGAAGTGTGCATTCAAGACATCGGCTGCAGTAATTGAATCGTTTATTTCAGAAACCACCTAAGCGACAAAAATTCCAAAAATGTTGTTTTGTTGGTACTGTTCACTTCGGAGGTAAATACATCGTTTAGTGCAGAAATAACCTATGTTCCATATCATCGATGCTATTTGGCAGCCTTGAAAAGAATCCGTTTATTTCAGAAAGAACCCAAGCGCCATCACATAGGTTCTTTCTGCGGTAGATTTTACTCGTGACGGTTGGCGGCCTTTAACACGTGTCACGTGTTCCGTGGCTCGCTGTTTTGTTTGTAGTTTGTATCGAAGGTTACCGATATCCAAACACTGAGTGGATAATATTATTTTTTGTGAGTTTTCGGTGAAAAATAAGGTGTTATTTTGTGGTTTATCATACATTATTATAGTTCTTAAGCCATGTCTGATAGTTCGGATGATGAACCTAATCCCAAGCGTAGGCGTGGAGTTGTGCACGAAGAAAAATACCAACGGAACATTATTCGGAATGCTAGGCTCAAAGGATTGCAGTACGTCTCGTACAAAGGAAAAGAAGTTCCCAGCAAAGCCCATATGAATGATGTAAACTGTAAGTGCCATTTGAAATGTTATTTGAAACTTACGGATGAAATAATACGAGAACAATGGGAAACATTTTACTCTTTGGAAAGTAAAAACACCCAAGACACGTACCTCTAACCTTTAATAGAGGTTATGCCTGTGAAACGTAGACGTAAAAACCGCAGCCCTAATGAAAATAATGAGCACGTACAAGAAAACCCTGACGTGCCTACTGGTGACTTGGCAAACCGAAAATCCCATTCATACAAGTATAACTTGAAAGTAAATGGTGTTCTTACTCAAGTTTGTAGAGGTGTTTTCTTGAAAGTGTTTCAAATTTCTGACAATAGAGTCAAAAGAATAAATAAATGTTCTGTCCTTCAAAAAAGCCCATTAGATATGAGGGGAAAATCTAGAAGTGGAAACGCACTTCCAGGTAACGTTTGTGTGAGAATACAGCAGCACATTGAGAAATTTTATGTCAAGGAAACCCATTATGGGGAAAACCTAAAAAATATCTTGACGCTAGGCTTGATGTCGCAAAAATGCATGCAATGTTTATTTTAGACAACCCTGATCTAAAAAATAAAGTAAAGTATAGTTTCTACAACAAATACTACAAAGAGAACTTTGCCTACTGTTTTGGAAGGCCACAAGTTGATGTGTGTTCAACTTGCGAAAGACTGTCGGCCAAACTGAAAGACAAGGGTTTAAGTGGCAATGCTAAAAGAAATATAGCTGCTGAAAAAATGGTACACTCAAGGCGAGCAAAGAAGTTTTACAAAGCTATGGATGAGGCAAGCAAAAACAAAAATGACGACACGGTCGCACTAGCCTTCGACTATATGCAAATTTACCCTTGCCACACATACCTGTACAGGAGGTTTTTTATATGAGGCAGCTCTGGGTAAATGTGTTTTCGTTACACGATTTGAAAACTAATGCTTCCAAACTGTATGTCTATCATGAGGGCGAAGCAAACAAAGGCCCAGACAAAGTATGTTCAATGCTACTGAACTATTTCAATGACATTCCAGTTAATGTGAAGCATCTCATACTGTTTTGTGATGGCCCATCAGGCCAAAATAAGAATCATACAGTTGTGCGTTTCTTACTAAACCTCTGTGACTCAGGACGGTTTGAAACAATAACTCACAACTTCCCTGTACGTGGCCACTCATTTTCCCCATGTGACAGAGATTTTGGAAGCATAAAGCGACTCTTGAGAAAGACGGACAGGATTTATACTCCCGATGAATATGCAGAGCTCATGCTAAAAGCTTGTAAGTGTGGCCGATTTACTGTATATCACCTCACATCAGACGATGTTCTCAGTTTCAAAAAGTGGTGGCCCAAATCATATAAGAAAATGACAAATTCGGACGAAACTTCAGGCAGGAACGTACCCAAAGAAAATAAGCAGCCATTCAAAGTGTCCCAAGTACAAGCAGTTTCTCTACAACAAGGATACTCCGGGAAAATTGGTCGCAAGCGAATACATTGGAGGAATAGCAACATCTACCTTCACATTGCTAAAAACTGCCAACCCTCTGGAACTACCAACAGAGAAAGCTTATCCTTTGGGGAAGGTATGTTTACTTTTATTTTACCAAGGTCATTTAAAACGTTTATATTTTTACTTTTAGCTAAACATTTTTGTAGGACATACCTAACAAATTTTAAAATTTATCAGGTTTTGCACAGTGAGATTATTGTTTTTAGGTCCCAATCAACCAAAAAAAGATTGATGATATTAAAAAGTTGATGGAGTACACTGTTGGATATGAAGCCTTCTACGACACCATCATCCAATGGCCAACAAGTGACCACTAGTTGCCAGAAGACATGCCAGAAGCTGAATAGACCAGATCTGTAGCCTGTAGTCTACTTGTACGAGTATTTTCCGTTTAATGCCTAATAAAAACACTCTTGTTTATACTTAAGTGTGTCTGTTACTTACCTTTGATACCAAAACAGGTACAAATGAATCATTTGACTTAATTTCAATATTCATTTTTAAAAAATCTCTTTGGATTACACTAATTTATTGCAGAAACCACCTAAGTGAAAATTTTTCAAAACTTTGAAGGAAAAAAAATTAACAAAATAGATTATTCCAATAGCATGTTCTTGATAAGGTAAAAAAAATATTTGAAGGCGACTATACTTATACTTAAGCTGCAAAACAGTTTTTTTTTAGTTTTCAGAAAGTTGAAAAAAGCGCGCTTAGGTGGTTTCTGAAATAAACGATTCAATTTACAGTTCTGACGATGTGAAGCAAACTGTTAAAAACGGTATCCAGAAACTCTGTCAAGAAGAGGAGGACTATGTCTGTAAAGGTTCTGGTTGGACTCTGTCTAGTATAAACCGATTGGAGCTAAGAATTAGTCATTACACGCCTATGCAGGGCTAAATATTTATAAGATTTTTGGCTTTCGCAAGTGTTTCAGTAGTAAAATAGAAGATATGTAATAAATATTATGTTTGTAAAAGAACTTGTGTTTTATTTTCGAACCTGTCATTATTGTGGTATTTTTACATGAAATTATTTTTTTATATCGACCAGGGATCTAACCAAGTTTCGAATCAATTATTTCCTTAATGAGTGATTTTTTTGATGAATTTTGGAATTTTCCCCGCATTTCTAGCATTAAAAATACATATTTTTAAGATGGCGCCCAAATTTCAATATGTCGGGTGTCACAGTATTAATAAATGATTACTGCACTGTAGCGGGTTAGAATAAAACTAGCATGATGGTAAGACGAGTACACACACAAGATGGTGGCTTTCAGCAGACGAAAACAAAATGCCAGAATGTTCAAAAAAACAAAATGACGTCATCCAAGATGTCGGATCCATGCTGGTCGTCAAGGTCAAAGTCAAAGATCAAGGACAAGGTTAAATTTCTAGGTCAAGGTAAATTTAAATGTCAATGTCAAAGTTCAAGGTCAAAGTTCAAGGTCAAGGTTAAGATCAAAGTTCAAGGTCAAGGTCAATGTCAAAGTTCAATGTCAACAGTCGAGGTTAAAGGTATGGTGAACAGAAAATTATGCTAACATGACGCCAGAACACTCTGGCAGACGAAAACAAGATGACGGTCTCCAGAGGACGAAGACAAGATGGCAGACATGACGTCATACTACCTGATGATATATATGCTATTAAACAAGTGGCGTGGGTCAGTCTGCCAGCAGTCACAGTGATGGAAGGATTGGCCGCCATTTTTATTTTTTTGCCCTCACCGGGTTCGAACCGAGGACTCCGAGCTCCATGCCATAAATGTATGTTTTTTAAAAAATATTTATTAAAATTTCATTAATTGAATTTTTTTAATAAATTTTAATTTTTTTTTATTAAAATTGGATAATAAATAAAAAAGTTAAAGATGGTGGCCGTAACGGAAATTGAAACGGTGACATCATAATCCTAGATGACGTCAGAGGCTTATCGGAGGCTGTAAACATGGATGCTTAAGCCTCTTTTAGGAATTTTCGTGGTTTCTAAGGCAAAACGACTTTTCGAGTTTTTCGAAATCCTAATTTTCGAATTTTGTGGAAGAAAACGGGAAATGTTTCCTCAAAACGGGAATTTTTGAGTCATTTTTGAGGAATTTTGAGGAATTTTTGAGTCCAAGATGGCCGCCGTGACGTCACAATCCAAGATGGTGGACCGATAATCACAATCCACATCCTTAATCCTGTTTCAGGACCGCCTATTACACACTACTTGTTCCGACCATCAGCTCTAAGTCATCCTTAAATATATTAGCCTAACTGTATCTACTGGTGCGAGGGGTACTGCTGAGAAGTTGTGTTTATAATTTCTAAATGTTCTGCGACTCAGGCTTAGGCGAAAATGCAGAAAATACCTGTGCTACATTTATATTCATATGGAAAATATTGAATTTTAAAATCATGCAGTAACGTTCATAAATTTTTTAATGATTTTATTTTCCATGCTGCTAAGTGGAATTTGAGATTTAAGGAGTTTTTCTGATAGTGTTTGGTTTAGCAATTGTTGCTGCAGTGGACCAGAAGTTTTTCATTTTACGCATAATAATTCGAAATGCTATACAAACTTCTGCACCTACAAGTATTGTGTGCACTGGAATAAATTGATACAAGTGCATTATATCGTAAAATGCAAAATACGAAAATTGTAATTTGGCCACGTGGTAGTAAAAATCTACTATGATAATAGGAACAATATTAAATATTGAAAATATTTTATGATGAATTATTTACTGGGTATGAATATTTATTTATAGAGCTTGGTGCTTTGCAGCATTGTATTTAATTAGACAGCTGATTACGTTTGGCTGGTAAAGTAAATACCTATGTGCCATATTTTCCAATCATATTAGATTTATGATAAAGATATTCCATCAACTGGATGAGATGAACTTATTTCACTGTGAATGATTATTGGTGGCCTAACGAACGATTAAAAATAATAAGGCTGTGAGAATATTTTAAACTCATGTAAAATTCAATTGCTTACTAAATCAGCCAGTATAAATATTTTGAGGATTTGCCACTAACCTTTCAATAAAATTTTAGAGACATTTATAACTGCTCTATTAAAATGTAAATGATGATTGTATAAAATATAATTTTCAAGCATTTAACCAACTATACATGATAAGCAAACTTTGTGAAGTCTATAGTAAATAGTGTGGCTGGTATTTAATTTTAACGATATCATTTTGAATAAATTTAAAGTATTACTCAAGCGCATATCTACTATTTGTTATAAGTAGTATAGTTTGGGGGCTCCAACGCCAGCTTTAAGGCTGTGGAGCCGTGAGCCGGGTCAATGACCGATTGCACTGACGTCACGGCGGCCATCTTGGACTCAAAAATTCCACAAAATTCATCAAAAATGTTTCAAAATGACTCAAAATGACTCAAAACTTCCCGTTTCCGAGGGAAAAATTCCCGTTTCGGGAGAAATTTACCGTTTTAGTCCTTAAAATTATCAGCGGCTATAAATGTCCATATTAAGACTTAAGCATCCTTGTCTACAGCCTCCGATAAGCCTCTGACGTCATCATGGAATATGTCATCATGGAATATGACATCACAGTTGCAGTTTCCGTTACGGCCGCCATCTTTAAAATCTTTATTTATTAACCAATTTTAATAAAAAAAATTAAATTTAATTCATAATATTTTAATAAAAAGTATTTTAAAAACATACACATACGACATGGAGCTCGAAGTCCTCGGTTCAAACCGGGTGAGGTAAACAAAAATGGCGACCGATCCTTCCCTCATGGTGGCTGCTGGCAGACTGACCCCCCACTACTTTGTTCATAGCATATAAATCGTCAGCTAGTATGACGTCAAATGCGCCATTTTGAAAATCCGTAACTTTAATGCTGAAAATTTGGGAAAAAAAATCCAAAATTCATCAAACAATTAATTCACTAAAGTAATGATAGATTCGATTAGTTTATATCCTCGGTTCAATCCCTGGGCGATTCAATAATTTAGAACTTTATGTAAAAAATATCAATTTCAATAAATTATGATGAAAGTCCTAAAAGAAGCGTAGTTTCCAAGTCAACCATCATCCTATAAACCATTTGGACCGCCAGATAAAAAAAGGTTTAATTAAAAATACCAGAAAAGGGTCAGGTTTGAGAAATAAAGCACCGCAAGTTATTATACAAACATAATATTTATTACATAATTTCTATTTTACTACAGGAATACCTGCGAAAGCCAGCAATATTATAAAAATTTAGCCCTGCATAGGCATGAAATGACAAATCCTTAGCTCCAATCGGTTTATACTAAAGAGGGACCAACCAGAACCTTTACAGACATAGTAATCATCTTCTTGACAGAGTTTCTGGATACCGTGTTCAACAGTTTGCTTCACATCGTCAGAATTGTAAATTACTGCAGCCGATGTCTTGAATGAACACTTCTCAACTTTGTCATCGAACGGATATGACTTTTCATATGTACAGTCCAACCACAAGTTATATTTCAAAAGTCCGTTTGTTGCTACGTCATCAGTAAACTGACTGATTATGTTCTGTCTGATATTGTCAGTAAAAAAATAATGTCTTTGGCTGAAAATGCTCAATCAGCTCCAAATGCTGAATCAGCTCCAAAGGCAGAATCAGCTGCAAATGCTCCAACAGCACCAAAGCTCCAACAGCGTCAAAGCTCCAATAGCTACAAATGCTCCAAAGCGCCAAAGCTCTAACAGCTCCAAAGCTCCAACAGCTCCAAATGCTCCAAAGCTCCAAATACTCCAAAGCATCAAACTTCCAACAGCTGCAAAGCTCCATCAGCTCCAAATCTAGATCCGCTTCAAATGCTCCAAATGTTCCAAAGCTCCAAAGATCCAATAGCTCCAACAGCTCCAAAGATCCAATAGCGCCAAAGCTCCAACAGCATCAAAGCTCCAACAGCACCAAATGCGCCCAAAGCTCTAACAGCTCCAAAGCTCCAACAGCTACAAATGCTCCAACAGCTCCAAATGCTCCAAAAGCTCCAACAGCTCCAAATGCTCCAAAGTTTAATAGTCATTGGCTCAATCAGTCTATGACTCCAACAGTCTTTTGGCTCCTAAGCTCCAATTTCTCAAAGAGCTCCAAAGTTCCAATTGTTTCAAGTGCTTAAATTCCCGAAGTGCTCCATCTGCACCATCTTCATTTGGCTCCAATTGATTTCAATTACTTTTTTTTATCGAACTTGACATGATTACGTTCATGACTTTATTAGTATACATTTTGACTGTCAGTGGTGACGATTTTTACACCTTTAAGTTATAACTTTTATTTAGAAATCATATTTCAAAAATTATAGAATCCATTTTGAAAAAAATATTTATTTTTCTTCAAGTTTATACACATGCATTTAATTTAATCCATTATTGTATGTAGCCAGCTTCCCTCAGTTCTTTGAGTATGAAGGATATTTCTTTGATGCTCGAATAGTTTCCTGCACAAAGCGAACCATGTAGAAGTCTTAGACTGTCAACCAATATGTTAGGATCTTCCCATGAGGTATTATCAATCTCTTCTGCTACGTTCATCTTCATTGCATGTTTATAATAAATATTATGATATCTGGTGTCTTCCGTTTTAACACCAACCACAAGGTAAATTTCGTCATCGACCAGTGATTATCACCAGCTGGATCAGGATAATTGATTTTATTACTACGTTTCCATCGTTTTGGTCTAAGACCACAATCACAGTCTTCGTTCTTGCCTGCTTTAGGTGCTTCAGCACAGTACTCAATCATGTCAGCATCACAAGCTTGATCAGGATAATTTATTTTATTACTACGTTTCCATCGTTTTGGTCTCAGGCAACAATCACAGTCACAAATGGCTTCTGCTAGCTTGTGAACTTCTCATTGTTGAGTAAAGATAGAGTTCAACTTCAAGGCAGAATTTTTTGTATTTTTGAATTCATTTTTTTTTTTGATAATCATTTTGTCATATTTTAAATTTCTTTCTTTTTTTTAATGATATCAAAGAGAAGTGTAATGGTTTTCTCCGCGTGCTCGCCATTATTCCTGTGGTTTCTCCAAGTTCTTCTTGTTATTTCTGAGAAACCGATCTCTCCATGAAGGAGTTTTACTGTTAATGAGACTAACATTTTATTCAAGGTTACATTTAGTTCGTGAATTTCAGCTACTAAATCAAAAAAAGCAATAGTAGTATAGGAAAGTATTTCCGGGCCCTGGCTTCTGGCTGTGGATTGAGATTGTCGGTCAGCCATCTTGGATTGTGGCATCACGAAAGCCATCTTGGATGAGTGTAATGGTACACAGCGTAACGGGACACAACGTAACGGGACACCGCATAATGTGACAAGTAGATCACGGTGGCCATATTGGATCCGCCATCTTTAAATCGAGCACCCCACTCATTATGATGAAATTTTCGTCTCTGTCGCCATATTGATTTTTTTTTAAGTTCCACTGGAGGCCGCCATCTTGGATACCTTCGGCTTTGTTTCGGCTGTTTGTTCCTAGATAGCGCCAGCATCGCTCTTGGCTTTTTTCTGTTCCACTGGAGGCCGCCATCTTGGATACCGACGACTTTGTTTCTGTTATTTGTTCCTAGATAGCGCCAGCGGCGCTCATGTTTTTTTCTGTTCCGCTGCAGGCCGCCATCTTGGATACCGTCGACTTTGTTTCTGTCGTTTGTTCCTAGAGAGCACCATCGTCGCTCTGTCTCATCACGTAAGGTCGATGTTCCATTACCTACCAGAGCTATTACGGTCCTTATCGACATATTAAATTTAATTTTTTATGAAAAATATATTGGTAACACTGTGATTCGAACCATCGCAGCTCTGATCTCTAGGTTGGAAAACATACGCCTTTAACCGCTCGGCCATCGAGATGTTTACCAGACTGAGAATTAAATAAGGTATATATAAAAATAACATACATATTTGGACTTGTAATTTTTTTAAGTTAAAGTAATAATAGCACCACCTGTTCGAGACAGAACCACCATCTTGTATTAAGATGTAACTGTTGCAATTATCGTTATGGTTGCCATCTTGAAAATCCGTAATTTTTATGTTAGAAAATCGGGAAAATTTTTAAAAATCATTACATAAATTGACAATAAATGTAATGATAGATTATATCGACTCCCGTCCCTGGTTCGAAACCGGTGAGGGTAAAAAATAAAAAATGGCTACCGATCCTTCCTCCACAGAAGCCACCTACAGACTGATCTACCGTCACCAATACCAAGGTTCATATATCGTCAGCTGATATGATGTCATGTCCGCCATCTTGTCTTCATACGCTGGAGACCACCATCTTGTTTTCGTCTGCTAGAGTGTGCTGATACCATGTTAGTATAACTATCTGGTCACCACACCTTTGACCTTGACCTTGAATTTTGACCTTGAATTTGAACTTTGACCTTGACCTTGAACTTTGACCTTGACCTTGAACTTTGACCTTGACCTTTAACTTTGACCTTGACCTTGAACATTGACCTTGACCTTGAACTTTGACCTTGACCTTGAACTTTGACCTTGACCTTGAACTTTGACCTTGACCTTGAAATTTGAACTTGACCTTGAACTTTGACCTTGATCTTGAACTTTGACCTTGACCTTGAACTTTGACGACCATGAAATTTGATCTTGACCTTCAAATTTGCCCTTGACCTTGAAATTTGACCTTGAACTTGAAATTTGACTTTGTCCTTGTCGACCATCATGGACCCGACATTTTATGTTCAGTAGATGCTACCAGGAGCTACCACCTGCTGGAGTACGCCATCTTGTGTGTGTACTCGTATTATAGAGTACATTTCCATCTGGATAATTTTATTCTAACCCGCTACAGTAAAGTAATAATTTATTACCGAGGTGCCCCCGCCATCTTGAAATTCGGCTGCCATCTTGAAATCATGTAACAATGTAGCTATAAAAGCGGGAAAAAATCCAAAATTCATCAAAAAAAACCTTAATAACTAACATATTGATTCGATCCGCTCCTGTCCTTGGTTCGATACCCGATCGATGCAATAATGTTTAATTATATGAAAAAAATTAAAATTTCAATAAACCACGTTCAACATTTTTAAAGAGACTTTAAATCCTCTACTACCATCATCCTATCAGACATCAAGACCATCATATTGGAAATTCGTAATTGTAATACTAGAGATTCGGAAAAAAGTTCAAAATTCATTTAATAAATTTGTAATCTATATACTGATTGATTAGATCGACTAAGGTCCTTGGTTCGATCCCTGCCCGATACAAATCAACTTTAATTTTAAAAAAGTACCAGAAAAGTGTAAGGTTCGAGAAATAAAACCACCACAAGTTCTTTTTAAAAAGCTTTTATTACATACATACTACACTACTACAAGTACAAAAAAATACACAGCCAAATTACTAAAGCCTTTAGGATTCCTCCATTCAAACCGTCTTCTTAATGGACGAAGTAAGTCTTTTACATGACTTTAAATGTCTGTCCGTACCGTTCATCACCGCAGCCAGAGACGGACGGAAGTTCATATCACTTATATAAATAGGCTCATCAGCTGGTACGACACATGAGTCAAAACAATAACCATGTTCATTATGCTCACACTTAACTTTCTCGGAGCATTTTTTATAATGATGATGTAAGCTATCGAGACGTTAAATTAGTTTATTACATTTTATACACTGAAACATTACTCTTTGAGCATTATTCTGACAGCTGCTTCTTTCATGTCTGCGCGCATTTTTAGGTCTAGTAAAAGATGCGCCACAATATTTGCATTGATGCGCTGTGGTCTCTGCATTAATTGAGGTCTGGAATGCATATGATGACACTTCAGCTGATGGTGGAACAGCACATATCGAAGTCTCCTCCAGTGTTGTCATCGGCGTTGCCAACGGGATCTGCTCCAACATCGTCGGCGCTGACGTCATGGTTCCCGCAGTCGATGGTACAACCTCCATCGAGTTCGTCGTAAAAGTCGGTAAAGATGCCATCGAAGTCTCAAGAACAGGCAATTACACGACTTATGCACCAGAAGAAACAAACTAGGTGATCCTTACACCGACGACGTCAGTAAAAAACTGAGCGTCCTGCTGTCTAGGACTCACTTATATAAATGCACCGTATGGAATAAAACGCTAGTCAAATCAAGAACCATTTACAATAATACTAGAGTCAAAACAACATTAAAAATAGAAGGACCATCAACGAAATGGCAGCACATTTGGAAGCACCCACAACGAAAAGGCAGCACATTTGGAAGCACCGACAACGAAAAGGCAGCACATTTGGAAGCACCGACAACGAAAAGGCAGCACATTTGGAAGCACCGACAACGAAAAAGCAGCACATTTGGAAGCACCGACAACGAAAAGGCAGCACATTTGGAAGCACCGACAACGAAAAGGCAGTACATTTGGAAGCACCGACAACGAAAAGGCAGCACATTTGGAAGCACCGACAACGAAAAGGCAGCACATTTGGAAGCACCGACAACGAAAAGGCAGCGCATTTGGAAGCACCGACAACGAAAAGGCAGCACCATCATCAAAAAGGCCGCACATTTGTCATTGGCTCCAATATTCATTGGCTCCATTATTCATTGGCTCCATTATTCATTGGTTCCATCAGTCTATTGATTCCATCAGTCTAGTGACTCCATCAGTCATTGGCTCCTACAGTCATTAGCTCCAACTGTCTTTTGTCTCACCAACTCCAAATATATTTTTGCTAGAATTCTACGAGTCTAAGAGACTATGAGGCCACAAGGCTACGAGTATTAAAGGATCTAGCTGGTTACGAGTTATACATAGCTATGAGACTGCATGGCTACAAGACCGCGTGGCTACGAAACTACATGTCTTTGAAGCTACAAGAATACAAGTCTACTCGGCTCCAACTACTCCAGCAACATTATGTTATTATATTGCATGACCACTTGTTTGCGTAGCTACAAGTCTACGAGGCTACTTGACTACATAGCTACAATTATACGAGGTCCCAAGACATCATGACTACGCGACAACGAGCCATGAGTTTACGAGACTACACGACTACGAATCTTTAAGTTTACGAGGCTGCGAGGCTACAGAGCTACGAAGCTTCTAGAACATAAGTTTACGAGACTGCGACAGCAGCATTATGTTATAATATTACAAGGCTACTTGGTTACGAAGCTACACATCTACAAGGCTCCAATTATCGCATCTGTCTTCGTCAGCATTTTCTCTTTTGCTCCCACTGCTCCAACAGCATTATGTTATAATATTACAAGGCTACTTGGTTACGAAACTACACATCTACAAGGCTCCAATTATCGCATCTGTCTTCGTCGGCATTTTCTCTTTTGCTCCCACTGCTCCAACAGCATTATGTTATATGATTCCATGGATACTTTGTTACGTAGCTACAGGTCTACGAGGTTCCAATGCATCATGTTTACGAAGCTTCCAGAACACAAGGTTACGAGACTGCGAGGCTACAGGACTACGAAGCTTCCAGGACACGAGGCTACATGGCTACAAGACTACATGACTCTAACTGATTACAATAGCACCATTCTGTGGTGAGAGTTAGGTTATCTAATGTAAAGCAAATTGATGCAAATAGTTCTGGCTGTCATCAACAGATGTAGCCATGTGTTTCTTGCAGGTAAATATTAATTAGTTTTTTTATGTGGGATGCGGGATACTCACTAACGATCGCAAAAGAAGGAGGGCTTCGCTAGACATCAAGGAGAAGAAAGTTCGTCTTACATGTTAATGCTTCGCTGATGTCTCATGGCATATTATTTGACTGAGTAATGGTTGTTTATTTCTTTAATTCCACCTGGTTAAATTATTGCTAGTGTCAATTTATTATCAGAAATTCACTAATTAAATGTAACTGTGAATAAAATGACATGACTCATTAAGTAAATATCCTTCATGCAGAGATCGATTTCTCACAAATAATCAGCAGCACTCGGAGAAAATCATTAGATGTCTAGCCAGGAATAACCAGAAGCACTTGGAGAAAACCATCAAATTATTAACAAGAATAATCAGGAGCACACGGAGAAAACGTAATGACAAGAATAATCGGGAGCACACGGAGAAAACCATACACATATTGAAAAGAATATTCATGAGCAAACATAATGACAAGAATAATCGGGAGCACACGGAGAAAACCATACGCATATTGAAAATAATATTCATGAGCAAACATAATGACAAGAATAATCGGGAGCACACGGAGAAAACCACCACACGTTTTCTTTGATATCATAAAGTTGCAGGAAAAAAATATTTTATAAATAGCAAATAAATAATAAAAAAAATAAAATGTAAAAAAAAATACAAAAATACATAAATAGATTCTGCTAGCTTGTGAACTTCTCATTGTTGAGCAAAGATAGAGTTCTAGTACAAGCTAGAATTTTATGTATTTTTGTATTTTTTTACATTTTAAATTTTTTATTATTTATTTTCTATTTATAAAATATTTTTTCCCTGTAATTTTATGATATGTAAGAAAACGTGTGGTGGTTTTCTCCGTGTTACCCGATTATTCTTGTCATTATGTTTGCTCATGAATATTATTTTCAATATGTGTATGGTTTTCTCCGTGTGCTCCCGAATATTCTTGTCATTATGTTTGCTCATGAATATTCTTTTCAATATGTGTATGGTTTTCTCCGTGTGCTCCCAATTATTCTTGTCATTACGTTTTCTCCGTGTGCTCCTGATTATTCTTGTTAATAATTTGATGGTTTTCTCCAAGTGCATCTGGTTATTCCTGGCTTGACATCTAATGATTTTCTCCGAGTGCTGCTGATTATTTGTGAGAAATCGATCTCTACATGAAGGATATTTACTTAATGAGTCATGTCATTTTATTCAGAGTTACATTTAATTAGTGAATTTCTGATAATAAATTGACACTAGCAATAATTTAACCAGGTGGAATTAAAGAAATAAACAACCATTACTCAGTCAAATAATATGCCATGAGACATCAGCGAAGCATTAACATGTAAGACGAACTTCCTTCTCCTTGATGTCCAGCGAAGCCCTCCTTCATTTGCGATCGTTAGTGAGCATCCCGCATCCCACATAAAATAACTAATTAATATTTACCTGCAAGAAACACGTGGCTACATCTGTTGATGACAGCCAGAACTATTTGCATCAATTTGCTTTGCATTAGATAACCTAACTCTCACCACAGAATAATGCTATTGCAATCAGTTAGAGTCATGTAGTCTTGTAGCCATGTAGCCTCGTGTCCTGGAAGCTTCGTAGTCCTGTAGCCTCGCAGTCTCGTAACCTTGTGTTCTGGAAGCTTCGTAAACATGATGCATTGGAACCTCGTAGACCTGTAGCTACGTAACAAAGTATCCATGGAATCATATAACATAATGCTGTTGGAGCAGTGGGAGCAAAATAGAAAATGCCGACGAAGAAAGATGCGATAATTGGAGCCTTGTATATGTGTAGCTTCGTAACCAAGTAGCCTTGTAATATTATAACATAATGCTGTTGGAGCAGTGGGAGCAAAAGAGAAAATGCCGACGAAGACAGATGCGATAATTGGAGCTTTGTAGATGTGTAGATTCGTAACCAAGTAGCCTTGTAATATTATAACATAATGCTGCTGTAGCAGTTGGAGCCAAAGAGAAAATTCAGTCGAAGACAGATGCCGTAATTGGTGCCATGTAGACTTGTAGCTTCGTAGTCAAGTAGCCTTGTACTATTATAACATAATGCAGCTGTAGCAATTGGAGCCAAAGAGAAAATTCAGACGAAGACAGATGCCGCAATTGGAGCCTTGTAGACTTGTAGCTTCGTAGTCAAGTACTCGTGTAGACTTGTAGTCTTGTATCCTCGCTGTATCGTAAACTTATGTTCTAGAAGCTTCGTAGCTCTGTAGCCTCGCAGCCTCGTAAACTTGAAGATTCGTAGTCGTGTAGTCTCGTAAACTCATGGCTCGTTGTCGCATAGTCATGATGTCTTGGGACCTCGTATAATTGTAGCTATGTAGCCAAGTAGCCTCGTAGACTTGTAGCTACGTAAACAAGTAGTCATGCAATATAATAACATAATGCTGCTGGAGTAGTTGGAGCCGAGTAGACTTGTATTCTTGTAGGTTCAAATACATGTAGTTTCGTAGCCACGCGGTCTTTTAGCCATGCAGTCACGTAGCTATGTATAACTCGTAACCAGCTAGATCCTTTAATACTCGTAGCCTTGTGGCCTCATAGTCTCTTAGACTCGTAGAATTCTAGCAAAAATATATTTGGAGTTGGTGAGACAAAAGACAGTTGGAGCTAATGACTGTAGGAGCCAATGACTGATGGAGTCACTAGACTGATGGAATCAATAGACTGATGGAACCAATGAATAATGGAGCCAATTAATAATGGAGCCAATGAACATTGGAGCCAATGAATATTGGAGCCAATGAATATTGGAGCCAATGACAAATGTGCGGCCTTTTTGATGATGGTGCTGCCTTTTCGTTGCCGGTGCTTCCAAATGCGCTGCCTTTTCGTTGTCGGTGCTTCAAAATGTGCTGCCTTTTCGTTGTCGGTGCTTCCAAATGTGCTGCCTTTTCGTTGTCGGTGCTTCCAAATGTGCTGCCTTTTCGTTGTCGGTGCTTCCGAATGTGCTGCCTTTTCGTTGTCGGTGCTTCCAAATGTGCTGCCATTTCGTTGTCGGTGCTTCCAAATGTGCTACCTTTTCGTTGTCGGTGCTTCCAAATGTGCTGCTTTTTTGGTTGTCGGTGCTTCCAAATGTGCTGCTTTTTCGTTGTCGGTGCTTCCAAATGTGCTGCCTTTTCGTTGTCGGTGCTTCCAAATGTACTGCTTTTCGTTGTGGGTGCTTCCAAATGTGCTGCCTTTTCGTTGATGGTCCTTCTATTTTTAACGTTGTTTTGACTCTAGTATTATTGTAAATGGTTCTTGATTTGACTAGCGTTTTAATCCATACGGTGCATGTATATAAGCGAGACCTAGACAGCAGGACTCTCAGTTTGTTACTGACATCGTCGGTGTAAGGATCACCTAGTTTGTTTCTTCTGGTGCATAAGTCGTGTAATTGCCTGTTCTTGAGACTTCGATGGCATCTTTAACGACTTTAACTACGAACTCGATGGAGGTTGTACCATCGACTGCGGGAACCATGACGTCAGCGCCGACGATGTTGGAACAGATCCCGTTGGCAACGCCGATGACAACACTGGAGGAGACTTCGATATGTGCTGTTCCACCATCAGCTGAAGTTTCATTATCTGCATTCCAGACTTCAATTCATGCAGAGCGTACAGCCCATCAATGCAAATATTGTGGCGCATCTTTTACTAAACCTACAAATGCGCGCAGACATGAAAGAAGCAGCTGTCAGAATAATGCTCAAAGAGTAATGTTTCAGTGTATAAAATGTAATAAACTAATTTAACGTCTCGATAGCTTACATCATCATTATAAAAAATGTTCCGAGAAAGTTAAGTGTGAGTATAATGAACATGGTTATTGTTTTGACTCATGTGTTGTACCAGCTGATGAGCCTATATATATAAGTGATATGAACTTCCGTCCGTCTCTGGCTGCGGTGATGAACGGAACGGATAGACATTTAAAGTCATGTAAAAGACTTACTTCGTCCATTAAGAAGACTGTTTGAATCGAGGAATACAAAAGGCTTCAGTAATTTGGCTGTGTATTTTTTTTTGTACTTGTAGTAGTGTAGTATGTATGTAATAAAAGTTTTTTAAAAAGAACTTGCGGTGGTTTTATTTCTCGAACCTTACACTTTTCTGGTACTTTTTTAAAATTAAAGTTGATTTGTATCGGGCAGGGATCGAACCAAGGACCTTAGTCGATCTAATCAATCAGTATATAGATTACAAATTTATTAAATGAATTTTGAACTTTTTCCGAATCTCTAGCATTACAATTACGAATTTCCAATATGGTGGTCTTGATGTCTGATAGGATGATGGTAGTAGAGGATTTAAAGTCTCTTTAAAAATGTTCAACGTGGTTTATTGAATGTATTTATTTTTGCATAAAACTAACATTAATGCATCGATTGGGTATCGAACCAAGGACAGGAGCGGATCGAATCAATATGTAAGTTAATGAGTGATTTTTTTGATGAATTTTGGATTTTTTCCCGCTTTTCTAGCTACATTATTACATGATTTCAAGATGGCGGCCGAATTTCAAGATGGCGGGGGCACCTTGGTAATAAATGATTACTGCACTGTAGCGGGTTAGAATAAAATTATCCAGATGGAAATGTACTCTATAATACGAGTACACACACAAGATGGCGTACTCCAGCAGGTGGTAGCTCCTGGTAGCATCTACTGAACATAAAATGTCGGGTCCATGATGGTCGACAAGGACACAGTCAAATTTTAAGGTCAAAATCAAATTTAAAGGTCAAGATCAAATTTCAAGGTCGTCAAAGTTCAAGGTCAAGGTCAAAGTTCAAGATCAAGGTCAAAGTTCAAGGTCAAGGTTAAATTTCAAGGTCAAGGTCAAATATAGGTCAAAATCAAAGTTCAAGGTCAAGGTCAAAGTTTAAGGTCAAGGTCAATGTTCAAGGTCAAGTTCAAATTTCAAGGTCAAGGTCAAATTTCAAGGTCAAGGTCAAAGTTCAAGGTCAAGGTCAAAGTTCAAGGTCAAGGTCAAAGTTCAAATTCAAGGTCAAATTTCAAAGTCAAGGTCAAAGGTGTGGTGACCAGATAGTTATACTAACATGGTATCAGCACACTCTAGCAGACGAAAACAATATGGTGGTCTCCAGCATATAAAGACAAGATGGCGGATATGACATCATATCAGCTGACGATATATGAACCTTGGTATTGGTGACGGTAGATCAGTCTGTAGGTGGCTTCTGTGGAGGAAGGATCGGTAGCCATTTTTTATTTTTTACCCTCACCGGTTTCGAACCAGGGACGGGAGTCGATATAATCTATCATTATATTTATTGTCTATTTATTTAATGATTTTTAAAAAATTTCCCGATTTTCTAACATAAAATTATGGATTTTCAAGATGGTGACCATAACGATAATTGCAACAGTTACATCTTAATACAAGATGGTGGTTTTGTCTCGAACAGGTGGTGCTATTATTACTTTAACTTAAAAATAATTACATGTCCAAATATGCATGTTATTTTTTTATATACCTTATTTAATTCTCAGTCTGGTAAATGTCTCGATGGCCGAGCGGTTAAAGGCGTATGTTTTCCAACCTAGAGATCAGAGCTGCGATGGTTCGAATCACAGCATTTCCATTATATTTTTCATAAAAAATTAAATTTAATATGTCGATAAGGACCATAATAGCTCTGGTAGGTAATGGAACATCGACCTTACGTGATGAGACAGAGTGACGATGGTGCTCTCTAGGAACAAACGACAGAAACAAAGTTGACGGTATCCAAGATGGCGGCCTGCAGCGTAACAGAAAAAAACATGAGCGCCGCTGGCGCTATCTAGGAACAAATAACAGAAACAAAGTCGACGGTATCCAAGATGGCGGCCTCCAGTGGAACAGAAAAAAGCCAAGAGCGATGCTGGCACTATCTAGAAACAAACAACTGAAACAAAGCCGATGGCATCCAAGATGGCGGCCTCCAGTGGAACATAAAAAAATCAATATGGCGACAGAGACGAAAATTTCATCATGAGTGGGGCGTTCGATTTAAAGATGGCGGATCCAAGATGGCCGCCGTGATATACTTGTCCTGTTACGTTGTGTCCCGTTACGCTGTGTCCCGTTACGCTCATCCAAGATGGCTGTCGTGACGCCACAATCCAAGATGGCTGACCGACAATCTCAATCCACAGCCAGAAGCCAGGGCCCGGAAATACTTTCCTATACTACTTGCAATATTTTTATCAGGTGGAGTAAAAAAAAATCATTACTCAGTCAAAAAATAATAAAACTCTGAGACATCTGAGAAACACTAACAGGAAGGACGAACTTCCTTCTCCTTGGAATCTAGCTAAGCCATCCTTCTTTTGCGATCGTTAGTGAGCATCCCGCATCCCGCATAAAAGAAATAAATATTATTTACCTGCAAGCAACATGTGGCGTCATCTGTTCTTGAAAAGCAGAACAACTTACCCAAGTTCCTTTGCATGAGATAACTTAACTCTCGCTGACGAAATATTTAAAAAATTCTATCTAAGTAATGGTTTTAAATTAAAACTCTTAGTATTAGTCGCAGAAGCTAACATGTACTCTGGTCCGTTGTCTGTAGCTGTATCAAAACGACATCACTGTAGATACTGCAGCAAGGTGTTTAGCTTGAGAAAGAATGCTAAACGACATGAGAGAAGCGAGTGTATTTTGGGTCCTTGTCAAAAAACATTTAATTGCAGTCAGTGTCATAAATACTTTGGTAGAAGATATTACTTTAATAGACATTGCATGACCTGTACAACTAAGGTGAATAAAGATAATGAAGACTGGGCTACAACATCGCGGAAGAGGAACGAAGGCAAAATATTAGACGACAATAATGATTACGAATAATGTAAAAAAGCTAATGCTAAAAATGTTGTTCTAGATCACGAAAATAATAAACATTTAAAATAAACGAACAAAGTAGTAACCTCATAAGAAATGAAAAAGATATTTACACCAATATATAGTCGTCTCCATGAAAATGTGAAAGACGGAGAACCACCTGAAGCTGACAAGGCTGAAGACTGTGATGAATCATCTGAAGCTGACATGATTGAAGACCGTCGTGACACATCTGAGGCTGACATGATTGAGTACTGTGCTGAAGAACCTAAAGCAGGCAAGAACGAAGACTGTGATTGTGGCCTTAGACCAAAACGATGGAAACGTCGTAATAAATTCAATTATCCTGATCAAGCTGGTGATAATCACTGGCTCGATGACGAAAGTGACCTTGTGGTTGGTGTTAAAACGGAAGACACCAGAGATCATAATATTTATTATAATCATGCAAGGAAGATGAACGTAGCAGAAGAGATTGATTATACTTCGTGGGAAGTTCCTAACATATTGGTTGACAGGCTAAGACTTCTACATGGTTCGCTTTGTGCAGGAAACTATTCGAGCATCAAAGAAATATCCTTCATACTCAAAGAACTGAGGGAAGCTGGCTACATACAATAATGGCTTAAATTAAATGCATGTGTATAAACTTGAAGAAATTTTTTTTTTCAAAATGGTTTCTATCATTTTTTGAAATATGATTTCTAAATAAAAGTTATAACTTAAAGGTGTAAAAATCGTCACCACTGACAGTCAAAATGTATTCTAATAAAATCATGCAAGTAATCATGTCAAGTTCGATAAAAAAAAGTCATTGAAATCAACTGGAGCCAAATGAATATGGTGCAGATGGAGCACTTCGGGAATTAAAGCACTTAAAACAATTGGATCTTTGGAGCTCTTTGAGCAATTGGAGCTTTGAAGCAAAATGACTGTTGGAGTCATAGAATGATGGAGCCAATGACTATTAAACTTTGGAGCTTGCTTTGGAGCATTTGGAGCTGTTGGAGCATTTGGAGCTGTTGGAGCTTTGGAGCATTTGGAGCTGTTAGAACTTTGGAGCTGTTGGATCTGTTGGTTCTTTGCAGCTTTGGAGCTGTTCGAGCTTTAGAGCTGTTGGAGCTTTAAAGGTTTGCAGCATTTGGAGCTGTTGGAGCTGTTGGAGTTTTGTAGCTTTGTAGCTGTTAAAGCTTTGGAGCTTTGGAGGATTTGGAGCTGTTGGGGCTTTGGAGCTGTTGGATGTGTTGGAGCTTTGTAGAATTGGAGCTGTTGTAGCTTTGGTGCGTTGGAGCTGTTGGACCTTTAGAGCTTCGGTGCCTTTGGAGTTGTTGGCGCTGTTGGAGCTCAAGAGCATTTTGAGCTGTTGGATCTTTGGGCGCATTTAGAGCTGTTGGAGTTTTGGAGCTGTTGGAGCTTTGGAGCTGTTGGAGCTTTGGCACTATTGGAGCTTTGGAGCTGTTGGAGCTTATGGAATTGTTGAAGCTTTGGAGCTGTTGGAGCACTGTTTCATTTGGAGCATTTGGAGCTGTTGAAGCTTTGGAGCATTTGGAGCTGTTGGAGCTGTGAGAGTTTTGGTGCTTTGGAGCATTTGGAGCTGTTGGAGCTGTTAAAGCTTTGGAGCTTTGGAGCCTTTGGAGCTGTTGGTGCTTTGGCTCTGTTGGAGCTTTGGAGCATTACGAGATGTTGGAGCTTTGGAGCTGTTGGAGCTTTAGGCGCATTTGGAGCTGTTGGAGCTTTGAAGCTGTTGGAGCTTTGGCGCTATTGGCACTTTGGAGCAGTTGGAGCAATTGGAGCATTGGATCTGTTGGAGCTTTGGAGCTGATGGAGCTTTGGAGCTGTTGGAGCTGTCGGAGCTTTGGAGTTGTTGGAGCTTTGGAGTTGTTGGAACTTTGGAGCTATTGGAGCTTTGGGCTCATTTGGAGCTGTTGGAGCTTTGAAGCTGTTGGAGCTATGGCGCTATTGGCACTTTGGAGCTGTTGGAGCAATTGGAGCTTTCTAGCTGTTGGAGCTTTGGAACATTTGGAGCATTTGGATATGCTAGAGATTTGGAGCTGATGGAGCTTTAGAGCTGTTGGAGCTTTGGGCGCATTTGGTGCTGTTGGAGCTTTGAAGCTGTTGGAGCTTTGGCGCTATTGGCGCTGTTGGAAATGATGGAGCTGTCGGAGCTTTGAAGCTGTTTGAGATTTGGTGCATTTGGAGCATTTGGAGCTGTTGGAGATTTGGAGCTTTTGGAGCTGTTGTAGATTTGGAATTGATGGAGCTTTGGAGCTGTTGAAGCTTTGGTGCTGTTAGAGCATTTGTAGCTGATTCAGCATTTGGAGCTGATTCAGCATTTGGAGCCGATTGAGCATTTTCACCCTAAGACATTTTTTTTTCTTGACGATATTAGACATAATGTAATCAATCAGCTTACTGATGACATAGCAACAAACGGACATTTGAAATATAACTTGTGGTTGGACTGTACATATGAAAAGTCATATCCATTCGATGACAAAGTTGAGAAGTGTTCATTCAAGACATCGGCTGCAGTAATTTACAATTCTGACGATGTGAAGCAAACTGTTGACACGGTATCCAGAAACTCTGTCAAGAAGAGGATGACTATGTCTGTAAAGGTTCTGGTTGGTCCCTCTTTAGTATAAACCGATTGGCGATAAGGATTTGTCATTTCATGCCTATGTAGGGCTAAATTTTTATAAGATTGCTGGTTTTCGCAAGTATTCCTGTAGTAAAATAGAAATTATGTAATAAATATTATGTTTGTATAATAACTTGCGGTGCTTTATTTCTCAAACCTGACCCTTTTCTGGTATTTTTAATTAAACTATTTTTATCTGGTGGTCCAAATGGTTTATAGGATGATGGTTGACTTGGAAACTACGCTTATTTTAGGACTTTCATCATAATTTATTGAAATTGATATTTTTCATATAAAGTTTATAATTATTAAATCGCCCAGGGATTGAACCGAGGATATAAACTAATCGAATCTATTATTACTTTAGTGAATTAATTGTTTGATGAATTTTGGATTTTTTTCCCGAATTTCTAGCATTTAAGTTACGGATTTTCAAAATGACGCATATGACGTCATACCAGCTGACGATTTATATGCTATGAACAAAGTAGTGGGGTCAGTCTGCCAGCAGCCACCATGAGGGAAGGATCGGTCGCCATTTTTGTTTACCTCACCCGGTTCGAACCGAGGTCTTCGAGCTTCATGTCGTAGGTGTATGTTTTTAAAAAAATTTTTATTAAAATATTATTAATTAAATTTAAAATTTTTTTTACTATAATTGGTTAATAAATAAAGATTTTTAAGATGTCAGCCGTAACGGAAACTGCAACTGTGATGTCATATTCCATGATGACATATTCCATGATGGCGTCAGAGGCTTATCGGAGGCTGTAGACATTGATGCTCAAGTCTTAATATGGACATTTCTAGCCACTGATAATTTTAAGGACTAAAACGGTAAATTTCTCCCGAAACGGGAATTTTTCCCTCGGAAACGGGAAATTTTGAGTCATTTTGAGTCATTTTGAGTCATTTTTGATGAATTTTGAGGAATTTTTGAGTCCAAAATGACCGTCGAGACGTCAGAGCAATCGGTCATTGACCCGGCTCATGGCTCCTCTGCCTCAAATCCTGGCGCCGGAGCCCCCAAACTATACTATTGTTATAAAATAATTTATTAATATATAACCAGTTTATAAAATTTTATTTGCAGTGCCTATTTTTTTGGTGAATTTAGTAAACAGCTAATATGGTGACTGACTGTAGAGATTGTTAGAGGTTTATGGGATATGCTCTCATATAATAACAGGGTTTTAATGGAAGATTGTTGTGTGTGTTGTTACTATTGAGTGAATTGGTGCCCAGCGTGGGAGGACAGCGTGGACTACCTATTTAATTACCTGTAACGTTCCCTTGTGTTGTTGCTGAACTTTATCAGTAATTTAAAATTAAAAGTTATTTGTGAAAATCTTTATCATTCAGTCTTAGTGTTCCCAGATTTTCCAAGTCTCACTCACTCTAGTTGTCTAGTCTTTACCTAACACGTTACTACTTTCTTTTAGTTAGTGATCCCAGTGGTCTTATCCCTTATTACCAAACAAGTAGGTAGTTACAAAATACACTTCATTTACAAAAAAAGACATGAATAAGTAGCTATATATATAAATAATGTAAATATTTATATATGTATTTAAAGCAAATATTGAGCATCACGAAATACTTACATTGAAATAGCATTGGTAGGTATTTCCCACTGCAGGTGAATGACGGTTGAAGTTTGCCATCATAGCCAAAGTAAGGAGACTGCAGGCCGGGTTAACGTAACTCCACTCTGCGTCTACAAGTAGATGAAGGCCTTTCGATGACGCTGATGTACCTGCGAATGTGAATTATGTCTACCATATGAATCTGACATATAATTAATACGATGTAATCGGGACTATTATAAAAATTTTTAAGGGGAAATTTAGTGTACTATATTTATCAGTATAAAAAGACTAAATTTCATACAACCACAGTAAATAAAAACGTTAATTAAGTACCGGTTAAAATTCACAAGTGTTTTTTCTTTGTTTTGAATAATGGCCTTATGCAGTGAGTATAAGAATCGATCTGCATGTATTAACCCATTTATAACTTTCAAATCCTGGGAACTCAAAGAATTTTAAGATAAGTAATATTAGTACTGACCTCCTTCAATAATAAAAATCAGTTAAATAATACTATTGTGGATTATGTCGTTTAAGGTGTATGCCAAATAATTATATTTTTGTATTGACTGAACAATTGGTCACTATAATAATTTATTCCAATTTTTTATGTAGAAGATATCTTGGTATGAAAAACAAACTGATTTAGATTCTCGTTGAAAGTTTCGATAATTTGTATTAAAGATTGAGATTTAAAATATTTGTTGAATAATTAATTTTTGCGTAATATTCTAAACCAAATATATAAGAGATTATGAAATTAAGGAAACTATTAAAATGTTGACATTTGTAAACTTACATCAAACAACATGATCTTTATGGATAAAATATTTTTAAATACTATTAAATTTAATTAATATTATTTAGTAGAAATGTTAAATAACTAAGAGTTAATTGACAACTACAAATTCTTCATTTTAGACATAAATAACATAATCAACCACATCATCACACTACTTTACATCACAAAAAACAGTAATTTTTAAAGATTTAAATTGTACATAGAAGTGTGAATTGGGAAATTCAGGCGCAAGCTTCAGGCTCAGGAGCGAGAAGCGCGTCAATTGCAGGCGCCCTTTAGGACTCCGGTGGCGTTGACCTTTATCTTGAATTTGGCACCACGACTTAAGTGCGATACTCCGAGTGAAATTTGATATCGCCATCACATTTTTACATCAAAAAACTAAAAGAAAAATTTACTGGTTGGTCAAGTTCACCGGAAATCAAGATGGTTGCCGCTGCTCGCTCCTCAGACTGAAGTCTGCGCCTACCTTCCCCAATTCGTACTGTAATCATAGTAGCATAAAAGATTATCGTGGATTCAAACTACTTGCTCTGATTGGTTTTAATAAATTATTTTAACAACAAGTTAGGTCCATTACACTGTAATGGAAGTGACAAATGTACTTTTTACAGTATATATTAAAAATCAATAAAAATATATAAAATATTGTTATTAATACAAAACACCTCTGGAAATAGAAAAAACATTACCTATGTTATTTAAACTAAAATAAATGATTTTGTATCAGATATAATTGCTTTAAAAGACCCAGTTACGTATCTGACCTACACCTAACCGGTCTTTGAAAACATTTAACCAAAATCTGTAAACTTATTGTTAATTTTCTGTTATAACATTTATGTATGATGAGTAAATTAGTACAGTAATTTCTAAAAAAAACTGTTTTTGATGTTTAATTTCATGCCAATTTTAAATATTATGGCATTGACATAAGTTTGTAACGGGTGTGACTAAGTACATAAAATACCTCTTTTGACATACAATAAATGTTAACAAAATAAATAAACATAATTTTATCCTGTAGAACGACAGTGTTATTTATTTACTTTCAGGGTTCTCACACTTGGAAACCAATTGATGTTTTAAAATCAGTTTTAATTTAAAGTTTTCTTATCGTTCACAGGCTTTGCATCTCTTATTCCAAGAGCCTGATGACTTAAATTGCCCGGATTATAAAATTCAACAACTTTATTTTTTAGGGACATTCGATAAGTTTCTTAATATTTGAAAAAGATATTTAGAGCTTTCTGAATCAATATTTTCAAGTCTATTTCAAGTTAATAATATTTGCACTGCACCTTTTTACCTCAACTATTGGAAGTGATATTTTAAATTCAAACACTGCTTTCGCAAAGAAATGTGAACATATTAATGAACCAATAGGAGATGCGTAGAAAGTTACCTTTCCTGAGCCTGTCATAACTTTTTATTTCGTTGTCGGCATGATATTTGAAATTCTCTATAACTTTTTCGTTTTGCACTCATTTTTTTTTCTTGTTTGTTTAGCAAAGTTTTTTCTAGATTTTTTTCTTCTTATTTTTGTTCCTTTCTTAACCTTTCTTGAGATGGTACTTCTACATTTTGGACCTACTTTGTTGCTTCTTTTAATTACTTTATATTATTTTTCTGCGGCATTTGTGATCTTATAAGTACCCTTATTATAAAATTATATAAATTCATTTCTAATAAATAAAAATCTTATGACTTCGATTTGTCTAAAAATTTTTTAAATAATTACAAAACATTCTGCCAGCTTGTGAACTTGTCCTTTATTGTGGAAGGATATAGTTCTAAAACAAACTTACATTTTTTGTAATTTTGTAATTTTTTACTTTTGTTATTATAAATAATTATTTTGTAATTGTTTTAATTTTTTTTCCTGTGATTTTCTGATGTTAAGGAAAACTTGCGTTAGTTTTCTCCGTGTGTTTCTGATTATTTCTGCCAATATATTGATATTTTTCTCAATGTGCTTCTGGTCATTCCTGTGGTATCACCACATGCTTTTGGTTATTTGTGAGAAATCGATCTCTGAATGAAATATATTTTTACATTTTTTAAAGAATGATTCATGCAATTTAATTCAGTGTTACACATAATTAGTGAATTTCTGCTACTAAATCAGCACATATAATATTTTTATCAGGTGGAATTCAAACAAAAATATAATCACTCAGTCCAATAATATGTGATAAGACGGTTGAGAAACGCTATAATGCAGGACGAACTTCCTTCTCCTTGATGTCTAGCGAAGCCCTCTTTCTGTTGCGATCGCAAGAGAGCATCCTGCATCCCACATAAAAAAGAATAATATTGACCACTACGCAACACGTGGCGTCATCTGTTGTTGAATACTAGAACTACTTGCGACAAGTATCTTTTATGAGATAAATAAAATTCACTGAAAAAAAATATATATTTAAGTATTTGTTCCAATTGTAAACTCTCATTTTGCATCTAAAATTAGTCACAGAAGCTACCATGCATCCTGGTTTGTTATCTGCGTCTGAATCTGAATCGGAAGACGCTGCTGTAGATACTGCAGCAAGAATTTTACCCTGAGATGGAATGCTAGACGTCACGATATGAATGATTGTGTTAAAAAACCCACTACGCAAAATGAAAAGCTATCATCGGTGTAGTAGGTTGTTACACGAATTGACAGCTTAAAAAACACGGTAGAACATGTAAAGCTAAACCCACTTACGGGATAGAGAATATTGATAAAGATACTACACTAAGGAAGAGTGTGCTGTAAGCTCTCCCGATCGTGACGAAGAACTTAAATTAAATGATTCTGATGGTTTAAGGAAGACTGAAACTAATGGAAGTGTCATCACCGTGAAAAGTGAAAATACAATGAAGCCCATATCAAGTAGATCCTCCATACTTTGGAATAATGATGGACACTTAAAAAGGAGGATTTTAGACGATAGGTAAGCTTCTACGTCAACCATTTCGAATTTAACAGTAATTCAGGTGAAGACGCTGACTTCTATGGAAATGACGACAGTGACTCTGAAGCTAGTGACGCGATCGAAGACTGTGCCGAAGCACCTAAAAAATGCAATATCGAAGACTGTGTAGAAGTCGTGAGAGCAAAACGATAGAAACGTATAATAAATCAAATTATTCAAAAAAACTTACGATGATCGCTGGGATAAAAGTGATATAAAAAGGATTTACAATAAAAATGCATGGAAGATGGCAGCAGAAGAGATTCATTACTTATCATGGGAAGATCCTAACATATTGATTGACAAGTTAGACTTCTACATGCTTCGCTTTGTGCATGAAACTATTCGCACACCAAAGAAGTATCCTTCATACTCAAAGAACTGAGGGAAGCTAGCTACATACAATAATGACTTGTATTACTGGCATGTGTATTAATAAAGATAATAAATTATATGAAAGATTTTAAAAGTGATTGTTGTTATTTCACGAATTATGATTTCTAGGCCAAGGTTCATGCTACTGCATGTTCAATGTTTGTATTACATACCTATTTAATGTCCTGTGTGTGTGCTGTGTGTGCTGTGTGTACTGTGTGTTCATTCTGTGTCCACAGTGTGTACTTACTGTGTGTACTGGGTGTTCATTTCGTTTCCTGTGTTTCCTGGGTGTACTGTGTGTGTGTTTATTCTGTTCCCTGTGTGTACCGTGTGTACAGTGTGTTCTTTCCGTGTCCTGTGTGTATACTATGTGTTCATTCCATGTTCTGTGTGTTTACTGTGTGTTCATTCGTGTGCGGTATGTGTGTACTGTGTGTTCATTCCGTTTCCTATAAGCATTGTATGTTAATTCCATTTCCTGTGTGTACTGTGTGTTCCTTACGTGTCCTGTGTGTGTACTGTGTGTTCATTCCGTGGGTTCTGTGTGTTCATTCCGTGTCTACTGTGTGTTTATTCCGCGTCTACTGTGTGTACTGTGTGTTCATTGTATGTCATGTGTGTCTATTGCATGTTCATTCTGTTTCCTGTGTGTATTGTAAATTCATTCCGTTTCCTGTGTTTACTTTGTGTATTGTGTGTTCATTCCATTTCATGTGTGTACTGTGTGTTCAGTTTGTGTCCCGTGTGTGTACTGTGTGTTCATTCCGTGTCCTGTGTGTGTACTGTATGTTTATTCCGTGTCCTGTGTGTGTACTGTGTGTTCATTCCGTGTCCTGTGTGTGTACTGTATGTTTATTCCGTGTCCTGTGTGTGTACTGTGTGTTCATTCCGTTTCCTGAGTGTGTACTGTGTGTTCATTCCGTGTATTTTGTGTGTACTGTGTATTAATTACATGATTACTGTGTTCATTCCGTGTCTACTGTGTGTTCATTCCGTGTCTACTGTGTGTTCATTCCGTGTCTACTGTGTGTTCATTCCGTGTCTACTGTGTGTTCATTCCGTGTCTACTGTGTGTTCATTCCGTGTCTACTGTGTGTACTGTGTGTTCATTTTGTGTCATGTGTGTGTACTGTGTAGTCATTACGTTTCCTGTGTGTACTGTATGTTCATTCCGTTTCCTGTGTGTATTTGTGCTGTGTGATCATTCCGTTTCCCTTATGTACTATATTGTTCGTTCCATTTCCTGTTTGTACTGTGCATTTATTCTGTTTACTGTGTGTACTGTATGTTTATTCCGTGTCCTGTGTGTACTTTGTGTACAGTTTGTTCATTCCGTTTCATGTGTGTGTAATGTGTGTACTGAATATTCAGTGTTTTATTTTATTTTGTTGAGTGTGTATCGTTTCTTCTTATGCGCGTAGTGAAATCTCTACTATCGCTGTAGTAGCTCTAAATATTTACTATTCCAAAACCTCTTTGTCTTGATAAAATATTTTTCAAGGATTCTTGGTCCTCTTGTAAGTTTAAAAACAAGATCCCTAGGTATAAATGCTTGTAATTAATGTTATAGATACTTTAGTTCTGACAGTTCTAAGAATATTCCTTTACTGGCAGAAATTTTTTTTATAAGCTATTGACGAATATGGTCATGAGGTTCGGAGCTGTCTGATCAATACGACTGGCATTGTCTATGAACTTTTCTCGTGGTCCTGAGGCACTTGTCCTATACGTATAGCATTTTACATGAAATTGTCGAAATGTATTCCAAGTATCAAAAAATTAAACTTTCATATAAGGCATAGCAGCGTTTATAATTCGCTGGACAGTTTTTTTGTCTATTAATGATTTTTGTAGATTTAATTATTAATAAACTTAACGAAAGGTAATGGGAAACAGAAAATAAAATTTATTTTAAGCTATAGTTATCCTTATCACTTGCCAAGAATCCAACCAAGGACGGAAATCCATCGCACAAATAATAATTGCAATAAGTGAATTTTTTTGATGAATTTTGTAATTCTTCTCGAATTTATAGCTATATAACTACCCATTTCCAAGATATCGGCTTATGGGAGGCTGGTAGTAGAGTAATTGAAGCTGTTTTTAGGATTTTGAACATGATTTATTTAATAAGTATTTTTACATAAAATTAAAATATTTGCAACGTTCAAAGATCAAAGCAAGGACATGAGTCCTCAACTCAATCATTAAATGAATGATTTAGTTTTTTTGTGGAATTTAAAACTATTTCCCAAATTTCTAGGTTAATTATTACGAATTTTCACGATGACGGTCATGACGACTTACTGAAGCCTGGTTTATGTGGCACTTAGGTTAATTTTAGGATTTTGAATATAATTTATTAAATTAGTATTTTTTACATAAAATAAAAATATATCCATCGGTCAAGGATCGAACCAGGGACAGTAACTAATCGAATAAATCAGTATATTAATTACAAATTTATTTTATGAATTTTTTACCGACATTTTAGCTAAATAATAACGAATTTCCAAGGTGGCATACAAATTTCAAGATGGTGGGTTCCTCAGTAATAATAAAGAATATTGCACTCTAGCAGATAAATATTAAATTAAAAATGTGGTAACACACTCTAGCAGACGATAACAAGATGGTGGCCTCCAGCAGATGAAAACATAATGGCAGACATGACGTCATAATAGCTGGCGATAAATAGATAACTTGGCATTCGTGGTGTGATGTCAGTCGGTCAGTAGCTTCCATGGAGGAAGGATCTAACATAATTTTATTTCTTAAATTGTTGACTTCACCAGGTTCGAACCAAGGACAAAAGTGCGCGTTTTAAATATTTTTATTTAAGTTTGATTAATTAAATTATTTTATGAATTTTATTTTTTTCCCCCCAAATTTATAGCATAATAACTAGCTGCCCGACCCGGCTTCGCACGGCTATACTAGTGGAAAAAAATTAAGCCACATATCCCATTTACAGAAATGGTAAATAAAAAAAATTCAGTGAAAATTTATTACAATGCTGTATAATGTACCCGAGAGAAAATGAATAGCACCGATGGTTTCCCGACTCGTGCACGCAACGTACAACTGATGTACCCGTACTTCGCTACGGCAGTCTACAGGCAGATCACTCTTGCGCCGCTCATTATACATGCCCCTCCTTGTGGGTACGCCACTGCCGCGCGATGCCCGTTGCCATGGAGACGCAGAAGGCATGAACAATGCAAAATCCTGTTCTCATGCAGACAAAGTACCCACTGTTGCCTGGTTTTAACCACCCATGGGATCTAATTTTCGGAAAATGTCATCCTGCGTAACATAAGGAACATTACTGTGAAGTTTCAAGTCTGTAAAATATATATACTTGAAAAAAAGGGCATGTAAAAAACAAATTAAACACAGAGAGAGGAAAAAAAAAATAGTTTAGGTTTGCGATTTAAAGTGTTAAAAAGTATTTGAATACTAATTTAACTCTTTTGAGGGTACTGATTGTTTCGTTGTTAATATCACACTGGTGTTTTTTACTTGTATGGTAAAATTAAGAATGATAAGGCATCTAGTGCGTGGCAACAATGTTAATAGGCAATAGGAAATAAACTTCTATGCGCCTGCGACATTGTCAACACACACTTCGTACGTGTACTGCTTGTTGTATCTAACCCCCTCCAACGCATTTGATTCTAAATTGGACTTTTAGTAAGGATCCCTAATGTTATTGATAATAAGTACAATATAGCCTATAGCCTTCCTCGATAAATGTACTGTGCCATTTCAGTGCCACTTTCAGGCACAAATGTACGATTTTAAATTAATTTGTACTTTTTAAAGAAGGAAACCAAATAATAAATTTGCATTTTTAATTTAATTTAATTTTGTTTCCATTACTGTACACTCCGACGTAATCTTGTGCAACCCAGTGCACCTGCGCTTGTTCGCAGGCTTCAATTAGATACTGTTTGCTGACGATTGGCTATCGCTGCATCTCGGCCGCGGTTCGCATCACGTTTTCTCCCTGTAACAGAATGACTTTTCGTGCTAGCGAACGCTACCCCAAGCCCTCTGCTAGCAAATTTCATTTCTCGGAGGCAAGCATAAGTAAGGGTTTTGGCAGTACGTACTGGACTATGTTACAGCCCTGGGCGACGCCTCGGGACAGTCCACACGATGCCTTTCCCAGGCGACTTAGCAAGTTTAGACCCCCTCCCCTCATCTCCCACCTGTGGCTTCACAAGAACTTCCACTCGGAGCATAGACCCCTAGTGAACCCAGGTGGGGACATTGTCTCTTCAAGGACATTCGCCCTTGTCAAAAAGAGCCCTCAGTGAAGTCTAGCGGCGGGAAAAATCCCTAACCTTGCTCTGTGCGCTGGTCGCGAGCGCGCTCAGTGCTCTCTAGCGGACGTTTCGGTGACCCTCCAGGCAGGTTCTCATCTTGACCGCCAGAGCGCACAACTCATCCCTCCCATAAGAGACAGCTTGTCATAATCGACTTTGGCAGAAATCGCAGTGCGATTGCGATCTTAGTTCGCCGGCGACTCGCGTGAGAGCGCGGCGAGCATTTTGCAGTCTGCTTCACCCCTTCGGGCATTTCCGGACACCTTTGGGCAATCACCCCCTCCCCCCCCCCCCCTTCTTTGGATGGGGGCAGTTACTTTCTTTAATTAGGTGCCCCGACGCCAATTTTCGATGATTCGGCGGGCAGCATCTGGTCTGTGCGGACCACGCGTCGCGATCCGCGAGAGTCAATCTCTGTTGTTCGACCAAGACTCGACACTACGTCATGTAGTCGCCAACGTCAAGGCATAGAGGCCTCAATTTTCTTATTTTTAAATTTTGCTACCCGCAATAGTTTTTTGCTAATCTAAATTTATTTCATTATCTCTCATCATGACTACCGCGAACTTCCGTCCCGGGAGCTGCCTTCGCTGCTCCCGGAGCCAGCCTACATGACTTCACCCCGCTGTTTTGGGTAAGTGGTCGTCATACCTCCCCTCCCCAACTTTTTTTGCCTTTCCCTGGGCATAGTCTTGCCCAGGCTTAGCCGCCTGTTAACCAGTCTAAGTAATTTGGCACTTTGGTTGCAGGCGGGGTCCAAAATTAGCTCCAAGTTCAGATCCAAAATTAGCTCCAAGTTCAGCTTCGAAGTTTAGCTCCAAGTTTAGCTCCAAGTTTAGCTACAAGTTTACTCCAAGTTGAGCTCCAAAGACTAGCTGCAAGTTTAGCTGCAAGATTAGCTTCAAGACCCAAAATTAGAATGGAACTTCACGGCCAAATTAGCAGTCCGTGATTGGGCTCATGCAGTCAGAAGTTTTCTCCCCTCTCCGGTCGAGATACAACTTTCTACACAAAATGATTCCTTCTGGACTTTAATCTACCGAAACCTCCGGTGCCAGGACACAGGATATAATTAAATTTCATTTGAAAAGAAAATTAAAAACACAATGTAATTGTTTCTTTCTTTTGAGCCTGCGAGCTCACTTAAAACCAGTGTTAAGTTCAAGAGGTATGGGTGTTTTACTTTTATATGTATTTTGTTGCCCTCCTTTTTGTGATTAATATATTTTAATACATGTGGAATAAGAAGATACAACAAAAAAAAACTAAGTAAATTATTTTAGTAAAAGGGCAGTTATATAAATCAAACCAACAGTCTTGTTATTTCATTATTATTCATCCTCGATCCACATAGCCTCCTAGAGTTCCTATAGGAGGTTATAAATAAAATTCTTTTGTACGACGTCTGGGCACCTCTGTGATTATTGTTGTTGTTCTGTTTTCTGGGCTGACGCTTCCAAGGCCTTAATTTAATTATTAATTTTTGAGTGTTTACCTGCAGCCCAACGTACGTAACAGTACTATCCAACACTGAAAGAATTTTTCAAATTGGACCAGTGGTTCCTGAGATTAGCGCGTTTAAACAAACAAACAAACAAACTCTTCAGCTTTATAATATTAGTATAGATTACAAATTTTCAAGTTGGCGGCCGTAACGGAAATTGCAACGGTGGCATCATAATCCAAGGTGCGGCTTATCGGAGTCTGTAGATGGGAATTTAAGTCGTTTCTAGGAATTTCGAAGCTGTTGGCATTCTTAACGACCAAAACGGGAAATCTTCCCTTAAAACGATAATTTTTCCCTCGAAAACGGGACATTTTTAGGAATTTTGAGTGATTATAAATCATTTTGAGTCATTAAAAATCATTTTTGAGTCCAAAATGGCTGTCATGCCGTCAAAAATCCAAGATGACGGTCAACACCTCAGCACTGCTCCTTAAAGCCTGCGCTCGGGCGCTCAGTTACATACTACTACTTACCAATCGTATCCTATCATATACTGTTATATACTGCCAATTGTATCCTCTGGATCGGATCCTTCCATAGCCTACCAATAGTTTCCTATCGTATTCTGCAAATCGTATCCAACCATATCCTTCTAATCATATCCTACCACATCTTATCCTATTGTATTCTGCCAATCGTTTCCTATCGTATCCTGCAAATTGTATCCTGTCGTATCCTGTTGATCTTAATCTACTGTATATTACAAATCGTATCCTATCGTATCCTGCTAAACGTATTCTGTCGTATCTCATCCAACCTTCTATCATTGTATTCTACTGATTTCAGCGAAATGTAATATCCCAGTATTTCTTTACTTGATGTATTCTACTAAGCTCAACCTATTTATGTTTTCTTCTGATCTTTTGATGTATGCTACTGATCCCAGCCGAGTAGTTTATCGCAACAATCCTAACACTGTATTGTACTAATCTCATCTAAGCATAGTATCCAACGAATACTTATATACTCACATCCTACAGTTCATAGTATCCTCCAAATCTTACAGACTGGAAATCAAAACAATTATAAGCAGGAATAACATTTGACAACATGCAAAACACTTATTTTTTTCGTTCTTTGATGTTTCAACATTGGTTTAAGCTGTTATATATATGTAATTATTTATATATGTTAACTCCAATAATCTGGTCTTTAATGCTTTATATATTCCATTGATGCTTTAGGCATGTATAGGAATGTACGAATGCTATTAAATAAAAATCACAATTATTTCATCTTAATGGTTTTGTTAGGTTATCTTAAAAAAATAAATATAAAATTAACAAAATTATATTTTTTATTTTATGAAGTATAGATTATGACATAAAAACGGAAAAATTTTAATCATTTTGCAAATTGTCGACCAAAATATTTGGATATTTTCACGATGTGTAATCAATCTTTTCTGCTGCTACCATCTTCCTTACATGTCAATTATTAGTATTTTTCCAATCACTAGAGTCATCATTACTATAATTAGTCTCAGGCATAGTCAACGGCATCATTCCAGGCATCCTGTGCCGGAAATTAAGTATTTCGGCACTTTTTTTTTTAAATTGTTATAATTTTAAATTATTTTTGAAAATTTTATTTTTCTTTATAATTTGGTTACAAAAGGGTGATTGACACTTTGTTAGGCTGGTGAACTCTATGAAGTTAAACTTTTCTGCAGTGGACCGAGGCACATTATCTCAGGGACCAATCTGATCTTTTGCTAATCTAAGACATCGTTGACAGCCCATTTGTCATTTCTCCCGCTTAAAGTCACGTCCGGGGCCTGTAACCTTATTTCCCTGCATGACTAGACTGCATACAACAGCTCTGGACGAGTTGTTACCAATTCTCAGAGACGAGCTTACCATAGCTTTTCTAGTCACGCATACATCTTAGGTTCACTCCTCGAAAGTCATATTAGGATGATCGTTCCCAGCCCCGTTTTGTTTTTTGTACCCCCTCACCCCCACAGCTACCCACCTGAATTCTCAGAATTTAGCCCAGGATCATTGCCCTGACGTGAACCCCGCCAGGACCACACACGACATCTAGCAGCAGAAATAGTAACTTCTTCACTTGTTGCCAGCTTGTGGAGCTGACGCCTGCGACATCTGGTGGCGACTTTGCTAATCTCCCAGCTACCTTCCCTTGTAGGCCGCCAGCGAGTAGCACCGACTGCGCCATTAGCCCCAGGCTGTAGCAAACGTCTCGGGCGAGTCGATCCCTATTTTGTTTCAGACACCCCTCAACAGGTAGCGCTAAAATCGGCCAGTGCTACCAACTTCGAGATATCGAAGTCAGAGTTTTTTGTCATTCCCACTCGGGGAACTTCGGAACCTTTCGGTCCGGACGCCCTAGTCTCTCCCCCCCCCCCCCCCCCCCCACCAACTTTGGATTGAGCATTACTTTTAATTACGGGACGCGGCTCCTCCGCGGACACTTCGCGTCGCGATTCCAGACGGACTGTTTGTGATTATCGGCTGATCGACGAGATGCACTACAAGACCTCCATTCGGCCGCAACCGACGATGTAGTCGATTAGACAAGGGATGCTATCCCTGTAAATTTCTTTTAGTAGTTTAATCCGTCTGTACAGTACAAATAATAATAGTTATTTCTTTTAAATAATTTTTTTGAAATGATGAAAACATCTGCGCCTGCCACGTATTCGCGAGCTCCAGATCCGGACAGGCGACGCATCAGAAACTAGAAGCCAACTTCCCTGCCTGGTGAGTTGCTATCAGCATTATTCCCCAACCTCCCCTTATCTTTTGCGGGATTTTTCTGCCCAGTCTGCTAACTGTCTGTGTACTAGTTCTGATCATGTTTGATTCGGACTGTTCACAGACAGGGTCCAAGAGCTAGGATCCAGAATTAGCATTTTCACGCTCTTCCTCTTCAACAAACAGGCGCCCTGGCCCCACGTTGAATACTGATCTACGGGCAGCGAACTGATACGCCCCTCGTGCCCTAAAATTATATTATTTTAATTTAATAAAAAAAAACCTAGGAAACAGCTGAGCAAAATTATAAAGAAAAATACAAGTATTACCAGAGGTGGCACGAGGTAGTGAACAAGACAATTTTATACTCCCTGCACACAAGCAACTTGGGAGCTAGTGGATCGTTTAAATAGATAAAGGTAAATGATAAATAAATAAACACTACATAAGTAGATTGGTCTATAGGTTTCCTGGTTTATTTAAAAAGAATTGAATAAATCTGTTTTCCCTTTGTTTTGGTTTCACAATAAAATGGTATTAATAAGTTACAAAAAGGAGGGCCAGCCCGATAGGATTAACACACGTTATACTATACTGTTAACAACAAAAAAGACATTTTATAGCAGGTTAGGTTCGTCCACTGATTACTGTAACAATTTCACATTTTCTTATTTGATAAGTTCTCTATGGCACTGCTCGCTGGTATTAATTAATGTAAGTTCTTTCGTTGCTTGTAGGGAGAAGTTATATTTTAGATATCACCCAGGGCTTCAAGTTGGACATCTGACCGGGAGGAAGCTCTTCTAGAGAGAAATGAAACTGGAGGTCCTGGACAACATGATGGGTGCAATTTCGGCGCCCAAATGTTGGACCTTGTCGGAAACACAAGCCAAATTCCAACAAATTAGACCTACTTCCAGACAGTCAAACACAGTCAGCGCGAAAAGGCCAACAAACGGGAATTCGGGGAGGAAAACTAGACCGAAGTAACTCACCAAACATGGTGTATCTCCTGGGCTCAGGAAATGTCTCGCGCCGACATCCGAAAGGCGCGGACCGAGAATTGCGTGGATGACGCGGCAGAAATCATCATTTAGTAAGATAAAAAATTAATAAACTTTAAACTAAAACATGACTTGTTTTCTAATTACTACAACTGACTGGCTACTACTGAATTTTGAAGCTGGGATCACATTCCTTAACACAGCTAACTACATTCCTTATTCGAACGAGTTCGTCGTTGCCGCGAAAAAGCCTCTTAACAGAGGAGACGCCGAGACGACGCGGTGAGTAGCCGAAATCAAAAGTGTCGCGATGGCGGACAAAGCTCCTAATTAAAATGGGCGGTCGGCCCTAGGGAAAAAGAAGGGGAAGGTTCGGCTCTGGACCGAACACTTCCGGAGGTGACCGAGGTGAAGCGCAACTGCACCTTCAGTTGTTTCGTCGAGGAGGCGCCCACTGCACTCTCTACTAGCGGGGACAGAAAGCTACATAGGATCGACTTTTACAGGACGCGAGGAGGAAGCAGAGGGCCTTATGGTGCAGCCGGTGCTGCACTCTGGTGGCCTAAAGGGGATAGAAGGGTGGGGGGGTTAGCAATATCGCCAACAGGTGTCGCGGGCGTTAGCTCCACTCTCTGGTGACAAGATTTCGGCCACTAGATGTCGTGTGTGGTCCATCGTGCACATATATTTTTTATGGAAAATCGTCCTTGAAGTCGGGCACTGCCTGGCGGGCTTCACGTCAGGCCAATGATCCAGGGCAAAATTCTCAGAACCAGGGTGGTGGACTGGGAGGGGGAGAGTGGACAAAAAACGCAACGTGGCTGGGAACGAGCGTCCACGGGATACTCGTTCGTGCCGAGACTCGCTAGTCTCAGCGGGTCTCTAAGAAATAGAGCTTGCAGGCCAGAAGCTGCTCTATGCAATTTTAGTAATGTAGGGAATTAATATTACAAACCCCGGACGTGACTGTAAGCAGGAGAAATGTCAAACGGGCTGCCAACGACGTCTTAGACTTGCAAAAGATCAGATTGGTCCCTTAGAAAATGTGCCTCGGTCCACTGCAGAAAAGTTGAACTACATAGAGTACACCAGCCTAACAAAGTGTAAATCACCCTTTTGTAACCAAATTATAAAGAAATATAAAATTTCCAAAAATAATTTAAAATTATAACAATTTAAAAAAAAAGTGCCGAAATACCTTAATTTCCGGCACAGAACCACCGACCCCCGGTGCTACAGTATTTATAAACCTTTTTTTTTGGAACATTCTATAAATTTCTACGTTCGAATAAATTAATCATATAAAACATCCGTTCTGGACGTTAAGAATATAAACTGGGATAGTTTTAACATATTTGTATTTTTAATGAAACCTTTTATAATCTAATTTAGGGCGGGACCATATTTTTTTAAATATATATGAGAGCTCTTTAATCATGAAATTGAAAATGTATTTTAACACATTTTAATATCTGTTATTGTTTTCCATAAATAAAGATGGAGTAATTATATTCAGACGGAATCACAGCTTGTTTCTGTTCATTTCTCATATCCTTGTGAAACTTTAAGATCCACCGTTACAGCAAAGTTTATTGTTAATACTATTATTTATATACGTAATCTGATTTACCTATACTGCTTCAATGTAACAAAAATGGTAATTAATGAACAAGGCTGTAACATAAATGGTACACAGAGCCTGTTTACCTGCTGTAACAAAAATGGTAGCATTGAGAATGGTTAACTTTCTATCTGCTTTGGTTAAGACAAAAGAAAAAATTCTGTAACAATCCCAGCTATCATCAACATCACCATCATCATTACCATGAGCACTGTCATTTCCAATTATTTTATAATGTTTAACATTTTTGTCTCAAAGCTTCATCACAATCTTCTGTCTTGCTAGCTACAAATTATTCTGTAGTGTTCTTATTTTCTGTAAAACTATTTCTGCTATTGTTTCCAGTGTTAGTATTTAATAGTTCAACTTGTATATTAAAAAATCCATCAGTGAATTCTGTGGAAAAGTCAACTCCTTCAAGTCTCGTCTTAGAAAACTCTTCAATGTTTTTTTTCTCTTTAGTACGATATCTTGTTTTAATTTTTTCGAAGCTGGAATCTCATTAACTTTCAATATACGGACAAGATCGACGGCAACAAATGTCGCTACAGGCTATGTTGAAGTAAATATGTATATATATATATATATATATATATATATATATATATATATGTGTGCGATGCGGGATGCTTTCTTCCGTTCGCAAGAGAAGGAGGGCTTCGCTAGTCCACAAAGGGAAGGAGAACCGTCTAGCATAAAAGTATTTCTCAGCTATTTAAAGACATAGTAATCCACTGAGAATTTTTTTTGTTTGATTTCCATCTGATAAAAATACAAGTTCTGATTTTGTAACGGTAATTCACGAAACAAAAGACTATTTTTTTAAATATATCTCAAGTCTCGAATGGAAAAATTCCACAGTGGATTGATATCTCAAGAAAAACTAGAAGCACACTGAGAAAAACCTAAAGAAGTATTGCAAAATAGTGCCTTGTGAATGGACATTTAGATAAAGATGTACATATGTTGGTTTTTCTCAGTGTGTCCTCTTGGTGAATTCCGAGTCTATATTGGTTAATTCCGGTAAATTCTGAAATTCAAGGTCAAAGGCCAAGGTCATCCAAGATGGCGTATGGGGCATCACAATCCCAGCTCCTGACTCCAGGGCCAGAAACGGTTATCGTATACTTATTTTATTAGTTTCTGTAGTATTATAAATTTTTATTGCTCTTAATCAGTGACACCACAAACCAACGCTCTTGCCTTTCATCTTTTACCTAGTCAAAACTCACCACTCAACTACATAAACTGCTTAGCCCCACGCTACTTTATAGTTACTGTCCGATTCATTGACTATTCATTTTTAGTTAGAAATTATTTCTATTTACCAAACTAATTAAGAATTGAAGAAACACGAAACAAATGAAACTGAAGAAAAACGCGTGGCAATGATTCTTTGACGAAAAGTGATCCACTCGAGGTCACTCGAGAGTTGCCAAGCAACACGCCGTGGGAACAGCGTGTCTTGGAATTCTAGCGAAGAAGACGAGGGAAGAATAAAATGCAAATGTGTCAGCGTGGAGTGGGGTCTTAACTTAGAAAACCTAAGACAATTGTGTAATGAATTATGTGTTTTTAACTTGTGATAGTTCTAAGCTCTAAGTTACATGTTTCTAGCTAGTGATAGTTCTAAGTTGTGTGTTTCTAAAATATGACAGTTGAAAACTGGGTTTTTTATGTTTTGAATTTTTGAGTTATAACATTTCCAAGGTATGTGATTCGATGAGGTATTTCTAAGTTACGCATTTGCAAGTTATTACCATTCTATGTTAAGGATTTATAAGATTTGTGTTTCTAAGTTAAGATCGTTTTTACTTATGACAGTTCTGAGTTATATTTAGATATATTTCAATAATTCTTGTTTATGATGGTTCTACATTCTGACTTTTAAGTTGAGTGTGGATTATTGTCTGTGTGTAGGCGATCTGTGTAACTCGGTGGACTCGTAAAAGGAAAAGCTAAGCAAAATCTCTACTCGTTAATTTACTTTGCCTCTGTCACAGTCAAGGTGTATTCAGCTCAAAATGGAAAAGAATGAGAAAAGGGGGGGGGGACATTTTGTGGGATTTAACCTCTTCAAGGGGGAGGAGGATCTTATGACTTTTCGTATATGACACAGTGTCTCTATTTTATAATTGGTTTTACTAAAAATTTTGAAATATAATAATCAACCTGTTAGTAAATCTTTCCGGAATTGTTTATATTTTATGTCTGTTTTATTTTTCTCACTTATAAAGGGGTCACAGCTGCCCTTCCCCTTGCCCAACAGGATAGGCCCTTGGTCGCAACTGTACAAGCAAGCCTAGTCCTTAAACGCAAGTCGTCCATCATACCCAAGGTCCTGAACCTGTTGGCCGCAAGGAACAGGTTGTTTTGGTGAATCCTGCTGATGCCGGGCAGATCGAGTGCTGTGGCGGACGCTCCTGCCATTACTTCGGCGATCGCTTCTACCATACGAACAGGTGGGGTTCCCGAGTTTTCCTTCGCTGCAGACACCACTTTCTGAAAACAATGTTTAATAATACATCCAAATTACTAATTAATTTACAACTCCTTCTTGCAAAAATTTCTATATGTTTACAAGTTACCGTTTCCAATGACTGTAACAGATAATGGCTGTGACTTTACTGATATGACACTCAGTTGCTTGGACTTGTGTTCCATCACAAACCAAAATAAAAGAAAATCCACAATTCAGGGTACAAAATTGTTCACTAAAAATTCAAATTTTGTAACCGTCCCAGTCTATTCAAAAAATGTGGGCCACCCATACACTAATCTCTTTTGCAGTGAAAATTATTTAACTTTTCTTTCTTCCCAAAGTTGGATTTTTTTTTAAAAACTGGCTAAATGTATAAATTTTGAAGGCTGTTGTGGCAATTGCATTGGCTTAGCTATGAGTTTCAGACACAAAAACCGTAATTAAATTATTCCCGTCCGTTCCATTAGCATTCCAGCCACCATCTCCAGAGTAGCAAGCAATTATAAATTCAATGTATAAATATTTAAAAAAAAATGTTTTTATTATTTATTAATGAAATTCATAAGAAAACTTTTTGGTTTATGGACATCTGAAAGAAAATAAAAAAAATAATTATTTGACAACCTACTTCTAGTCTAATAGCCATGTAGCCATGTGACCTTGTAGATTGTAGCCTCGTAGTCATGTAGCCTTGTAGCCTCGTAGTCATGTAGCCTTGTAGCCTCGTAGTCAAATGTCGTTGGAGCAGTTGGGGCCAAAGACAGTTTGAGGCGTATCCTTTCGTTTCCCTGTCATGAGATCGTATCCCTGTGTCGAATGTGGTGAGATCGTATTCCTGTGATGAAATTGTATCCCTGTGATGAGATCGTATACTACCAAGTTGGATGTTCGGGAAAATGTACGTCTTTTGCATTAAATGTGCTTCTTTTTATCGAATATACTTCCAAATGAAGCTTATTTATTTAGTGTCCTTTCGAATGTGCTTCCTTTTTTGTATGTGCTTCCAGATGTAATTCCTTTTTTGTCGAATGTGTTTCCTTTTTTTGAATGTGCTTCCAGATGTGCTACTTTATGCGAGTGTGCTTTCAAATTTGCTTCCTTCTTTGAGTGTGCATCCAAATTTACTTACATCTTTGAGTGTGTATCCAAATTCGCTTCCATTTTGATGTTTATATTTTCATTGTGTGTGTCCAGTGTGAGTATGTTTTTTATGGTCGTGTGTCCATTGTGTGTCCAGCATGTGTCCTTATTTACGTGTGTGTTTTCTTTATGTGTGTCCAGTGTGCGTCCTTTTTTGACGAGTTTGTGTTCACTGTGAGTCCAGTGTATGGCCATTGTGTGGCCAGTGTGTGTCCTGTTTGACGAGTGTGTGTCTATTGTGTGTTCAGTGTGTGTCCTGTTTGTCGAATGTGTATCCATTGTGTGTCCATTGTATGTCCTTTATTACGAGTATGCGTCTTTTGTGTGTGTTCAGTGTGTGTCCAGTTTGAGTCCTTTTGTCGAATGTGTATCCAGTGAGTGTCCTTTTTCACGAATGTGTATCCAGTTTGTGTCCATTATGACGAGTGTGTTCATTGTGTGTCCAATGTGTATCCGGTGAGTGTGCATTGTGTGTCCAGTCTGTCTTTTTTAACGATAGTGTGTTCACGTGTGTTTCCTTTTGTAATGTTTTTTTTTTTACTGGTGTATTAATGCAAGTGGTTCTTGTTTTGACTCGCAAATATTATTCCAGCGACTGCGAGTATATAAGTCTTGGACTGGACGACGAAAAACACAGTTTGTTTCTGGCTACGACGGTGTAAGAATCACCTAGGTTGACTCATCTGATACATAAGTATAGTTACTTACCTATTCTTAAAAACTTGATTTATTCTTTATCATATTTTACGTCTTACTCGATGAAAGTTTTACCATCGTCGATGGGAACTCTGATGGTTAAAGATGGCGACGCAAATCCCATTGGCACTAAAGGTGGCTTCAACTGGTGCAGCGCTGTCTGCAGAGAATACCTCGATTATTCCTGTTTTGCCAGCAAAGGAGACTTCAATGACTACAGTACAACTAGCATCACTGACGAATACTGGAGGTGTATAGACGTCTTCCCAGCATCGATGTCGTCATTGTAGAAAAATGTTCTCGAACAACAGTAATGTTCGTCGACACGAGAGGAGAGAATGACAGAAGAATCCATCTTGCAAGAAACTTAGCTGTGGGAATTGTCACAAAGAGTTTTCTAAAAAAAACCTTAGAAAACACACTTAAGGTCATGAAAAGGATGTGCTGTGTGGCAGAAAATAAAGGTTTCGGTCCAACAGCGATTTATCAACGCGCTAAAAACTGTAAAGTTGAAGTCGTGTGCCTACTTCGGAACTACCTACAGAAATTTCGACTCCCCGGTTTAGCTTGGAGACTCGTATGCGTACAAGCACATGAGCAGATTTTTCACAAACGATTGCGTTGATTCCTGGCAATGAAACTAAACTGAAAACAGTGCTCGGTGCATTTTATGGATTATACCGGGCTTAATATGCATTTTGTGGAATGCTGAAAGACTCTTATTATTTAAATAACTTTGGAGAATATAAAGATATTTGTAGTTTTATTGAGTATATTAGGCCGAACATAATCAGCTTACAGATGAAATGGTGACACGCGTATCTCTAATTTATGGCTAAACTGGTAAACTCGAGCCCCTTGAAGACCAAGTTAAGAAGTGCGCTTTCAAGACGAAGAATCCTGCCATTTATAATTCCGATGAAGTAGGGCAGTCTGTTTAAAACAGCATCGAGAAACTCTGTCAGGAATAGAACTATTACATATGATTTTAATAATGGCTGCCATGATATAATAATTTCAAAATGTCGTTTTGTGTTTTTTACTAATATTTTTCAGTTATTTTTTATTAATTTTAAAAATTTCGTGATTTCCTAATTTAATATTTACGGATTTTCATGATGGCGAACATTACGACATTATTGAAAATGACAGCATTGATATCCTAATTGTCAAGTTCATGACCTCAGTGGTTAAGGGCGGCTTGCCGATAAGGAATTGAAGCCATTTTTATAATCTTTCAAGCGGTCGGATTATTTTTTTTGGACTGTAAGAGAAAATTTTCCTTCAAAACGGGAATTTGTTTCTAAAAATAGGGAAATTGTTATTTTTCCCATTTTTTGAGCTTTTTGCGGGATTGTTTTTCTAAAAATAACTGGAAATTTGTGTGTAATTGGCAAATTTTGGCAATTTTGAGTCGATTTTCGACAAATGTTGTAAATTTTGGAGGTCAATGTCAAATATCAAGGTCATCCAAGATGGCGACCTTGACGTCCCAATCCAAGATGGTAGTTGGCACCTCCGGCATCTCTTGGTGAATCCTGTGCTCGTATCGGCATTTCTATCCTACTTGTACCCAAAATAATTTACTATGCTTATTTAAATTCAGAGGTATAATTATTATTCTTAAAAACATATTAAGGCCTACCTCTTTGTCAACCCTTAGGTGTTGAATATCAGAAAATATAATAATTTTGGTCAGTAGTTTTAATATTGTTATTATTGGTAGCTAAATTATTTATTATGCGTAATTAAATCAGAAAATATAATTTTTAATATTAATAACATACTTACCTTTTCTAATCCCTTAAGGGTTTAATTTAGCAAAACATAAAGATCGTGTTGTTTTTATTCGTATGTATATTATTTGTACCCAATATTATTTATTACGTTTAATTAAATTCTTAGATATAATCATTAGTCGTAAAAATATACTTACCCCTAATCATCCCTTAGGGTTGAATTTCACATAATATAAAGATTGTGGTTGGTAGTTGTATTGTTATTATTGGTAAACAACATTTTTATTACCCTTAATTAAATTCGGAGATATTTTTATTTATCTAAGAAACATACTTAACTCTTTTTTACCCATTACGGGTTGGAGTTTGCAAAATATAAAAAATTAGGTTCTTTGTATTCGTATGTATATTATTTGTGCCCTATATTATTTATAATACTTAATTAAATTCAGAGATATGTTTATTATACTTAAAAATCTACATATCCCTTTTTAAGACCTTAGAGTTTGATTTTCGCCAAATATTAAAATTTTGGTTGGTAGTTATCTCATGTAAATTATTGGTACCGTATATATTTTCTGTATATTAAGTAGTTTCAGAGATAGAATTATCTTAAAACCATAACTATCCTTTTTTCACCTTCTCAGGTCTAAAATTCTGTAACTATTTGTAATTATCTATAGTCTACATTTTAAGCTAATCGAAGATCTTTCCAATAATAATAAGTTAATTAAAATCCATCATATAGTTTTCGATTAATGTTTGGAAAAACAGAAAAACATAGAAATAAACAAACATACAAACAGACAAATTTTTTAAATGTATTTTTTTATCTCAATAATATTTTTAGCCAGTTGCAATAGATTTTTCATTATTTCTTCATATGTACAGATTTATTGTCTTGAACAGTTTCATTATTAGTAAGTATAGATTAAAATCATAGCCTAGCAAAAATAAAAAAATCATTTTTTTATATTAAGCTATTTCTGATCGGAAAAGAAACAAGAGACACTGGCGGGGCAGGGTGGCTCACCAGAGTGTCGGCTGAAAGAAGGGCCGTGACCTTGGCCTGGAGACATGGCTGATCACCTCCGTGCATGCGCACCATCTCAGCGAGGTGCAGCAACTCCTCTAGATTGCGGTCGTACTTGGCCTGCCTGCGTTACAAACACACACAACGCCTCTTACTTCATTGTCCAAACCTCAGCACCCGGCCTGAAGAAACCCTAAAAGCCCTCTCGCACTGTCAAATTTTCGTTTCCAATACCTTCCGATATGTTTGATCAAATAATATTGGAAACGAAAACGTCACTAGCGCAGAAATGTTTGTTTGACAAGTCGGATGGCTTGAGTTTCCATCAGATAATTTTCATGTAGGACGAATTCTAAATGTGATGGCTGTTGGACAGAACAACCCAATCAGATTGGTGCCCAGCGAAAAAGGAAATTACGTCCGTTTCCATCACAACGAATTTTTAAATTGGTGAAGAACACATGGGCGATTAAAGAGGTTTTAAAAGTGAAAAAACTAAACTCATGTTAATATGATAAAAGTAGATATGCAAAAAATTTTTATGGAAAAAGCAAATGATGTGTCTGGAAACCTTTAAATATCATAGAACCTTTTTTTTAAATATATCCGTAACGAATTTGATGTGCGTAAAATTTATGGAGGTTTTAAAAATTCGTAATGCACAAAAACATACCACCTACTTAAAATTTACCATTCACCACTGTGATACAATTTTTAAATTTCAATATAAGATAAAAATATTAAAGTTTGGTCTAACTCAGTCCAAAAATAAACATTAGTAGTGACATGAATTAAAATTTTTTTTGGTTATCTATCCAACTTTATTTGGTACGGACTATTGAAAACCATTGTCCTTCAAATACAAATTTCCGTTCTAACTCTATTTTCAAATATAGTTCGTGCCAAAAATTCAACTGTATGGCAGGGCCTTAATAGCTGAGGATATTTTCTATTGTCGCCAAACGTCTTAAATAATCGCCTCCCTAGTGTTTGGCTATTCCCCGTCTTGCACGACCGAATGTTTCCAGGATACCAGCCTCCTGCAAACATTCCGCCTATTGTGACTACTTTATAAAAACGTAATTTGCGTTCCGTAAGTAGAATCAATAAGTTTCTTTAAACCAGATTAAAATATTTTTTACACGTGCTTAAGACAGAATATGTATAAATTAACTTTTAAAATTAGTTCTTATGTATTATTCGCTTGTAAAAAGAATCTTATACTTAAATGTAACTAAATAAAGGATACATTTTTTAAGTAAACATAATTCACAAAAATAAATATGTTTACAATGACCTAACTAAATCTCAACAAATCATTTCAGTCAAATATTTCAGGATCGCAACGCTTTCAGTTATGACCACTTCCCTATTTACAATTCCGTGTGGTGAAGGTGAATCTTGGTTGCGTATTGAGAGTGTTACCTGCTGCCTCTGTGATTCTTCTTGATAGAAGATTTGCAGCTTTCACGTTGCAGATTTCACAGCTCTCTCAAAAACCTTGCTTACTGGCAAAAGTAAAGACTAATTTTTGGCCTCTTCATCTCAAGTTACAATTAGAATGTTTATAACTTTTCGCTTCTTCCTATGCATACCTTTCTTATAAATCTGGGTGTAACTACTATTAATACAGGAGTCTAGCGGCAGCACCGCTACTTCCTGCAACTGGCTGCAAATGCCGCACCGCTCACGCTCGTTCCGGGGCCGGCGGTGCGAGCGCAATGATGTTAATGCAGGATCTGACGCTATACTGAAGTATTTTCAATTTAGTTTACTAAGCTTCGTCAAACACCGACCAGTGTGGTGAAAAAATGTTATAAAGCATATTGTTTTCTAAAGTTTTCTTTTAATAAATTGAATAGTATTTAAAACATTACTTTAAAAGAAAGTTGAAACTTTAAACAATACTGAGAACAACTTGCATATGAAATGATATTACTGTAGTCTTTTTAATTTAGTTTACTTAGGTTCGTCAAACACTGACCAGTGTAGTGAAAAAACGTTATAAAGTATATTGTTTTCTAAAAATAATTTAAAAAAAATTAAATAATATTTACATCACTTTAAAAGAAAGTTTAAACTTTAAACTACACTGAAAATGACTTGCATAATTATGTAATGTTATTTGCACCAATTAACATGGACTTTACACCCTAACAAAAAACACATTATTTACAAAAACCCTTCAAACCTATTTCGTCATTTATAAACACAAAATAAATCAAAAATAATTGTAAAATTAATGAAATATAAAAATAAACATTTTAAGTTTTATATATATAGGTAATATTAGTTATACATGTAAATGCCACCCACTAAACCCGTGGCTTCAATCATAAACAAAATATTATTCAACTATGTGCACCGAAATGAAGCTTACTGGTTATCCTAAACAAATGGATCGTTATAGTTTGATATATTTCGTCCTTCAATTGATAAGAATAATACTATAATACTGAATAAGATTAATTCACTGTAAATGCTTAACAAAGTGAATAAATAATATGAAAAATACTAACATACCACTAAACATATTACAATTATTTAACTGATATAAGTTAAGTTTGACACTTCAAATGAAATATAAATGTTAGTTTTTGTGCAGTAATGATATTGCGATGTCTTGAATTTCTGTTTCATTTGTTTTTACGATTCCAGCGCGATGACTCACTTTTCTTCGTTTTGTAGAAAACAGTCTTCTGTGGCACTATATTTCGTTTGAGTTGTTCTCTTCCCGGAACGGCCTGCTGACTTTTTGAAAGGCATCCATTCTGCGAACGAACTGCAGCTAAAGTTGCTTTAATGGTTGCAGTGTACCGTCTGATTACCTCAAGCTCGCTTTGGGTGGAGATTCCTTTAATTATCTCGTGCATATCTTCTTCAAGTTTGACTTGTTCACCACTTATATTAAAGAAAGTACTGCATTTTGTTTTGTTGAGTTCAGAAACTATGTCTTCCTTTTCAGTCAATTCTAGTTCATTTTCTAAATGAATACATAAATTGCGATCTCTAGTGGAAGCACTGGCTTGAACATTTTCGGATGCAGTTGTTTAATGGTTTTTTCTTCTGTTGACAAATCAGGTGGATATGCTTGCACATGTTCCATTTGATAGTGGAATCCACACACGTGCAAGTTTATTTATGAATGCATGTGGCACATTCGGTACATACTAGTTTGCAAGGGCAGTCCAATCTGTTTTCTTTTACGTGATACAATTATTTTACCTCAGATGTGGATGAAACCTTCCAGCCATTGTCCTCTTCGATAATCAAGTCCATGTTAAGAAGTAGACTCGCTCTATGCCTACTTGTTATATTTACAAGTTTACTGGTCACTTTGCCTTTAGTTAAAACAATTAGCCTGTCAAATTGCTTGTCCCTAAGAAAGTTCATAGTAGCAAAAATCGCTTTATCCAATCATCGTCCAGTCTTTCCTTGCAAATATATGTATTTTAAAGATCTATGCATACGTTCTATATGCATGTTTGTATTGATGCCACTATTCAGCCTGAAACAATATGCCCATGACTGAACATTTTTTTTACGCAGTTCTCACTAAAATATACCCCAAAATCAGCTGTGTCTGAATCTCTATTCAGTCGTTTTATTACAGCAGGGAGCATCATTTCAAATGCAGCAGGGTCCCATTCTCGCAACAATGTTCGCAAGAGTTTGTAGACTTCGGCCTGTTTCTCTCTATCGTTAACTTTTGACAGATTTTCCGCCAGGCTCTGCCCACGTGCCAAGAGGAGTAAAGTCTCACAGTCGGTGGCTCCATGGTTAAAACCCATGCATTGAAGAATGAGTCAGCCGTGTGAGACATAAAAACTTTGGGGCATTAAATTCCAGCTTCTTTTTTTAAGTACTCGAAAAAAATTGATAGTACATGTTGATCAGTTCTATTCGATATTAGAAATGCGCAAGGAAAACCCTGCCTCATGTCATCTAAAACGATTAATGTAATCAGTTAGAACCCGTAATTGTTAAGACCATGGGTACCATCGATACAAATGCAGGCACTGCCATATTTTTTCAATAAGTCACACTGAGCATTGTTCATAATAATTAAGACAAAATAATCATTTTTTAACTCGGGATGCAGTTCAGTGGCTGTATTTTGAGGCTTGTAAAACAAAACACACGACTTATCACCTGCCCTTACTTCGTTAACCCACGCCTCCACGCTAGTCCCATCATTTCTGTGTCTCACAGAATCTGCACATAGGTTATAACACTGCTCGATATTATATAGGTATTTTCTGGTTAGGAGGTGAATTCTTTCTAGTTTTAAATCAGAAACTGAATCGCGTATATTGTCTAGAATGGCATGGAATGGAATCTTATTGGCAAGGTATGTTGCTAAATCACATCTTTCCGAATTAGAGAGATTGAGATGGTCTATATAATTTTGATGACCTACATGTGTTGAAATGTAACTAATTTTACACATTCCACCTTCAGATTTTATTACTCGTATGCTTGCAGGATATGTCCCATTGATTTTATTACTGCCCTGAGTTTTAAGGTGCCTCTGACCTGTACTTTGACACATGTAATAGCCTGAACGATGGCATACAAAATAATGCCAAGTAGAATTGTCAGCACACCGTTTTGAACCACGTTCTTTCACATACTACCTGGAAAATGTTTCCTTTTCAACATTTTGCTTCCATTTCACAAAATCTTCGAAAGAGGAAAACTTGAGATCTTGGGACTTGACACCAGCACTGTGTTCCGACTCCAGATGATCCATAAATGACGTTTTCGTATTAGGTCTGACTCACAAAATGAGCACTTGAAACTATTTGTGGAAACAATTTCCGCACTGTGAAATTTCCGTTAATGGTATCTTAAATTTCAAAAAATATTATATTGCCTATCGCAACTTTTGCACTTTAATTCCAATTTTTTTTTTCCTGTTAGAAGCTACGTCATCAATTTTACCGGGATTTTTCGTCAGTTCGTGTGGCTGAAAATGTGTGTGATATTTCCGTTCATGGAAGCTTAGATTTCGGAAAAGACTAAATTCTTTATCGCAACTGTTGCACTTAAATTCACAATTTTTTTCTTGTTCTCTGAAAAAGATACGTCGTCAACTTTCCCGAGATGTTTCATCCGCACGTGTTGGCGAAGATTTTTCTTATAATCATACCCTTGTCCACATTCTTCACATACAAATTGCTTACAGTTACTCATAGCTTAACACTCACTGAAACAACTGAAAACAAACATAGGTACATGATGAAACATTTAGTAAAAAGCACGCACACTAAACAGTCTGAAGCTAGGTGGAAGTGGGAGATCGATGTAACTTCAACAGGTTAAGTGGGAACCTATGGTGTACCATTCCAGTATGATACAACAGCAGTTGTAAAAATGTTGTTATATTAGAAAAAAAATGAAAGTAGAAAAAAATATATTTTATTCATTAAACAAAAATGATAATGTATTAAGATACAAATAGATATAACAAATGTGCAGACAACACCCATTAATCGTTATGGTTTTTTACAAACATGAGTATAAAACAGATGCTTGAAAAGAGAGCATCATGAACAATTTGCGCAATGAAAATGCGCCTGACGTAACACGTATTTAAGTACTGCGCGTAAGGAAAATTCTTTTAATTAATGTACATTTAAAAGACCTTAGCAAGCAGACAAAAGTCATATAAAAGTCTCACGCTATCAAACGTTATCAAACAATTAAGTATAAATATTAAGGCTTTAAATTATGCATTAAGTTTACTTGCAACATAAGCTTTCATGGCAAATTTAAATGGGAATCGCGAACCCCAGCTAAAAGACATTAAATCAAAAAATATTACGACAGGGAGGAAGCCCAATGCGCAAAACAAATAATCAAGCAAACACTCATGTAAATTAAGGTCGGTGATAAATGGAACATCCAACAAAATTAGGTACGAGACCCATCTAGACCACTCAATCAAGAGCAGAAGGCTCGTAAGAAAGAAGTAAACAGACCATTAATGCACGCGGAAATTACAAGGCAGAGATCCATAGTGGATTTAAAGCGAAGCTTCTAACATAACTAATCAACCATGAGCATGAGTAGCGCGGCCTCCTCCCAGCAGACTGCCTACGAGCGAGAGTGACTGAAGACAGTGCCGGCCTAAGCAAACTCGCGGCCTTATATACAGGCGAACTGTCTTTCGAGAACAATAGAGAAAAGCGGCGGAGGGGAAGGTTCGAGAAACAAAGAGAAGGGAAGACGGGAAGCCTCGGGAAAGGAGGGGAAGTGCGGAGGGGAAGGCTGGGGCAAGGTGGAGAGGGGGAAAGGATGGAGGGGAAGGGAGCGCTCTGCTAGCCCGGGAGGCGGCAACTGCTGCAAGTCTGTGTGGCTTTTTTATACTGGAGAGTAAAAACGCGCGCGTAAAAATTAAAAAAAATCCAGGGGGTAGGCGCTCCCGATCGGCCAACTTCGGAAAGGCTCGGCATTTGCAGCCAGTTGCAGGAAGTAGCGGTGCTGCCACTAGACTCTTGTCTATTAATACACTAAGAAGAGTGCATAGCAGCATAGCAGGCCACGCACACTACTGTGTATGCCGCATATGATAATAATTGGTCCACAATTGAATTCCCACGCAATTATTTAATCCAGTGAATTTGCCATTTAATCAAACATTCACAGGCAGTGTTAGTAAGAATTTAAAGTATGATTCTCCCGCAACAGTTGACAACCAGTTTGTTAACACTATTTTGCAACTCAAAAAATATATTAAGGCATGAAAGGTCATGCAAAATAAATAGTGAACAATAATTTTAAAAAACCTTTAATCTTTTTTAAGTGTATTCACGTACATGTATCGCGAGTCACTTATCTAGGTAATTACGATTATTCATTTCTAAAACAGGGATTACCTGATTAATGCAAGGTAATATCTCCACAGTTTCTTACCACTATAATAGGTTAATACAAACTGTTCTCAATTACCGCCAAAAAGCAAACTTAATCTGGTCTTGTTGGCTGTTGCGTCATGCATCCTTAAGAAAAATAGAATATATTAATTTTCCTTCTATGCGCATGAACTACCTCTAAAGCACACGACTGTACTATAGACTTATCAATCGTAGGTTCAAAATAATGGTGGTTAAATATCGTGCCAATGTTCTATGTTACTTGTTTTTTTAATATTGATTTACCTAACCTCGTTGGACGTTCGTCACTTTTCATTATTGTTTTTATTATCAGGCAAAACAAGAACTTTTTTTAGAACGCCACAACCGGTTTTGCTAATTCTCTTCTAGCCCGCGCAAAATACCATCACGACTCGTGGCGACAACAGTACTCTACGTGGGGGAGAGAGGAAGTCATAACGTTGACATTCCCTCACATAGCACACATAATCGTATTTCTCGTTAACATAGACGTCCACAAAATAACGCTTTCCTTTAAAATGCAAAGAATAATCCACGTATTCTTATTTTAAAAAATAAATCACGGTTGAAATATTTTGTTTGTGATATTTTCTCACCTGCAATAAATTTGTGTCAAGAAACGTTACGTAAAGTTTACGATATATTGCCAAGACACTGCGCTTATTCAAACCAAATGACCTACAACCACAGTACTTGATGTATGCCTGCCTTCACTAACCTCATTCACAGCTGCTGACCTATGGACCTACAAACATGTTTTCACCAAGCATTTGCAGACCAGAAGGAATATGACGACAACAGACAGCTTTCTTTGACTACAATAAAGCCTCAAGACTACAGCATAAATATATCTCGCACGTAGTCAAAAATGCCCATATAAGCCAATCATCTCTGAACATTATTCCTTTTTATACATTTCTTTATATATTACCACAACATAGTGGCAGCTTGCATGCATATATGCCAACATGCATAGGATACATGCAAATAACCAAAATATAATCTATGAGGCACGTTTTAATATAACAAAACCACTAAAGGAATTCTAACCAAGCAAGTGCGAACCAAACTACCTACAAACACTATATTTTACGCTCACATATGTTTGCTTAACCTATTACAGTGCTGAAATTCAAAACACTGAAGATCGCTTGAACCTGCTAATCAATATAAAGGGGGGGGGGGGGGGGTTCTTCTAGTAGAACCTGTTGCAGCTAGTTTAGAAGTGTACTTAAAAATTGAAGGGGTCATAAGGAACATGAGACTCGTATATTGATACGTTGATCCATTTACACACAATGTATATATTCTTTGTTACAAAAGTACAAATTGAAGGGATCATAAGGAACATGAGACTCGTATATTAATACGTTGATCCATTTACACACAAATGCATATATTCTTTGTTACAAAAGTGCGCCACAAGCGGTATTACTGAGCGAGTTAAAAGTTAAATTAAAGTTAAACGTTAAATTAAAGTGAGCACCTACGCTCGGACCAATTCCTCCTCTAGAATATTGGGATCGGCATGGCATGGCCCAACGTAACGTAACGTATTAAGCCCCCTGCACAAGGGCAAGAAAACCCGGGTTTAAGGACGTGCATACAGACGTCTCATACACGTGCAACAGAACCAGTAGAGCCCGCGACCCCATACCGGGTAATCAAATGGGGAGAAGGGGTGGCCAGCCAGGAGGCTAATGAAAACCACACTTTACAAGGGCACAGAACCAAAAAAAAACAGAAAGAATGGCAATGCAAAACCATCCTGTAACACCCGGGTCGGCAAGCGACGTGTGTTTCCATGCAAGGAGCGAAGGTCAATTTCAAAAGGTGACAGCAAAAAAAAAAAAAAAAACGTTACAGTTAAATTATGGAAACACACGCTTAACTTTACGCAAGTTCCACAGTCACCTCGCGGACAATCAAAGCACCCAAATACATTACCGACCAGACGAGAGAGTGGACAACCACCATCGAACGCGCAACCGACCCCAACGGGAGCTAGAGGTGAAAAAGGCCCAGAGGCGATGAGCCTCGGTCGCACCTCGACTTGTCACTGGAGGCGCCACCATCGCAGCGCGGGGAGAAGGGGAAAAGAAGCGCTACGTCTCAGACCCAGGAGTGGAAAGAGGGGAGGGGGTAGGCGCGAGGCGTGACGTTTAGGTCTAATAACCGAAGAGGTTCTCCGGGCCTCTTCAACACAAACACATTTAACATTATACAGGCATTCGACTACACATATTCGTCTAAGCACAGATATTACCCTATACACTTCGAAACACATTCACCTACACACATGCATGCAATTGGAGGATCTAGTGCGATTGAAGCACTTGGAACAAGTAAAGCAGTTGAAGCAGTTGGTCATTTGGAGTATTTAGAGATTTTGAGCGAATGAAGCTATTGGAGCATGGGACTTGGAGCTTTTGAGGACTTTGAGCTTTTTTTCAATTGAAGCAATTGGAGCATTGGCAATCTTGGAGCAATTTGAACATTGGAGCTCATGTAGCAATTGGAGCATTGGATCTCTTGGAGCAATTGGAGCAATTGGAGCTTGGAGCACTTGGAGCTGTTGGAACCAAAGACAGTAGGAGGCAGTGACTTTTGGGGTCAATTACTTTTGAAACTACAGACTGGTGAGAGCCAAAGACATTTAGAGCCAAAGACTGTTTGAGCCAAAGACTGTTGGAGCCAAAGACCGTTGGAGGCAATGACTTTTGAAACCAATGACTTCAGAAGCCAAAGACTGTTGGAGCTATAGTCTGTTGGAGCCAATGGCGTTTGTAGGCAATTACTTTTGGAGCCAAATACTGTTGGAGCCATAGACTGTTGGAACCAATGAAATTTGGAGGCATTGTATCCTACCGCATCTTGCGACGTTTCGTATCCTACTGTTTATTCTGGATTGTTAAGTTTATAGTCGGTTCGATTGGACTCGTGGTTCGGAGACATCTGATCTATAGCATGACGTTGTACATGGCTTGGCCTCGTAGTCCGAAAACACTTGGCACCTATCAATGTACAAGACCTGGTTGGAATGCATTTCAAGCATCTAAAAACTATACTTCCATTGTAGGCACATTGACATCGTATTTATTTCGTCTTACATGTATATTGTATAGAGTTCTTATTCGTAAAGGGTATGATTAATAAACTTCACAAAAGTTAATGGGAAACAGAATTAAAAATATTTTAAGCTTTGAGTACTCTTATCACTGAACGAGAATTGAACTTAAGTCGGGAATCGATCGAGTCAATCATTTTTGAATGATTAATTTTTTTGATGATTTTTATAATTTTTCCTTAATCGAGCTAAATAATTAGGAATTTTCAAGATGGTGGTTAGTATGTCATCATTGACTTACTAAAGGCTGATAGATGAGGAATTTAAGCCTATTTTAGGACTTGCCACTATATTAATTAAAAATAATTTTTTACCTAAAATTAAATATTTTGCATCAATAAAGTATATAAATAAGGACATGAATCAATCAAATCAATCAATATATAATTTGCAAATTTTTTAAAATGAATTTTGGAAATTTTTCAAAATTTCTAGCTAAATAAATACGAATTTCCAAGATGATGGTTAATATGGCCGATATGATGGCGATTACCCTGGCAATAAATTATTACTGCTCTCTAGCTGGTAAAAATTAAACCAACATAGCGGTAGCGCTATCTAGAAGACGACAACAAGATGGCGGACGTGATGACACATACTAGCTGGCGATATAATATATATACCTACCCTGGCATTAATGGTGGAAGGTCCGTTTGTCAATGGCTTCCATGGAGGAAGGATTTGTCACCATTTTTATTTTTGCCCTCATGGGTTCGTACTGAAGGCCCCATGACGTAAGTGCGTTTTTTAAATAAATTTTATTAAATTTTTTCCAAAAATTTTTGACAATAATTACTTATTTTCAAGATGGCTGCCATGACTTCATAATTCAAGATGGCGGAATTTTAAAATTAATTTTTTAAACTATGTTTTATAACTTTTAAAATTTTACCCGAATTTCTAGCATAAAAATACGGATTTTCGAGATGGCGTCCGTAATGATAATTGCAATGGTTACATAACAATTCAAAATGGGGGCCATGGCATCCTTATTGTCAAGCTCATGTCCTTGGTGGCTTAATGCAGCTTGCTCATGAGGAATTTAAGCCGCTCTGGTAAATTTCCACATCGTTGACAATTTTTGGGACTAAAAACGGGAAATTTTCCCTCCAAACTGGAAGTTTTCTCTCGACATAAGGAAGTTTTTATTTTTCTGATTTTTGAGATTTTTTGGCGGAATATTTTCCCCTAAAATCCTGAAATTTTGACGAATTGTGGTTAATTTTTGGTAAATTTGGAAGAATTTTGAGTCATTGTTTTAAAATTTTGGCAAAATTTGAAGGTCGAAGTAAATCATCAAGGTCAAATTAATCCAAAATGGCCGCTGTGACGTCACAATCAAAGATGGTGGTGACACCACCGCCACCACGCACCAGCACCAGGCGCAGGAAACACATTTACATACTACTGCAATAGAAGTATATTTAGTAATAAATCCTCAAAATTTGGTTTTTATTCAGCAAAGAAAAATTTATTTATCTTGAGTTAAATTTAGATTTAAGAAAATCTGAAATTTTATTTCGGTGTTTTCTTCATTGTTCTCATTATTATCTATACTAGTTAACATTTAGAAAACTTATTTCTGCAAATATTTTCAAACTGAAATTCCAGTAAACAAAATGAATAGATATATGTTTTGTATGCTCGTATCGCAGTGTTTAAAATAATTTAAAAACCCCCGCTATCCAACCAAATTCTAAGACTCTCTTAAATAGGTTTGAATTAAATCAAAGTAATATTTTAAAAATAAAGGTAAATTAAGGAACCAGAGAAACTGGTCGGATAATACTGTGTCTGTCACCGAGGCTCCGACCGCAGCAGCAGTCTCTCAGACCTTCTATACACTGGGAAAATTCGCGAGTTAAATTACCTCTCGGATGTACTTCAGAGCTATCTTTTTCTCGGAGAATTATCAGCTGTTGTTAGGCTGCTCGCGTATGAGATATCTCAACTTAGTAGCCTGATTTGATACTTTCTTAGTTCAGAGTCTCTCACAAGTGAGATACCAAGGGCAACGGGGGGCAGGCGGTGTAGGTGTGGGCGATAGCCCCTCCAGAGACAGAATTTTATTAATTTTAATTTTGGATCGTATTTTTATGTTAATTTGAATACTTAAATTTATGTATCATGTTTTTTTTTTAAATAAGTATGGAACTATTAATTTTCAGTATTCTAGATAATTAATTTCTAAATATAAAATAAGGCCAACCTCGGACTTATATAATGACATGTTTGCAATTGTACTTCGTACTACAGCCCTTCTTGAAAAGTCTTTCTGGAGCCACCCCTTTGTTTCTCATTGGTACAGTGTACTACATATAGATTTTGAGTCAATAACAGATGCAGCACACATGTAAATGTATGTGAATTTTATCCTATCCCGTAGTGAAACCGCGAACTATTCCGGTCTCTACTTCTGTATTGTTCTTCGGCCGGAGCATCACGAGCCACTTACTTGTCGGAGCTCTCGCCGACATCTTCTTCGAGCGTGGGTGTGAGCATGAAGCGTAGTCCCAGCTTGCGGAGGTTCTGGGCGGTGGTCGCCACGTCACGTTCCTCGAAGCCGGCAACGAACTGAGCGTAGATCGTCGGGTGGAGCAGGGATCCCACTATCCTGTCCCCGCACACCTTCCGGCCCATCTGGAACAACTGGACGCCACAAAGGTACAGACGAAACAATATTTATCCCCTTATTGGTTTTTACCGTCCCTGCCTTATATGCCGGAAGACTGCCATCTGTGTTTTTGATGGATATGAGACGTAAATTTTCGACTCGAAATGCTTTCAGTGTTAATGCTATTCCCTATGGTACATTCACAGGTTATGTGATTGAAAAGTTATATACACCTGAAAATTCAGTTTCTAGTAGTGCTAAGAGGCTTCAAAATAATATTTGTAATATGCAGCTGACAAATCCGCAGCCAAAAAGCCTCGCCACATCTAACTTCTCGGTGACAATATAAAAGTACAAGTGGAACAAGCATAACACCAAATAGTAATGCAGTTACACTACTCTCTTCCTGATCATTGCAGTATACTGGATTATTCACAAGGAATTGCCGTCTCTCGTCATTTCGAGAAAAAATATGTATGTATTATAAATGTGGGTGCTATTCCCAATGATGAGAGGCGTTTTTCGACAAATATGAAATGCTTTACAATGAACAGCTTACAGCCCAATAAGGAAGCGTATTCAGGACTCAGGTGTTTGAATTTATGTAAAGTAACTTCTTTACCGTAAAGCCCGCCATTTTATTTTCTATTTACGTTTGTTTATTTTTCATACTTCAATCACATTCGTATTTATTTCAATCAAGTTCAATCACAATTATTAATTAATGCATTTATCTATTAACTAATTTTTACTGCCAATTTTTCAAAATATGTTTTCTTTAAAACACAGCCTAAAACTTATTTGACACCATTAGATTGGTATTATTTTTAAAAACAGTAACGAAGTCATTATTTTAATGCCTCGCCTAAGCATGCTAGGGTGGAGAAAACATTACATAATTAATTTGGATAGTAGAATAAACCGTGTATCCAGATACCTTCAAAGGAAAAAATTCTATAAACTAAATACAAAGCCAGTTTTCAGCAGAGCTATTTTTCCCTGGTTTATTGTATTACTAGCTAATAGCCCGTGGCTTCACTTGCGCAATTTTAGAGTATTGCTATAATATAACCATTGAAAGTCAAGCATGTGAATAATGCCAAACATTTTTACTGAATAAATAGACACAATCAATTGACAGGTGCATTAATGATTTATTTCATAACATAACTGTTTAAGAATACTTTTTAAAAGTTATTTGTAGGTCGTTTTAATTTTTTTATAATTTAAGTACCTGATTTTAAAACTTCTGTTTCAGAGTGTTCGAAAATATAATTTACCTTGATAAATTCACACTTACCTCCTTTTCGTTTCATGTAGTAAACAATTTATAAAATTGTTAAACTCGCGCCTATATTATTTCAACTAAGTTAATGCCATCATTGATACTCTTTTATTTACTACTAGCTGCACCACACGGATTCGCCCGCACTTTAACAGTTAAATATAACTAAATCAAGTGCAAAACGTACTCGCGCACCAAGGGTTCCGTACCACCACACTATGCGACACTAAGCTTGGCCATATTTTTTTATTTGTGGTCATATTTTAGAGTTTGGACTATAATCCTACAAATATGTACTTCTTCATGTATTACCGTTTTTACGATAGAACTAAGACAAAAAATGTTAAAGAAATTCAGTTTTTAAATACTCTTTATTGGAAGTCATTTCTCACACATTGTCAAGAGATACTAATGTTTCTGTAAGCAACTGGGCGGCTCAACACGGGGTAAAAAGATTGTAATAGTTTCGGAGTGTTTTGAGAACAAAAAATTCACTGCAATACATTTCTTTAAACAAATTTTCGATACTTATTGTTTTCTGCATATATGTCCAGATTTTTGGCTCTCGATGCATGCGAGCAGCCAACATATAGCTGTCCGTGAGAAAAACATGGGTTTCCCAGATGTATTTCTACCACTTTTAGTGTTTGTCCATGACTTTTGTTAACAGTAATTGAAAGTGCCACATTCAAAGGGAACTGTAAGTATTTTAACTGGAAAGGTAAATTGGTAAAGATAATGGGAATACATGGTATCAATACCATTTCTCCATTTGGTCCTCCGTTGATGAATGTGGCCTGCATAATATGCCTTTTCAGCTAGGTGATGCATAACCTAGTGCCATTAAACAACTTTGGTGCATCCAAGTTACGCATGATACACCCATGATAATTCTAATGACTTTACAAACTCAACAGGGTATGTAGTTGCGTCATCATTTATCATCACTGTGTCAATAATTGTGTAGATGGTCTCACCAGGTACTTGAGCTGTAATTGTTTTTATCGATATAGCCTACCGATTAATTCTTATTAGCCATGATCGCCCTTTCACACAACCAGTCATTGTTTCTTATATTTTGTTGTAAGCTCGGTAAAACCTTAGCAATTAGGTTGTTTTATGAGCTTACAACATTGCAGAAATTATGTTCAAAATCAATCATGCCTTCTGAATCCATTGCCATGTGACCTTCACTGATCTCGATACGTTTTTGAGCGAAGAATCCAGACTCTTGGTCATTGTAGAGATGAACTCTCATATCGGTTGTGAAGTGCAAACTTTACACTCTAACCTACAATGTCATATTGTTTTCATCTGCTGGATTCCGCCATATTGGATGATGTCACAGCCATCATAATGTTTTCGTCTGCTAGAGGCCACCATCTTGAATGACAAGTCAGCCATCTTGATTATTTTTGTTCTGCTGGAGGCCGCAATCTTAAATACCTCCATCTTTGTTTGTTCCTAGAACATGTCAGCATCGCTCTTGACTCATGCACGTAAGTTAGATGTTCCATTACCTACTAATTATGTTATGGTCCTTATCGACATATTTAATATTTTTACAAAATACTTTGGACGCGAGGTTAATCGAAACATGTCAGCTCGGACCTCTGAGTAGGAAAACATATGCCTTTAACCTCACGGCCATCGAGACATTGAATTATGACACTTTGGTACAAATATAAAATAAAAATTTCAGTATAGAAATCAACCTGGCACATGGTGGTTTTAATTCAGATCATATAATATTCCATAAGTCGAAGAGATCTAATTAATAAACACTTACAATTATTTATAATCGTAATCCAACATCGCGGTCGAAATCTCTTGTGCCGCAAATTTGGGATTATTGGCACCGATTTATTTTGACCTAAAATTTAATTTCGCATTTAAATTTTGACAGAGAATTTCTAGCTTAACGTGAATTTAGTTATATTATTGTTTTCTCACTAATAACACTTAGTTCCTCGAGAGGTTCCCAGCGCCCGAATTGAGAGTTTGCAAACTTTTCGCGGCGCAAGCAGCTAGACTCATTTTCTTCCCGTCTCGCAGCACGACCACTTCTTGTAACTTTGTCTAACTTTGTGCTTCTTAGAACCTTCCTCAGCGTACCTTCCAAGAGCTGGCCTTAGGCGAGCAACTCTTTTCACGATCTTTTCTGGGGTTTCCAACCTGCTTGGGATCGATATGGGCTCCACTGAATTCCATTTCCCATCTGGACAGCAGATTCCTCCCCCCTTCCCCTCTCCTGCTTTTCCATGAACTTCACCAAGAGCACTGACCGGGCCTTAACCTCGGCTCTCGGCGCGGCGGGCCGAAATCAAGGACATCTCGCTGGTCGGCGAAAGTTCCGCCTTCGCCAACTATTATACTTTAGTTCGGCGAGTAGCGAGGCCTCTAGTGGCCGCCGTCACAACCTCTCTCTCTCTCTTTTTCCCTATCAGCCCGACAGAGCGCAGCTCAGTTGGACCCATAAGCGCCAGGCTTACAGGAGACAACTACGCCCTCCCTCTCGCGGGACTTTTGAGAACTAACCCTGAGTTTGTTTCGTCTGTATCCCGACAGAGAGCGCTGCTTTCGGAGCGCAACAAGCTACCTCCGATGCTCTCAAGTTAGGCTACCAGCAACTTTTTTTTTTCTTTTGGTCAGCAGAGTGAGATCTCTATCGTGACCTCCAGCCAATCAGAGGCCAGTTCCCCCACTTCTTAGGCCTCCGTGCTCCTAGCGCGAGTTTTAACTACATTCAGCCCAAGGGATGATGGATTCACCCTTCTGCCGTCACCGTGGTCGTTTCTTTCCGGTGCTTCTCACCCGCGAACTCTTTTGAGAACCAGTTTTGCAGCGACTAGCTTAAGGTATGTGATTTCAAAGAGTGATCCCTATTTTATTTTATTCTAGATTGATATTTGCTTGGTTTTGATTATTATGTAATATTTAGTATTTTTCGCGCATGGCTCCCTCGAGGGAGTGATTTTCATTATTATACCCCCAGAATGGTACGTGGGGAATTCTGCTCCTTTTGCCTATAGTGTGACTTTTTACTTAATTGTTTGCTCTTATTTCACTATATTTTTTTCTTGTCCCCCTTATTTATATTTTTGACAATTGGACCTAATTTTAGTCTGGCTTCGGTGGGGTCCAAGAGTTGGTCCAAGAGTTCGGCTTTTTCTCCGGCTCAAGGCCATCGCTAAATTCAGCAAAATTTACATCTTCTTCCTTCATGATTTGACATGAATTCCACACGTCTCTCTAGCCGGCTAGATTTGAGCCGCCACCTCTTCTCCTCGCTACTAGTCAGCGCCAGGGAACAGTCAACGATATCTGATATTGTTAAATCAGGAATTGTTATTACCTAAATTATACATAATCCTGCACTGGAATTTTCCCCACAAAATATTGAAATTTCAAATAGAATTGAAATGAATTCACGGCTGAAAATATGGCGGGCGCCACATTAATAAATGATTACTGCACTTTAGCGAATGAAAATTAAACTAACATATCGACAGCATCCTCTAACAGACAAAAACAAGAATGCGGCCTCCAGCAGATGAAAACAAGATGGCGGTCTCCAGCATACGAAAACAAAATGTTGGACGTGACGTAATACTAGCTGTCAATATATCTACCTTGGCATTGGTGGTGGGAGGTCAGTCTATCGGAGGCTTCCGTGGAGGAAGGATCTGTCACTATTTTTTTTTTGCTCTCGCTGGGTTCAAACCCGAAGACTCCATTACGTAAGTGCATTTATTAATTAAAACTTTGGTTAAAATTGTATTAATAATAATTTTATAATTTCTAAATTTTTTCCGAATTTTTTACGATAATACTTACAATTTTTTAAGATGGCGGCCATGACATAATCAAAGATGGCGGAATGTTATTTTAAAAATTTTAATAAATTTATTTTTTACTTAATTAAACATTTTTTTACCGATATTCTACAAAAAAAAATTCTTTTTTCAATATGGCGGGAGTGGACCTGAAGCGTGATTGGACCTGACCTATCTGGGAGTGGGGTCTGCGGGCAGGTACCCGGGTACAAGGTGCCCCCTTGGCCCAGCAGTCAGCGAGGTGACTCAGGCAACCCCGAGGTTCCCTCTGCCTGCTCTGCGGCTACCACTATCCGATTAGGAAGGCGATTGCTCTTTTGAGGTGTCGGAACTGTTGCCGGTTCTAGTATCCGAGACATGACCCAACAGGTCCACGGAAAGGGTGTTGGATGCGATTACATAGCCTCTCCACACCAAATGGCAACCCTCTGCCTCCACGTTGGCACCGCTGCTGGGGGAGGATCGTGGTGACTATGTTGGGACGGGTAGACTCAACCTCTGGTCATAGCACCTCCCTAACTGAAGAGGGCAATGCCGGGTCCAACTCTGCCTCAGTGCATCCTCAATTGCTTGTATGAGACCAGAAATGGTGGAAGGGCTGAATCTGCGGGCAACAGCAGATGCGATAGAAACCTTTCTGGGGGGTTCGACTGCCGAGCCTCGGTGCATCGGTCCCCAAAGGGCCCCATAGTGAATGGATCAGGCCCCATGGTAAAGGAAGGACTGGGTATGGTGGTTACGGTGTCGGGCGACCGGGCCTAAAAAAAGGGCTGTAAACTTCTCGACAAGGAGCCCCCTTGGCCCAGCAGTCGGTGGAGGTACTGAGGCAACCCCCAGGTCCCTCCAGCCCTGGCACTGTAGTTGCCATTTTCTAGCTGGGGCAGACGGCGGTCGTCGCCGAACGAGTGTAGTCGCATCCGGGCCTTAACCGGCTGTAAACCCGTCGGGCCGAGGTACGGCGGGTCGGAGGGTACTCCGAGGCGACGAGGACACCCCGTGTCTGCACTCTGAAGCGTGACGGTCTGGTCTAGCTACCGGCGAACAGTCTTCCGAGTAGACCAAAAGTTGGTAGTAGTACGGGGAGAATCCACCATGTTTGAATGGTGCCCCGCTGAGGTTTCCTCTAAGACCCAGGATTCTTGTTGGGTAGGACTCGTACTTGGGAGTGGTGCCCCGAGTGCTTTAGGGGCAAGCATCAGGGTTCCCTAGCCCTTTGACGTGCTGACGTAGTGAGCGACGCGGACAGCTCCGGTTACCAGCCTGGATAGCTGGGAGAGGTTGGGTAGGCCTCCACCGGACCGCGGGTTCGCTGGGTGATTGAGGAGTCCCAGCGTGAGGCGGGAGACTAGGGTAGGCGCCAGAAGTGATGACAACTCCAGAGGGCTAAGGGAGCATCCAACTTTCTGGTGAGCTGAGTGGGGTAGGGGGCCGACGGTGGTACATAAGCTGGGATGGGTAGCCTTAGCCTCTGTGTATAGCCTAAGCTCTAACGCCCTTCCCAGTTGCGTATGCGGCGTATCCGCGTCCATGCCCATGGGGGCCCCAGGGCGGTAAGGCCTATTGGCTAAGAGCGCTGGGTCATCAAAGATAGCGGGGGGGGGGGGGGAACCCCTTGTATGACGTCAATATGGCAGGCTTAACGAAAAGTGAAACGTTTATAGAATCAAAGATGGCGGCTGTGGCATAAGCAAATTAAATTATTTTTTTTATGTATTTAAGAATTTTTTACATTTTTATACATAATTTACGTATTTACTCTGGCCAGGAATCGAACTGAGGACTGGTCAAAAATTAAAGAATTTCAATATTTTGGTCAAGGTCAAGGTCATGACTTCGGTGGTTTATGGCGGCTTGTAGATGTGTACTTTAAGCCACTTTGCGAGTTTTTGGGTTCTTTCAAAGGCAAAAATCTTTTGAGGCATTATAAAACGGGAAATTTTCCCTCGAAATGGGAATTTTTCATTCGAAATATGGAAATTTCTAAGAAATTTGAGTTGTTTGAGTCATTTTTGAAAAATTTTGAGGAATTTAGTCTAAGATGGCTGCCGTAACGTCATCCAAGCTGTTGATTCCAAGGCAACAGACACCGCCGCCACCACCACCACTCACCGACACCAAGCGCCGGACTCCCATTTACATACTACTCATAATTGTTAAGAGCGTAACTTGTTACCGCTATCAGTTCATATTTAGTATATATATATATGTGTGTGTGTGTTTAAAAATTTTGAGATGAAATTTAATTGTGCAACCCCTCCCCATTCTTCTGGAAAGGAGGGAAACCTACCTCCAAGCTAGGAGCGCTCCAGATGTTAAGAAAATTACACACGATATTTTCTTTCCAGATCTGCCAACGTCTCTAGTCAATAACTGTCCCAAGTGGGTTCGTGGTTTGCATTAAAATGTTGACAGTTTTTAACCAAAACAAATACGGAGTGAAAGAAATGATAATTTTTAAGTGCGCAGTAAAGAAATCTACTAAATAAAAACAAAATTTAACTTTCTTATTAACAAATTGAAACAAACCCAAAATTGCTGCTGGCCACGAACCATTATTTGCTCAAGAAAAATACAAATTAACAAGCTTATCACTCGTGTACCATAGTGCACTACATCAGTTATACATTTTTCATATTGGCCGTTACTCTTAAACAATTTTATAAAGTTTCCATAAATTTTGTGCGCATGTAGTCCTGGACTAAGACTGTAGTCACCTAAAATGTTCACCATAAGTTAACAACCTAACCCCAGCCATAAATATATATTTATGTAAAACCGTAAAATCATTTATGTTATGTACATATCGCAAAATATATTGAAAAATAAATTGAACGTCTCTTGATAGTCGGTAAGAGATATGTCTCAGCAATACCGTACATAATATACACAATACTATTTGACGACAATATTCTTCACAGTCAAACCAAAGAAACTTGCAAAAGCCACTGCTACTCAAACGAATCACTTGCGCGGGGCTGCCGTGCAACAAACCATACGACTCTCTTCAGTGGCAATGCAGCTAAATTCATACACTACCTGCATGAAGTTTTTACGTTGATCTTAAAGAACACTTTTCTATGTTAATTTTATTACAATTGACCTTCGTAATTTTTTCGACCTCAACAAAGGTTAAGTCTGTTAAACGAATATATTATATTCCACAGTCTAACGACCTTGCATGTTCAGATAAAACTTTGTTGCACTTTATAATTACGTACCCAGTTTCTCCAAAGTAGACAAAACTCGCTACAATTTGCACAGTACTTATAAGTTGCAAAAAGATTGGAAACCAAACGCATGGCCATTTTACAGTCCGACTAGGTGTAGCAACTATTTGTTACTTGTTCGCGAGGCAAAAAATAAAATAGCTTCTTTCAACGCACAACTCAGCGAATTCACCGCAGTTCTAATCCGTGTATTTCTTGGTAAACTATGCAAGAACCGAGCCAAAAAACAAGTGTCAGCATGTCGGTGGTTCGCACAAATTTTCTGAATCGTTAAAACCTTGACACCAACGAAATATTGTGCCTCAGAAACAGTGGATTTATAAATGCAAGTGAGTGTGGCGCAATTGAACACACTATCTTGGTAAAGTTCTAACAGGAGGTGTGCTGATTCCTTGTCGTGGTGTTCCGTGAGGTGCTACATCGTCTATCCAAGTACCCACCCATTGCGCCCGCCCGCGGCAGCACGCACGAAGCAATCCTCTCACTCACCACCAACACAGTCCCCCATAGAACAAGTAGGGAGATAGAAGTGCGACTGTTAGAGTGGAAACTGAAATCATGTTTGGCGCGACATGTGACGCTATCTGGTGGGCCCATAAACACTAGCACAAAAACTCGAACGGGAGGTTCCTATCCAAAGTGTTATATTCATAATGTTAATTAAACTATTTGAGAACTAATTGCTTAGTAACAGAGTTTTAAATGTGCAAGAAACACTTAATGCTGTTTTGTAATAAAAAAAACATTTTCTATATAAATTAATAGAAGATGCAAAATTTCTGGTATGCCACACCACAAAATATGTAGCTACCAAGATTAAGTGTCATGATATTCAGTCGTTTGTTTGCGTGATAATAGCTTATACATTACTTCTAACAAACAATAAAGCTATATTAGTAATATATTATGAATGCTACCGTCTAGCGGGTGAGCCCAAACTACTTCAAAAAACTGAGTCTCAGACTCGGCTAGAGTTTATCCCCCATACAGCCCCCTTCCGCGCTGTGCCTGCTCTCCGCTCCGTCGCTTCAACTGACTGCTGCGCCTCACCGTGGCCGTTATGAGAAAGACACCTGGTATATTTCCCGTAGAACCAGTCTCTCTCTTACACAGTATTTTTATAATGCAATAAAGTTTTAAAACGAAACAGAAAATTTAACTAAACCTTAACAAATTACCGTTAAACTTATTAACCAACTTCCTTGTAAACCAGATACAAACCTACAGAAACAAAAAATACAATGAGACGAGGAACACTTCAGAAGCCTATGTATGAGCTATATCGTGATATATTTAGAAGAAAATTCATGAAGTACTTGATAGTGGGCAGTGAAAAGTAAATAAATAATTCAAAATGTCGTGTGAGACGGTGCCTCAACGCTCTGTACCTTCAGACAGTTGTCGACGAGGAAGTTGGAGCCACAGGCTCGGAGGATGACCAGAGCACGGAAGAGCTCCGACAGGTTCTTGTGCTTGAAGGCCGCACGGTGGTCGCAGAAGTCCAGGTCCAGGCTTCTGACCGCATGCGAGTGGCGCAGTCCATTCTGCAGTTGGCACAGCATGCCGTCCCGGACCTTAGAGACAGCCCTCACGGTGCCGGAAATCACAGTTGATCGGGACATTCTTCAGGCAGGTATCCAATGAAACTGTAAAGAAAGAGTGGCAGATACGGCTCATATATTACGCCAAACAGTATTAATAGTTTTAATTCAAGAGCACAGTGCTCAAAAATATGTATTGTCTTATGGCTTGGTCTCACACATTGTGTTATAATTTGAATCTGCTGGCCATTACTATGCACGGGCACGACGAATTTTTGAAGAAATTCAACTGTGTCCTCGGGGGCGTATTGTCGTCTTCCACTTCCCCTCCTACCCATTACTGTTTCTGTGAATTTTTGACGTGACAACGTCTAATAAATCAATGAACGCCGGCTATACGCACTAAAAAAGTGTCCCATAACGCACATTGTCCCACTACGATGTGTCCCGTTACGCTCATTGTACGCTTGCGCCGCATCTCTCTTCCACTCGATTGGAACAACCATCGATTTTACTTTTCAATCATGTTTTCGTCGTTTGAATTATTAATATTATGTAATTTAACGATCGTCCACCGATTTTCAGCACAATCGGTACGGTTATTTAAAAGTAATGTTGAATTTTCAAATACGTTTTTGTACGAACAATGGTGTTTAACAGTTACACATAATAATTCAAATTACACCCGGGATTTTTGCACAATGTTTAAAAAATATTGTAACACATTATAAATAAGTTTGATGTATTTGGGATGTGTATTTGTTATAAAATCGTACTATAAAAACGAAATAATATACTTCCCCTACGGTGCTGCCAAATCGCGCTATCTATCCGCTTCCACGTCAACCAGGCACTCGTTAAAACATATTTTCCTTTGTTTATCGCAAGGGGCGTTATTATAATGAATTATAAATAAAATTTCGTGCCCGAGGCCACAATTGCATATTATTTTGAGCACTGGAAGACATAAAAACGTAAAATATTCTCGACGAATTGCAATCTCGGCCCCAGCGCATTACGAGCGTCTGGGTTGGAGATTAAAGCCGAAATTCTCTCTTTAACTTACTAATACTTATTTTATTAACTGCAAGGGCATTTTTATTAAATTCTTCGTTTAATTTCATGACTAACAAACTTTGTCGTTAAATGTGTAATTGCGAAAAAGCGTAAAACATTCTCGACGATCTTGAAGTTAAATAGCAAACATGTATAAAAGTTATAGTTAAAATAAGCTCTTCGTTAAAGTAATAAACATATTTGAATTAATGAGTGCAAATAAAAGTAAATTATTCAATTAAATTGTAGATTTCATTTCACTCCTTCTTTGTATCTATACAAAATAGTGATAATTCAATAAAAATTATTCAATTTTATTCATAAAAGTATGCAATCATTTCATCAATGTTTTGTTATGACGTTTTCACGTTAAACTATCGTCCGTAAACCGACTTTATAGACAACCAATTTTTATCTTTGTATTTTTATTTGTTTTTTTATTTTCGGAGTTTTTCCATTAAAAACCGTCCAAAACTGCAATGGCGTATGTCTAAAAATGTACATTAAATTAAGAAATCTTTTAGTTATACATGCACCTGATATAATTTTTTTAATTAAACCGAATATTAATGTAACGATGCCCTGTGGGCAAACAGTTATTGCAATTTTGACTTTGTTTAGCCATTTTCTGCTTTTCATACTATGAAGCTACGTATCACATTAAAAGTTGTCAGACATTTTGAGTCTCTATGTTTACTTGTAAGTTTTCACGAGTCTCACCTCCCCAATCTCTATAACAGCATAGGCTTACTCGCTGTTCTTGTTTTATTCTCTTGCATTGTTGTTATGTCACAAATTTTCTTAAATTTTTTATTTACTAAATACTATTTCCGAGTTGTAAAAGGTTACGCAAGTGATGATAATAATGAACACCTGCATGACATCTTACTGCTGTTAGGTAACCTTTAGTAAAAAGCTGCTAAGAAAATTTGAGACGAAGCATAAATTACTAGATCGCTGTAGTGATAAATATACAAGTAAAGCCTTCAAGTAATAACAATGCAAAGAAAAGAAAATAACTAACAAGTCATGTAAGACCAAGCCGTACGAGCATTCGTTTTGTTTAACAGGGTAGTATCCTAAATTTTTGTGCTTTCATAATTTCGTGTTTTTGCACATTATTTTATATAAATTATTAATATAACTATCGTTAATTGTTTATAAAATAATTTATGAATTTATGAAGTATTTTTGATGTTTTTTTTAGAAATATAAATGCCAAATTCTTCAAACTCTAGTATGAATTAAGAGCATTTAATTGTAGATTACAATATTAAACTTTTGTATGTAGCATGTACATGTACTCAATTTGTTGTATATCAGTAGTATAAAATAGTAGGTCCTGTGCCTTGTTCCGGGCCGTAGATCTGGTGCCGGTGTCTGCCATATTGGATTTGACATCACTGCCGTCATCTTGGATTATGACATCTCAAGAGCCATTTTGAATTGTGACATCACTGCAGCCATCTTGGTATGACCTTGACTTTGACCCATGACATTGACCTCGGTCAACATCTTGGAATCAAATTCCCAACTCCTAAACGTTGCAATACTCGTTATGGTGGCATCACCATTGAGTGTCCCACTTAATAATGTTGCGCTTTTCGTTACTGCGGAATCGCCATCGAAGGTCCCACTCCTGAATGTTTCACTTTTCGTTATGGTTGCATCACCATCGATGTCAACTCCCAAACATTGCATTTTTCGTTACTGTGACCTCACCATTAAGTACTTGTATTCCGAATGTTACATTTATCGTTATGGTGGTATCATCATCGAAACTTCCACTCCTGAGTTACATTCTTAGATGGTTTGTAGGAAGAAATCTGGTTTTAGAGAACATTCCACCATCATGTATTCCGCCCTTTAAAATTGCGTCCTTTTGAAATACGTCATCTTAAATTTTTACATCATATCTGCCATTTTGTAAACCTGTCATGTTATCCAAAAACAAATCGGAAAAAATTAAAAATTAAAATAAACTATTTCATTAAAACTATAATATAATTTAAATAAAAAACCACATGCACTTCGTGGTTCTTGGAGTCATCGGTTCAAATTTAGTGGTGGCGAAAATGGCAGTGGGTCATTACTCAAGGGAGGCTACCAGCAGACTGATCCCCCACACATAATGCCAAGGACTTTATGATGCTCCAACCAGTATGACATCATGATAGCTAACTTGGTTCCACAATTTTGTATAAATCTGCTAGAGTTCGCTGCTGCCATCTTGGTTTATTTTTTAATTCGCTAGAGTGTAGTAGTAGCAATCACCAAAGTCGTCAGCTGTTGCAGCATCCGTCATCTTGTAGGCCATCTTGGCCACCATATTGAAAATTTGTAATTATTAACCTAGATTCGGTAAATATTCAAAAAATCATTTTAAAAATACGTTAAAAATATTCATCGTTTCGTTCGATTCCTTTTCTCGTATCAATACTTGGTCGAAGCAAAAAAACACTAATTTAAGGATTGGTTAATTTTGTTTAAATATTAGCTAAATTTAACATTTTACTATAATAGTAAAAGTTCCAGTTTCAAGAAATAAAACACTCTCTAACAAATAAAATTTATTTCATAATTATTTAAGTCTTTAGCATTTATCGATGCCTCCAATCATACTGATGTGTGAAGCGAGACCTTTTGCATGTCTCTGCATCCATTTTTAGGGCAGTTACACAAGACAGTCGATCACCAAACATGTTACACAGCTAAGATTTCTCTATTGTATTAAAAGGGAAGTGAAATATTTCATGAGGCCTTACAATGAACATGTGCACAAACATCTTGCCACAGAAGAAATATTTTGGTCCTACTGAATGTGCAACACAAACTTTACAATTTTTTATGTGCCTTTTCAAGTTTATTTAGTATATAAACTGGTTAATCTGTTGCACTGATATTTAACACGTTTAGAGTTACTTTTAGAATCGTGTTTTAGATACTCACGAATTTTTACGTTTTTTTTTTAAATTTTTTCACAGTAGGGTTATTGGTTTTCGATTTCACTGCCACCGATGCAACTATTCAAAGAAATCTTTAGTGCTGTTATGATGGTAGGTAATTTTGGAGTTGTTACACGAGAAATATCCGTGCTTGTCTTTAGTGTAGTGGCTTTATCGATGTCCTCTATCTCGTAAGTGTGCTTGGCTTTACAATTTCGCCATGCATTTTTAACTATCAATTCGTGTAAACAATGTGATGCGCTTTTGGGGGAAACAAAGAAAAACAATTTTACAATAATATATTTTTCACGTGTTTTGTAATAAAGAAATTTATTTAATTAGGTGGACCAAACATGACTTCACAAAAGGGATGGCCAGCCGTGTTATGATAACTTTATTACGTTAATTAGACTAAAATTAACCTATTACAAAAAAATTTTAACTAGAGATTTTTTAACTTCTGAAAATTTTCATTTTAATGATTTTTATATTTTCGGGATCACAAAGAAATCTTACTTTAGATACCTAAATGAGATGGAGAGAGAAAATAACTTGCATTACAATTTAATTTGCAGGATGCATGCAGAGACTACTTATCTTACTGCCAGCTACATCATGCGATAGCGAGGGCAGAAGGCCAGCCTTGGCAGAAAATGTTGCGAACTCGGAGCTTGCAGAGGTTCGCATGAGGCCGTGAATTAGGTTTCTGGCCCATCTGAATATTTGAGGTAGGTGTACTGTTGAATCCCACACAAATGTGGTGGGTAGTACTGAATTAACGCCATTTTCGGGTGGCGGAGAAACCCGAAAACAATAATGAACTTAAAGAGGAAAAAGATAACTAACACAATACATGTTAATAGAAAATATGCTAATAAAGTGGATAACATTCCCCTATTATGAGACTACATGCCTAATTAACAGTTTAATTAGCCAAACTTTCAAGGAGAACCCTCAGATGCGGAGAGAGAGCGATTCAACCGTATCCGCCACTAGAAGAAACTTTCTTTGAGGGAGTATCGCCACTCATAGTTAAAGAAAGCACCTCGTGGCGGTAAAAATAAGGAGCGGCTAAGCTGTAAAATGGAGGATGGGGAGTGGCGCTACATAGGCAAGAATAGGAATGAGATGCGGCACAGACATATAGCTTTCGACATTGCCGGTGGATGACGCGCAGAGCTCCGGAGTAGGTGTAAGTCCAAGGAAAAGGAATCTGTGAGAGTAATAGTCGTAGAGTATTGGAAGTGCCGAGAGATGGCGCTCCCTAGTGGCAGAATCCAGAACCACAAAAGTCCTTAATTTAGTTCATTAAGTAACCTACAGATGTCGCACCCGGTCCATGACAGGGTAAGTGGTCGCTCTGAGTCATGACAGAAAAAAAATGGAGGGATTGGCGACAAAACTGTGGGCTACACTAGGGCCCGGGGAGAGGGTTGGTAAAATTGGCTATGAAGGTGCCTAAGATGCAAAGAACAAAGGGGGGAATGTTGAAATGCTGGCATCGTGTGAAAGGATACTACAAAGGAAGCTCTTTGGCACAGAGGGGTATTGGACAAATAACTGAACATGATTAGAAATAGATTTGTTTTGTGTCATTCATGTGGGGCATAATTAAATGACATCTGCAACCACACCAGATTGGTTTCCCATGTAACCTGTGCATGCACATGATATGCTATGAGCATAAACAGATGTTTTCTTTTGAAATGCCCTGCATGCGATGGCTGAACATGTTGGATGCATTGAGAAAAAAATTGCCTACATGTTATTGAATGATTTAGATGTAAATTGGGAACCGTTATCAGAGATGATTATGGACGGTAGGCCAGAATTCTCAAATATACGGTTTTACAAAGCTTAAATTATGGTGGCTGTTGTAGCATTTTTAAGGGGAATGAGCTCAAAAATTTTTGAGGAGGTGTCTATGCATATCAGAAGCATGTTATGTCCAGTTTTGACCATGGAAACGATCCTACAAAATCAATGAAAAGTTTATAAATTTGGCGAAAGGCTACACTAGACAACAATAATACAAATTGTGCGTTGGGTAGGTTTGCTGAGGGCAGAGATAATGCACAGCTTAATATGTTCAGCAGTTTCGCGATGCATGCCATCCCAATTGTAAGGACAACATATAACTTAAATTGTTTTGTAGATGCCCAAATGGGCACCTAGGGGTTGATATGTCGTAATACTGAAAAATCGCATCTCTTAGATTTTGGGATAACACCATTTAAAAAGATTGTTACTGTTACATTACACAGTAAAAAAAACATTTTGTAAAATTTGTAAAATTTTGGAGCAGAACTTAATTTAACTTGATGAATTATATTGGAAAAATATGGGCCTTATTCTTGGTGAGGCTGAGTCTTGAAATGCCAAAGAAATATTGGTCAGCAGATTATGATAACAATTTTTAGGACCCTATGGAAGAGTTTCGTTGGAAGGGTTCTCGAAAATTCGAGAAAGTGTGTCAGCTTTTTTGGGAACGTTGTTTATGTTAGATATGAAATTTGATTATGGAATTTTTGGATATCCAATGCCTAAGTTTTCTTCAATGGTTGGGATATACCAAAAGGCACACAAGGGTTTGGTAATCAGTTTCCAGAAGAAATTATGTATTTTCCAAAAATTGTCGAAATTTTTTTGATTTAATGATAAGGCTTTTCTTCCCTGATATGTGAGAGTTAGTGAAGCGAGAGCTATGGGTTATCAGCAACTGTCGAATTTCTGCTAAAATACTGCTTTGACTGCTATACTAGATACGTCGGTTTGTAGGATAAATGGTTTGGTGAAATCTGCTTTCCGAAGGACTGGAAGACTTACTTTGGCATTTTTCAAACATTCGAAAGATTTTTCCTGTTCAGGTCTCCAATGAAATTCTACAATTTCCTTGCACAGAGCATTTAGTGGAGCTGCATGTTCAGCAAAATTTGGTATATACTTAGAAAAAATTTCGAGTCTTTTGGAGATTTAAACTCAGTGATGGCCTGGGTATGTTCAGGGTCAATGGTTACTCTTTACTTGAAACTAAATTAACTAATAAGGATATTTCCTGGACTTGAAATTTTACTTTCTTGATATGCACAGTTAGACCTGCATTGCACTGACTGCTGAGTACTTCTGTGAGGTTAAGAATGTGATCTTCAAATTTTTTTGAATAAACATCTTCCAAATATTTGCAAATATACTTAAATTTTATGACTCCCAGTACTTGGTCGTCCAAGCAAGTCAGTACCAGTGCACTGGTTTTAAACCCAAATGTTACAACCTTGTAATGGCTAAGGTTCCATGGTACACAAAAACCAGAGATGTGATTAATTTTTTGTAGAGTGCAACTTGGTGATATGCCAAATTGAGGTCAAATCACTGAAATAATTTTCCTTACTGAATCAATGTAAGGCCAAATTAATGTCTGTTTTTATGCTTTACTGTAGTCAATCACAATGCATTGACCTTTTTCTGTAGGGACCAAAAAGGCAAGTGAAGTGAAAGGAGATGTAGAGAGTTCAAAAAAATATTTTTGTGTAACAAATATTGTATGTGATTCAGAATAATTTTGTTTTTAGGGCCTAACAGCTGATAATTTATTGAGAAATTTTACCGGGGTAATCCAGTTTAGTTTCGTATTCAATGAGGTGGGCGAATCCTAATTTAATGGTTAATAAAGTGGAAAATTTACTGCATAAATTTCTGATTGCCAATTGTCTCTCTTGGCTGAGATGGTCCAAAAGTAAAGTTTTTCCATCCTCAACACTTGTTAACAATGTGGTGACATTACTCTGAGCTTTTGATCCTGGCACCACAAAAGGGATAAAAAATTGCTTATTAATTATAAAATATAAAATAGCTTGCTTGAAGATCAGTTACTAAGCATGTTTTGGCAATGAAAACTTAGCCGAGAAAACGATCCGTCCCTAAATCATTACACACTTAAAATGGAAAGAACCATGTAAACAAATAAATTTTGATCTTGATAACTGTGGCTGTTTGAATATTCGGTGGCTGCTCTGAGGCAGTGAAATATTTTAAGGCTACTGATTCGATTTTCTTAATTAAATTATTTTCCCGCAGTTATTAGAAAGAGACTCTGAAATAAATATTTTAACTGATCCAGTTTCAATTACACCTGAACTTTCTTTTTTTCTTCAGATTATTCAGCTATAATAGGGTAGGGATGTTTCCGAAAATATTGTGGCATTTTCGTTTGCCAGGAATCTTGGGAAATATGCATGTTTTACACTGTCTTGTGGATGTCACAGGGTTCAGTGTAGTAGCAGTATAACTAACTATTTTAAAGGATATATTTTTTCAACCTTATTGTTCTTTTGGGGTTTTCTTATAGTCCCTGTTTTTGTGTTTTTCTTGAATCTGACATTTAGCTCGAGTAATGTATTGTTGTTGTTTCTGTTGCGTAACTTTGTGAAAAGACTTTAGATTAGTAGAGCAAAAAACATTCTCGAATGACCATGGAAGTGGTGGCATTGAAAAAAAAATTTCTGGACCATGGTTCAAAGATATTTATTGTTTTTAATAATTTTGTTTGTTATATTTAGCATAAAATTTTTTATTATTTACAGTACAGTACTCGCAGAATGGTTTCTGCTCTTTTGAGTTATTGAATCTGGAGTTATAATTGATAGGTATGTTTTGTTTTGAATTAAAGGCGTTAGTAGGGGTTTGTTTTTGTTTTCGTGTTAAGCTATAAAAATAAAGGATGGTTCCTCTGATATTCATCAAATTCAAAATTTTGTGAAATGAATGCACAATCGATACAGCTCAGCCAAATTCTGTTGGCGAGCTTGGAAGACAGAGCTTGAGCTCTCAGAAGGTTTTCTGCCACACACAATGTTTGTGAATATTTTCGTTTCCGAGACATCTAAACATAGTACTTGAGCCGCTTCTTTTATATTGGTTATGTAGTGTTGCAAACTATTGTACCATTCTGGTCTTATATAGGATAGTGTGTAAGAGGGGATGAAGTAATTAAAAATATCTAAATGATATAGGTCTAAAGAAAAATTACTCTCAATGGCCAGAGAGGAGCGCTCACTCAGTGATGGTTGGGTGAAAGGAAAAACAAATTACAACTATTGTTTGTCCGGAATGTTCTCTTTCTGACGAAATTTGAGAATGTGCCAGAAAAATTCGATTAAAAAAATATGGCTTTTTAATTGAGGCAGGAATGCGGACAGTAGACTAACTGCTGGTTGCTCATCGTCTGCTGAGGATAGGGGATGACATGTGGTAGGTGTGAAACTTGAGGGAGATTCTTTGAGGGGGATGGGCACAGTTCAGGAGTGGTTTGCGAAGAAAGGAAATTTGAGGGAAACAGTTGGTAAGGGTTGTAACAGGCAGCAGATGTGAAAAGGAAATACTTGGACAGGGTGGGCTGGAAGGGATGTTTGATGAGCTCGGGGAGGGGGCAGGAGTAGGTGATATTTGTAACTGGCTGAGATACCAGCACAATGACAGTTGCGGTGATTAACAGCCAGAGTGGTAGCCAAGAATGACAGAGTAGTGGAAAAGAGGATGAAAATATGAGAAACTGGTGGAAGGGGTAAAGTCTTGGAGGTGTGGTGGAAGGTTTCGTAATGTTGGTGGGGAAGGGGCGGGAGTAGTTCATGTTTGCAGCAGCTTGGGATCTGATGGTGAAACAACTGGATGCATAGTTTTTGTTTGTGCCACAATGACAGTGGTTGTTTCGGCCATTTGGCCCGGAGTGAATGGAAGGTCCCATCTGTTGACCTGGGAGGTTGAGTTTCACAATGCTAATTTTTTTTTTTAACTTGTAAACTAAGACTGGAGTATGATAAAAACATTTTTCGATTTCAGTCTTACAGACTTCATGAAGTTTATTTGCTGAAAGCAGGTAAAGTTTCTAAAACCTAGTTTGACATCTGCGAGCCTTGTAAGGTCCCATTGAATGTTTGTTTGGCTTGTCTCCTTATCTGGAGAGTTTTTATATTCGAGTATGTCCTGGTACTTAGTGCCGTGAATGTTGAATACCCCAAGGACATCGAGAGATAAATAATTAGTCGAAATTAAGACATTGAGTTAGCAGGCAACTCTTTCATGTTTTCTGAGAGACTGAGCTTCCCCTGTAGAAGGGATGTTTCTAGAATTTATTCAAAAACAAGTTTAATATTTAGGTTACTAACCCAGGCTGGGCCTAAAAATGGGCACCAGCAAAAGAGAGTTATGTTTATATAAACAAAAATAATTCTAAATTTGTTTTGTACGACAGATTTAGCTGAAATTTAGCTCGGAGAGGTTATTAAAGAGAAGAGCAATTTGTCAGGAAAGAGGATAACCCATGTGTGTGAGGCAGTGTTTGTTAATTATCGCTTGCACTGCCGTGTCGTAGGCCTCACTGGTTGAGGCCTTATCACAAGGGTCGTCGGTAAGCCGGCAGGCGTGGTGAGAAAAAAGTGTGTGTGACGCAGCTGACATCTAAGTAGCCGGGAAGAAAGAGTGAAGGAGGTGTCTTGACATCACAATACCGAAGAGGGGGGGTTGGGTTGGAACTAATGGTTTCGCGACATTTGCGCCCGGAAGAAGGTATAAGTGGCAGGGGTTTATTTACAAGAGGACTGCGGGTGGTAGCCCTGTCAGATGGCTTCGCGCGCAGGCACGTAGAAAACGTAACCTCTAAAGGTAAACAAAACGCGAAACAGCGATAACGGCATTCAAAACCTTCGTAAAAAACAGCCTGGTCAAAAGCTAATACTATATGACTGTCAAACAGTCTTAAAACATTCCCGCGAAGTGTAACGAATAGGTTAGGAAGAAATTACAGATATGAAGAAAATAAATGACCTAAATATAGTGAATCACTCTCTGGATTTAAACAAATGATAAAAGCGATTCAATAAAATGTCTAATACGTAGAAAATGAGATATTCATCATATTAAAAATTATGTTGATAAAAATGATAGTGTCAAATTTATCAGCTGGCTTGTAGTTCACAATAAAAGTACAAGTGAACTAAATTACAGTTAATGTTTGGTTATTTTTAAAAATAATTCTTGTAAAATTTTACATAAATTAAATTATTTTATACTTGCTATTTATTACCATCTAGAAAACAGTAATGATAACAAAACAAACTTTGCACTGCTAATTCTCGATACACTATATTTTGCTCCTCTTAAGTTGTCATTATGTTATAACAAAATATCTTGTAAGTGTGTGCTGGCTTAACAATTGAAAACAAGTATTTAAAGTCTTTAAAAGGGCCAGAGTGGGAGCTCAGAGTGTGTATATTAATTTGTTTAACCATATACAAGCTTCTTATTAGTTATTATTGTGTAGCGTTAGTTTAGTGGCTTGATCAATAATTAAAACATTAATAAAGAAATATTAATTTTACTAGCAAAATGAGCCTTATTTACTGTTTTTTGATTAGGCTTTTTGAAATTTATCTGAGAAAAACAAATAAGTACACATAGGAATTAATTTATGTTTGTTGTTTATTGAGGGTCGTGGCCTTATGGTGGAAACCAAAAGTAAAACTTTTACAATAATAGCTTTTACATTAGTTTTTCACTAAAGAAATGAAGTTAATTAAGTGAAACAAACATGACTTCACAATAGGAGTGGTCGCCCGTTTTATGACTACATTCTTTCGTTAATTAGACTGACATTAGCTAATTATATAAAAATACTGGAAATTTTAAATTTATGAAAAAATTCTAAATGGTTTTGACACTTATAAGAGCACCAAATCCAATCACATTAGACGATTTCGATGGGGAGAGAAAGTAACTAGGGTTACAATTTAATATGTATGTCGTAGAGACTTATCTCCCTGCCAGCTACAAGGAGATGAAGCTCATCATGCGGTGTCGAGGGCCTAAGGCCAGTCCCGGAAGAAAAGGGTCCAGCCTCGGTGCCTACAGAGATCCGAGTCAGGACGGAGAATTCAGTGGCTGGCCCATTTGAAGAGTTAGGTCAATGGTACAACGTACACAATTACTCTGAATTTACGCTATTCTCTGGTGGAGGAGAATTCTGGAAACCACCAAAGAATTTGAAGAGGAAGGATATAAATAACTAACACACTATATGTTAAAAGAAAACATGCAAAAAAGGGGGATATCGTGCCCATATTATGCGACTATATATGCCGGAATTAAGAGTTCTTTAGCCGACATTTCGAGGAGAACACTGAGACACGGAGAGAGAGCAATCCAACCTAGTCCGAACTTGAAGAATCTGTCCGTGAGGGAGGAATGCCACTCCAATTTAAAGTAAGCGATCAAAAAAAATAAGAAGAAGCTAAGCTGAGAAAAAGGGGAGAGTGTCCCACGTACTGGAAAGTGGCGCTACATAGGCGAAAATAGGAACCAGAGGCAGCACAGACATATAGTTGCCGACTGTGCCGTTAGATGGCACGCAGAGCTCCGGAGTAAACGTAAGTCCGGAGAAAATGAGTACGTGATGAGGCTAAAATTGTGTCGTAGAGCGGAGGAGGTGCCAAGAGAAGGGAGAGACCCTGGTGACAAATTGGTGGGCGACAAAAAGGCACGGGAAGAGGAGAGAGATATCTGGCTACGAAAGTGCCAGAGGTTCAGAGGAAAAAGGAGGAGACGGGTGGCATCTGTAATATGCTGGAATCATGTAAAGGGATACCACGAAGGCAGGCTTGCGTGCCTTTTGCCATGTGAGAGTTGGTAGCAGGCGCTGATATGTGCCGGCGTTTTCAGGGGTACTTGATTTCCAGCACATGGGCACCACAGCCGCATATGTGATGGCACTCATGGGATCCGGCACGAAGGCTGCGCGCAGAGTTAGTGATAGGGCGCGATTAATCGGTCCCTGTTGCTAACGCAAGCTGCTGGACGGGAAGTGGGCTGCATAGGACAGCTTGAGTCCCGGCAAAATTAAAATAAAACGTCCCGTGTAATATGATAATGCCTATAAAATAATATAAAGCTTAAAGGTACTACATGTTAAAATGTTAACGTGTTAAAAATAAATAAATAAATAATTGGCACATGACACACAAAAGTTGAGTAATATTTTTTTTAATTTTTGTCGTGTTTTTCTCTTTTTATATGTCGTTGTTTTGCTCTTGGTATACGGCATTTTGTAGGAGAAATTTGGCGAAAATGGAAGGAAATTTAAACAAAGGAAATTTGACCCAAAAATGGTGGACCCACATGTAGCTGCATAAACTTGTATATAGTCAAATTTGTAAAAATTAGGGGTCATACCAAATGTATTAGGGCTCCAAAATTAACTTTATAACTGTACAACTATTCTTTAATACAATGTGTTATAATTTAAAGTCATAAAGAGAAATAATGACAACTTAATAAAATACGCAATAAATTATGGCAATCCTTCGTTAACATTGAAATGTAGAGATATCGTTACGTTCGTCATACTATAAAGGAACAATAATATGTTAGCCTAAATACATTCAATGTTTTATAAAATATTTCCGGGGTTAAATTTTCATTGATAAACATTAAATTTTGAATCAGCTCAATAAGGTTAAGTTTGTTTTTAGGAAATATTTAAATACTGATTTCTGTCGTTTAAGCATAAGCAATAATTCATAGATATATTAAGTGTAATGATATGTATTTAAAATCTTTCAGTTCAATATTGTGTTAATGTACCAATTAGAGTGAACCTTTATTTTGAAAAACACTCAAAAAATATCGCCGCGTTCGTAGTGCTGTAGAGAACCAACCAATTGTTAAACATCTTGGATTTCATGTTTGGCCCAAAACAATTTTCCTGGCCAAAAAAAATAAAGCAATTTTGAAAATGCGATTATATCAATATTTGACTATTCTAGTTTACAACATTTTTGCCAAGATTTTTTCATAGACGCTGATGGGCACGCTCCACAGAGAGCTCTGTCCACCACATTGTAGGGTACGTACTAGGTGCAGCCCCGTCCACTAAACTGAATGGCGCGCACCAGGTAAAGCCTCGGCCACCACGCCGATGGGCGACCATCAGGTGTAATCCCGGCTACCACGCCTATAAGCTCGCACCAGGTATAGCCCTGGCCACCATGCTGATGGGCACGCACCAGTTATAGCCCCGGCCACCACGCTAATGTGCGCACTCCATGTCTAGCCCCGGCCTCAACGCTGATGGGCGCATACCAGGTGTAATTCCAGGCACCATGCTAAATAGTGCACAATCTGTGTAGTCCCGGCCACCACGCTAATGGGCGCGCACCAGGTGTAGACCTGGGGAACACGCTTATTAGCGTCCACCAGGTAAAGCCCCAGCCACCACGCTGATTAGTGACCACCAGGTATAGCCCTAGCCACCACGCTTCTTAGTGACCACCAGGTATAGCCCCAGCCTCCACGCTTATAATTGACCACCAGGTATAGCCCCAGCCCCCACGCTGATTAGTGACCACCAGGTATAGCCCCAGCCACCACGCTGATTAGTGACCACCAGGTATAGCCCCAACCACCACGCTGATTAGTGACCACCAGGTATAGCCCTTGCCACCACGCTGATTAGTGACCACCAAGTATAGCCCCAGCCACCACGCTGATTAGTGACCACCCGGTATAGCCCTAGCCACCACGCTGATTAGTGACCACCTGGTATAGCCCTAGCCACCACGCTGATTAGTGACCACCAGGTATAGCCCCAGCCACCACGCTGATTAGTGACCACCCGGTATAGCCCTAGCCACCACGCTGATTAGTGACCACCAGGTATATCCCCAGCCACCACGCTGATTAGTGACCACCTGGTATAGCCCTAGCCACCACGCTGATTAGTGACCACCAGGTATAGCCCCAGCCACCACGCTGATTAGTGACCACCCGGTATAGCCCTAGCCACCACGCTGATTAGTGCCAGGTATATCCCCAGCCACCACGCTGATTAGTGACTACCAGGTATAGCCCTAGCCACCACGCTGATTAGTGCCAGGTATATCCCCAGCCACCACGCTGATTAGTGACCACCAGGTATAGCCCCAGCCACCACGCTAATTAGTGACCACCCGGTATAGCCCTAGCCACCACGCTGATTAGTGACCACCAGGTATATCCCCAGCCACCACGCTGATTAGTGACCACCAGGTATAGCCCCAGCCACCACGCTGATTAGTGACCACCCGGTATAGCCCTAGCCACCACGCTGATTAGTGCCAGGTATATCCCCAGCCACCACGCTGATTAGTGACCATTAGGTATAGCCCCAGCCACCACGCTGATTAGTGACCACCCGGTATAGCCCTAGCCACCACGCTGATTAGTGACCACCAGGTATATCCCCAGCCACTACGCTGATTAGTGACCACCAGGTATAGCCCCAGCCACCACGCTGATTAGTGACCACCCGGTATAGCCCTAGCCACCACGCTGATTAGTGCCAGGTATATCCCCAGCCACCACGCTGATTAGTGACCACCAGGTATAGCCCCAGCCACCACGCTGATTAGTGACTACCAGGTATAGCCCCAGCCACCACGCTGATTAGTGACCACCCGGTATAGCCCCAGCCACCACGCTGATTAGTGACTACCAGGTATAGCCCCAGCCACCACGCTGATTAGCGTCCACCAGGTGTAGCCCCAGCCACCACGCTGATTAGTGAAAACACCCGGTATAGCCCTAGCCACCACGCTGATTAGTGCCAGGTATATCCCCAAAAACCACGCTGATTAGTGACTACCAGGTATAGCCCTAGCCACCACGCTGATTAGTGCCAGGTATATCCCCAGCCACCACGCTGATTAGTGACCACCAGGTATAGCCCCAGCCACCACGCTGATTAGCGTCCACCAGGTGTAGCCCCAGCCACCACGCTGATTAGTGACCACCCGGTATAGCCCTAGCCACCACGCTGATTAGTGCCAGGTATATCCCCAGCCACCACGCTGATTAGTGACCACCAGGTATAGCCCTAGCCACCACGCTGATTAGTGACCACCAGGTATAGCCCCAGCCACCACGCTGATTAGTGACCACCCGGTATAGCCCTAGCCACCACGCTGATTAGTGCCAGGTATATCCCCAGCCACCACGGTGATTAGTGACCACCAGGTATAGCCCCAGCCACCACGCTGATTAGTGACCACCAGGTATAGCCCCAGCCACCACGCTGATTAGTGACCACCCGGTATAGCCCTAGCCACCACGCTGATTAGTGCCAGGTATATCCCCAGCCACCACGCTGATTAGTGGCTACCAGGTATAGCCCTAGCCACCACGCTGATTAGTGCCAGGTATATCCCCAGCCACCACGCTGATTAGTGACCACCAGGTATAGCCCCAGCCACCACGCTGATTAGCGTCCACCAGGTGTAGCCCCAGCCACCACGCTGATTAGTGACCACCCGGTATAGCCCTAGCCACCACGCTGATTAGTGCCAGGTATATCCCCAGCCACCACGCTGATTAGTGACCACCAGGTATAGCCCCAGCCACCACGCTGATTAGTGACCACCAGGTATAGCCCCAGCCACCACGCTGATTAGTGACCACCCGGTATAGCCCTAGCCACCACGCTGATTAGTGCCAGGTATATCCCCAGCCACCACGCTGATTAGTGACCACCAGGTATAGCCCCAGCCACCACGCTGATTAGTGACCACCCGGTATAGCCCCAGCCACCACGCTGATTAGTGACCACCAGGTATATCCCCAGCCACCACGCTGATTAGTGACCACCAGGTATAGCCCCAGCCACCACGCTGATTAGTGACTACCCGGTATAGCCCTAGCCACCATGCTGATTAGTGCCAGGTATATCCCCAGCCACCACGCTGATTAGTGACTACCAGGTATAGCCCCAGCCACCACGCTGATTAGTGACCACCCGGTATAGCCCCAGCCACCACGCTGATTAGTGACCACCAGGTATAGCCCCAGCCACCACGCTGATTAGTGACTACCAGGTATAGCCCCAGCCACCACGCTGATTAGCGTCCACCAGGTGTAGACCCGGCTATCACGCTGATGGGCATGCATGAGGTGTAGACCAGGCCACCACGCTGATGGCGTACACCAAGAAAATTGTACCATTTTTGCACCAAATCAATACTTTTCGTATATTTATAACGCTCGACATTATTTAAAAGAATGCTATGTTATATTTAGTGTCATTTATGTTTTATACGTTTATGTGCAACAAAGAACATGAATTTGCTCGTTACCATATACCAGACAATATAAGGTTATTTCATGTGCTTCTGTAGCAACAACTATGTTTCCATTAAGGTGTGAGGATTCTCTATCAAAAATTAAGAGGGCAGGGCCAGGAGTCTTGTATTTTGCAAAGTGTTCAAGCCATTCAATGAAAGTCAGGGAATTCATCGACCCTTTCCCTGTAGGTAAATTTTCAGTCCACTCTGGTTTCAAACGATTTCCTTTGTACAGGATGACAAGAGACACTGCATGACCTAACGCATTTACACAAGTTACTATTGTACAGTTTTCGCCATGTTCACTAGCCACATAATGTACACGTCTAGCTCCTTTTTTCGCTAAAACAGTTTGTGCTTTATGAGGACAAAGTCTGTTTCCTTTTTCATCTATGTTATAAATTGACTGTGGCTTATCCATCACTCCGAGCAAAAAAATTCATACTTTAAATTGGGTTTGAAGTATTAATATGATTATTGGAGTAATTTGAATTCTTGTGAAAAACATTGTCACCATTTTTAAATTCCCTTTGCTTTTAAAATTTCTCAAGATATCCATTTACAAGGTTTGACTTGTACACCCGATCCTTCTTTAAGCTGCGAAAAATGTTTATGTCTGGCGGTTGGTTATAAGAGGTCAAAAGTATAAAATGAAACGCTACTTTTTACATAATATGGTTTCACATAATGAGACCAAAATTGGCAACCCTGTATTTTTTTGCATACAAAAAACTGCAAGAGTATGCGGCCCGTACTTACAAAAAATTTATGGCAAATAACCTTATTTTGTTATCCAAATACGCTTCTCAAATACCCGTTCCAAACATTTTAACACCCAAATATGGTTAAATGAGCAGTACTGAAAATAAAAATCATATAGCTACGTACGTACACCGTATTTTACCAGTATCTTCAGGAAAATGTGCTGAACCTTTTTTTCAATATTATAATATTAATACAACCAACCATGTTTGATTAGGTCCCTTAAGGCTCTGTCTTACGTCACACAAGTTAGTAAAAAAAATTAAATTTTCGGAAAAAATAATCTTTTAAAGTTATTTTTGCAAAACACTGATTTTCATCGAGAAAATCTCATTACTTTAATAACATAATATGAGTGTAAAAATAATAGAAGTGAAAGTAAATCATTTAGTTAGCACTAAACAAATTACAATTGGTTATCCCAAACTTTTATATATCTTGGTGCAGGATTAAACATTATTCATGTATCGGAACAACTTTTTTGATGACTATCTCAAGCTTTCATTTAAAATTAATAAGAAACAGTGACAAAAAATAAAGATCATGTTAAGTATCAAACATGGAAAACAAGAGCGTAATTGTTATAGTGGCAAGCGTACTTACACCTTCGACCGTCTTGTATCGCAATGTTGTTGTACTGTGCCTTGAAAACGTGCGAGAAAACTGATTTTACTCAAAGGTCAGGCCTGCCTTAGAGCAGGGTCAATCGCGCTTATCTTCTTCAGATAGCTGCTTCGGGCAAGCTGCCAGACCGTTCGTTTTCTTCAGAGTCTCTGACTTCGAGACGACTCGCTGAAATAAAACAGTGAAGTGATCTGATTAATTTTTGTTCAACATCTCGTCAGAAACAGGTTATAATATGGAGAAGTGACGGAATTTATTGGCGGGAAGAAACGGGAGTGCTCCGAGAAAACCCATCGACTGACGGCAACATTCACCACGTTTCCCACTTGAGGAAAATCCGAATTTGGCTCCACAGGGAATCAAAAGAAGGTTCGTCTTTGTGGGAGACCTACTTGTCAGACAATTCCAAAATAGTTTTGACACTTACCTAAGTTACGAATTTCGGGGAAACAGCTTACCTGAAAGTGTTCCAAAAACACATTTTTTCTTACGCCAATGTAATGTAATTTAATAGTTTTACATGAAATTTTATTATAGTTTTAAATTATGAAATTACAAGGGAATTGAAGTATAAATATGTATACCCATTTTTTAAAAGATAGTAGTGGAAAACATAGGTACTGTTTGAAGCCAGGTGTGGGAGCTGGAAGCTGGCCGCCATTTAAGATGACGTTTATCACGCAACCACCATGTATGACCTTGACCTTGACCGCCTTCAGCCAGCACATTCAAGCATCCCAGTCCTGACTTACATCCATTACAGACATCACCATCTAACACCCTACACCCAAACAACCATAGTAGTATAGATAGGAAAGGGCATCTGAAACGGGTTCCTGGTAGTGGAGCCTGTGGAGCCGACCACTCTGACGTCACGGCAGCCATATTATATTACATTGGCCTTGACCTTCTACTTCAATTGCCATATTGGATTCCACCATCTTGTCATCGAGCGACCCAATTCTCGAACGTTTTAATTTTGGGTAGGGTCGCCAACTTGAATTCTAATAAAATGTCCGCCATTTCGGATATGATGTCAAAACTACTTTTTAGATTCAAGGACACAGCCATCTCCTTGTTTTTATTTTATGGTGGCCGCCATCTTGTATTATGACACGGCCGCTATTTTTTCTAGTTCTGTTCTGCTGAATGCCATTATCTTGGATTCCGTCATCTTTGTTTTTCGTGTTTGTCCATAGAGAGCGCCAGCATCGCTCTGTCTCATGCATATAAGGTAGATGTTCCTTGACCTACCAGAGATATTATGGTCCTTATCAACATATTAAAATTAATTTTTTTATACAAAATTCAAATAATCACAGTTACCTATGACCTCTGGGTGGAAAACATACGCATTTAACAGCACGACCATCGAGGCCATTCCCAGACTGAGAATTAAATAAAGTATATAAAAAATAACACATATTAAATTTGAAGGAATAATAAATATTATCACTTGTTCGTGACCATGCCACTATATTTAATTTTTTTAATACATGCTACCAGGAGCGCTAGTTAACACATATTACCTATTAGCGAGTGCTGCTGCCATCTTGTTTCAGTACATAATATTTATACTAGGAGTGCTAGTTTTATATAGTACACACGCTTCTACTAGAACTCTATCTTTGCTCAACAAAGGAGAAGTTCACAAGCTGGCAGAAGATTTTTGTATATATATATTTTTTTATTATTTTTTATATTTATTTTGTAATATATATATTTTTTAATATTTTCTGTGAATTTTCTGATATAAAGTAAAATTGTGTTAGTTTTCTCTGTGTGCTCCTGATTATTTCTGCAAATATATTGTTGGTTTTCTCCGAGTGCTCCTGATTATTCATGGCTAGACATCTGTTGATGATCTCCGATCGCTTCTGGTGAATTGTGAAAAATCAATCTCTGCATTAAATAAGTAGTATGTAAATGGGCATCCTAGCCCTGGCTTCTGGCTGTGGAGTGTTTGTCGGTCCGCCATCTTGGATTGTGACGTCACGGTGGCCATCTTGGATGACCGTGACCTTGAACTTGACCTTGACATTTAACCTTCAAAATTTTCCAAAATTTACCTAAAATTCCTCAAAATTCGCCAAAATTTCCATTTTTTTGGAAAAAAATTCCGCCAAAAAATCTCAAAAAATTGGTTAATTCAAAAATTAGGATTTCGAAAAACCTCAAAAGTCGTTTTGCCTTAGAACTCAAAGTCCTAAAAGCGGCTTAACATTCCTAAGGCCTTGCCGCACTAAGCCGCTGACGTCATCTAGGATTATGATGTTACCGTTGCAATTTCCGTTACGGCCACCATCCTGAAAATATTTATTTCTTATCCGATTTCAATGAAAAAAAATATTTAAAAAAATTAATTAAATTTGAATATATTTTTTTAAAAAAATCATACTTTTTCGACATGGAGCTCGGAGTCCTTCGGTTCAAACCCAGTGAGGGCAAAAATAATAAAAAATCAACAGATCCTTCTTCCAAGGAAGCCGCTGGCAGACTGACTTCCCCCACTATTTATGTCAAAGTATATATATCGTCACCTAGTATGATGTCATGTCCGCCATCTTGAAAATCCGTAATTTTTATGTTAGAAAATCTGGAATTTTTTTTTAATTATTAAAAAAATTAATAAATCGAATTAAATAATAAAAAATTAATAAAATATTACTTAAAAACCACTGTTGCACTCATCGTTATGGTCGCCATCTTGGATTATATAAATGTTGCATGTTTCGTTACACCCGTTATCTTGGTTGAGTACGATGTCATCATTACACTTAACGTTACGACCACCATATTGGATCCTATTAATGTTGCATGTTTCGTTACGGCCGCCATCTTGAAAATCCGTCATTTCAATGCTAGAAATTCCGAAAAAAATCCGAAAAAAAAAATCTAAAAATTGCTTACTTCAAATGTTTAGTTATTTAAACGATTTCGGTCGTTGGTTCGATTCCCGACGAGAGTAAACCAGTAATTTATTAATATAGTTAAAACATTCTCAATAAAAATTAATAAAAATGACTTACACCACACCCGACATTTTGAATTATGTCACCACTGTATAAATTATCGTTATGGATGCCATCTTGAAAATCTTTATTTAATATCCGTTTTAAATGAAAAAAAGTTCAAAATTCATCAAATAATAAACTTATTAGATTACTTATTGATTAGATCGATACCCGTCCTTGGTTCGAAACTGGTAGGAGCAAAAAATAAAAAAACGTCAGATCCTCCCTCCACAGAAGCCACCTAAATACTGACCTACAACCACCAATAACAAGGTATATATCGTCAGCTGGTATGACGTCATGTGCGACACCTTGTCTTCGTCTGCTAGTGTGCTGGCGACATGTTAGTATAATTTTATGTTAACCATACCTTTGACCTCGACTGTTGGCATTGAACTTTGACCTTCACCTTGAACTTTAACTTTGACTTTACCATAAAATTTGACCTTGACATTGAACTTTGACATTGATCTTGAAATTAGACCTTGACCTTGAAATTATATCTTGACCTTAAAAAGTGACCTTGACCTTGAAATTTTACCTTACCTTGAAATTTTACCTTGAACTTGAAATAAGACCTTGACCTTTAAATTTGTCCTTGACCTTGAAATATGACCTTGACCTTGAAATTTGACCTTGACCTTGAATTTTACCTTGAACTTGAAATATGACATTGAAATTGAAATATGACCTTGACCTTGAAATTTGACATTGACCTTGAAATTTGACTTTGACCTTGACAACCATCATGGATCCAACATTTTATGTTCAGTACTCGCTACCAGGAGCTACCACCTGCTAGAGGACATTGTCACCATCTTGTTTTCATCAAATAGAGGACACCATCTTGTGTGTGTACTTGTCTTATAGAGTACATTACCATCATGCTAGTTTTATTCTAACCCGCAAGAAAGCATTATTCATTTATTATTACTGAGGTGCCCCGCCATCTTGAAATTTGGGTGCCATCTTGGATATTTGTATTTATTGAATTATAAATTCAGGAAGAATTCCAAAATTCATCGAAAAAATAACTCATTAATTTACATATTGAATCGATGGATTCCTGTCATGGATTTGCTTCTTGACCAGTGTCAATTGTAACAAAATATTAAATAAATTTTATATTTTGGTTTACATTAACTTTCGTGGAGTTTATAAATCATTCACTCTACGAAAAACAACTCAAGACAATATACGACAATGTTCGACGAATTAAATACGTTGCTGTTAAGCCTAACATGTAAGTCTAGTTTTTGATACTTAGAATAACCTCTTAACCGTTCATGTACAAAGCTATCCATACATATAGAACAATCGTCTTCGGACCGCGATGCCAGCTCATAAACAATGTCAGACGTATAGACCAGTTATTTCCGAAACTCACGACCTTCTTCATTGTCAGCTAATTATATTCAATTAAACCAACATATAATGTTTTTATGCTTACAAGAGGACCAAGAATCCCATCAAAAAGGCAGCTCATTTTGGAAGCACCATCAACAAAATGGTAGCACATTTTGGAAGCACCATCAACAAAAAGGCAGCACATTTTGGAAGCACTAACAAAAAGGCAGCACATTTCGGAAGCATAATCAAAAAGTTAGCACATTTTGGAAGCACTATCATCAAAAAGGCAGCACATTTTGGAAGCACCATCAACAAAAAGGCAGCACAATTGGAAGCACAATTAAAAAGGCAGAACATTTGAAAGCACAATCAACAAAAAGGAAGCACATTTTGGACGCACTGTCAATCAAATGAAAGCACATTCTACTAAACGAAAGCTCATTTAACGAAAAGGAGGTACATTCTCACGTACATTTCACTCTGTAGGATGCCATCGTCAATGTTAAGTTAGGATATAATTTCTTAATCAGTCTATGAATCAATCAGTTTTTAGTTCCATAAGTCATTGGCTCCAATAGTTATTACAATTCATCAGTCTTTGAATCCATCAGCTCTAACCGCTCCAAATGCTCAAAAGCTCCAACAGCCTCAAATGCTACATCAGCTCCAATTGCTCCAAAATATTAAATGCTGCATCAGCTCCAAATGCTCCAACAGCTACAAATGCTCCAAACGCTTCAATGCTCCAACAGCTCCAAATGCTCCAAAATGCTCCAACAGCTCCAAATGCTCCAAATGCTCCAAAAGCTTCAATGTTCCAACTGCTCCAAATGCTCAAAAGCTCCAACATCTCCAAATGATCCAAAGGTTCATAGCTCCAACAGCTTCAACAGCTCCAAATTGTTCCAAAATTCCAACAGCTCCAAATACGACAATAGCTCCAACAGCACCAAATGCTCCAATGCTACAACAGCTCCAAATGCTCCAAATGCTCCAAAATCTCCAAAAGCTTCAATGCTCCAACAGCTCCAAATGCTCCAAAGCTCCAAAGCTCCATCAGCTACAAATGCTCCAACTGTCTACAGCCCCAACAATCAATGATGTCAAAATTATTTGACTCCAAATAGTCTAAGGCCTTGCGCTATTTGACTAAAAGACCAAGAGGCTACGAAGCTCTGATACTACAGAACTGCATGTATACATAAGTACTTGCCTACAAAGCTACACGTCTATAAGGCTCCAATTGCCGCATCTGTCTTCGACGGAATTTTCTCTTTTGCTCCAACTGCTCAAACAGTATTATGTTATAAGATTACAAGGCTACTTGGTTACGTAGCTACAAGCCTACGAGGCTCCAAGACATCATGACTACGAAGCTTCCAGAACACAAGGTTACGAGACTGCGAGTATACAGGACTACGAAGCTTCCAGGACACGAGGCTACGGGGCTACGAGTCTACAAGTATCTAACTGACTAAAATAGCACCATTCAGTGGTGAGAGTTAATTTATCTCATGCAAAATAAACTGTTTAAAGTTGTGTCGATTATTGTCAACAGTTGACACCACATGTTGCTCACAGGTAAATATTATTATTTAGTTATTTTATGTGGGATGCGGGATGCTCACTAACGATCACAAAAGAAGGACGGCTTCCCTAGACACCAAGGAGAAGGAAGTTCGTCTTACATGTTAGTACTTCACAGATGTCTCATGGTATATTATTTGACTGAGTAATGGTTGTTTATTTTTTGAATCCCACCTGGTAAAAAAAATTGCAAGTGCTGATTTAGATGCAGAAATTCACGAATTAAATGTTGACGTGTCCTGGCAACAGCGTCCAGTGCTGGGGTGGCTTGAGGGGGGATGTGGCTTCCTCCGTCGTCACTTGACAGCTCCTGTAGTCGGCAATTCACCATGCAGAGAGTGGCTGTGATCAAGGAACAGGAGGGAGGGAAAGCTCCTAGAGCGATATCCTCGAAAGGCCCCTCCACGGGAAGAGGGATGCTAGAGCGAAATCCCGAAGGCCGCTCCAGCGAGGGATTCCAGAGCGTAATCCCGAGGGCCGCTCCGGAGGAAGAAGAGAGAGAAGGATGAAAGGGGAGTAGAGGGATGCTAGAGCGTAATCCCGAGGGCCGCTCCGGAGGAAGAAGAGAGAGAAGGATGAGAGGGGAGTAGAGGGATGCTAGAGCGTAATCCCGAAGACCGCTCCAGCGAGGGATGCTAGAGCATAATCCCGAAGACCGCTCCAGCGAGGGATTCCAGAGCATAATCCCGAAGGCCGCTCCAGAGGAAGGAGAGAGAGAAGGAATGAGAGGAGAGAAGTGGAGAGCAGAAAGTAATATACTCAATTCTAGATTTCTGCTGTATTTCCTCAGATTTATCGGGGGTAAGGATCTCTGTCTGGTACAGTACAAGCCAAGCTTATATACAAATCGGGTACAATATCATTACAGTCAATATTTACAGATTTAGCCTTTGTAGCATGTTCCATAAGATGTCACTGACTGTCCTGATCATATGTTAATTTATGACTCTCGGGATACTCCCAACACGAGCGGAAGCCTGCTCCTTCCCTGAGTAATGACACAATGAATCCCACTTATTTGTATTCTGCAGCAAGCGCCATCTATCGGCGCCGGGTGCATCACCATCTTACAGGATACGAGCATAGTCATAGAGATTTAGGTAAAAAATATCCTGCGGTGTCGGGGCAGCCATGTTTGTTTCGGGGATGAGCATGTAGCACTCAAACAAGGTGGCCGAGGCCAAATGCAGGATACGACAATTCGCCCCCTCCCTCTGTAGCCTCGGCCTGGATCGTCGCACTTGCCAGAGGTCAGTAACCTGGGCTTCAGTCCCAGGGCTGACCTCCCTACACTGGCCACTGCACTATGCTGAGGTTAGCCGTTAACGGGCCGGTCTGACCAGCCGTTCCCGGGGTCGTAGGTTCCTGGAGGTACGGCCCTGCCCTGGTGGAGAGAGCTCGTAGGTTCCTGGGGTTCGGGGATTTTTGACAGATCTGTTTTCTGTCTCCATGGCTGCAGGTGAATCCCGTTCTGGGGAATCCATATTCCTCGGTCTGGAAAGGACTCTTTATTCTGGTTGCATCTCGCCTTTATGAAGGCGCCGCTCAGTGGCTGTCTCCATGACTGCATGGTTGATTTCACTTTTGGGGTTTTTCCTTTCTGGCACCACTGAAAACCACTGCCTGAGTTATTTTGGCTCAGCTTGGTTGTGGCAGAGCGTGGGGAAGGAATTTCTTGGGGTCGCTGGTCCCCTTGCGCCAACACAACCATAGGGTGGTCTCTTGGTTGTTCCATGCAGTTTCCAGGGTTAGTGTTAACACCACTTTGATTAGGAGCGTTCGGGTCACCCATTCCTATTGTGCCCCAGTTAAGAGTTCGGCGGGACGTTCGTCCGAAGCATATAGTTTTATCTCCGAAGTCCAATGTCGCCTGCTGCTGCGTGAGCCAATCTTGGCCCAAAACGAGTTCTTCTCGAAGGCCCTTTGCGACTAGACATGTGATCTCCATCTCCACATCAGCTATGCAGCATTGTACCACAGCATTGCCCAGTAAGGTCATGGTGGATCCCTGGGTGGCAAGCTGGGCCATTTGGGGTTGGGACTTAATAGGGGTCCCTGTTATCTGCACAACACTCTCGCACACAAAATTAGTGGTGGCGGCCATGTCGATAAGAGCCTGAATGGGCTGTGAGTCCAGTTGCACCTTCACTCTTGGCAGTTCTTGTTGTGGGTGGTGCTGTATGCACATAACGCTCGGGGTCGGTCTACTTTTGAGCCGAGCTTGGGAGTTGAGGTCTTCTGCCTTGGGTGTAGGGGTATGGCTCGTTGGAACCACTTTTTCCCTCCAGGGGCCAACTGTGTTGAGGCTGTTCCTTTCCGACTGTTTGCAGCGGAGCACTGGGCAGTCTCGATGAAAGTGTTGTTCAGGACAGTGCCAACACTTCGGCAATCTTTTGTTGGGGGTAGCATATTCTTGTACCGAGGTTGGTGGTGACCACGGTTTGCTTATTACAGTGCCCCTAGTTTCGAGACAGTCTCGCTGCACAGCAGTGGCTCGAACAATAAGTTCTGATAAATTCTCGGGAGGTGGATGCCGCAGAAATGGCCGTAGGTTGGGCCACACCAGCTCCAACAAGGTAGGGAGAAATTCATTTGGGTCTCTCCCTGGGTGTAGCCTCTCATACAGTTTCCTTTTCTGTAGTAAGAAACTTTCGACATCATCTCCTTCCTTTTGTTCGGTACCATATAATTGGGCGTTAAGCTTTGCCAATCTTGGCTGGTTTCCAAAATGGTTCAGGAAGCCCCCTGTGAACTCTTCCCAGGTGTCATACAGCCCCTCATGGTTATTCCACCATCTAGAGGCTTCCCCAAGTAGTAATGGACCTATCTGGTCCACCCATTCGGTGGGAAGGATTGCATATGCCCGTAGGGCTTGCTCCCATTGGTGTACAGATTGCACAGGGCCCTCATAATCTTGACCTCTAAAGGGCCGAGGTGCACTTGCAGATCTTGTACTTGAAGGTGCAGTGGGATTAGCTCTACACTGGGCGCAGGTAAATGACATCCCAGCAAGGTTCAGTGGTGTATCTTCCCCGCCTAGACAGGCGAGATGGTAGTCGCGATGGCAGGCCTGGCAGGTGACGAGGACTATGGCTGTCCCAGGGCAGTTTGGCGCAAAGCAGCGCCGGGGAGCTGGAACTGTTGGCTTCTTCTCTACCAGAAGTCGTCTGCAGGGCTGGCATATGTGGATATATGCTTGTTCAATGACTTGTTCCATGAAACCAAGGCATTGTAGGTGAAACTGGGCATTGCAGCATACACAACGAATGCTGGGTCCATCTGGTACACTGCAGCGAGGTGCTGCACAAGATCCAGAAGACATCCTTCAGTTGGGTTGGGCGCCACCAGGTGTTTTCTGCACTCCTGAAAGTGGATGTTGCTCTGGCTGTGATGAGAAGCTCTAGCGGTGGTAAGTCGTGGTCCCCAGCCTATCCAGACTGACACAGGCCCCAGGTTGGGCGCCAAATTGACGTGTCCCGGCAACAGCGTCCAGTGCTGGGGTGGCTTGAGGGGGGATGTGGCTTCCTCCATCGTCACTTGACAGCTCCTGTAGTCGGCAATTCACCATGCAGAGAGTGGCTGTGATCAAGGAACAGGAGGGAGGGAAAGCTCCTAGAGCGATATCCTCGAAAGGCCGCTCCAGTGGAAGAGGGATGCTAGAGCGAAATCCCGAAGGCCGCTCCAGCGAGGGATTCCAGAGCGTAATCCCGAGGGCCGCTCCGTAGGAAGAAGAGAGAGAAGGATGAGAGCGTAATCCCGAAGACCGCTCCAGCGAGGGATTCCAGAGTGTAATCCCGAAGGCCACTCCAGAGGATGGAGAGAGAGAAGGAATGAGAGGAGAGAAGTGGAGAGCAGAAAGTAATACACTCAATTCTAGATTTCTGCTGTATTTCCCCAGATTTCTCTGGGGTAAGGATCTCTGTCGGGTACAGTACAAGCCAAGCTTATATACAAATCGGGTACAATATCATTACAGTCAATATTTACAGATTTAGCCTTTGTAGCATGTTCCATAAGATATCACTGACTGTCCTGATCATATGTTAATTTATGACTCTCGGGATGCTCCCAACACGAGCGGAAGCCTGCTCCTTCCCTGAGTAATGACACAATGAATCCCAATTATTTGCATTCTGCAGCAGGCGCCATCTATCGGCGCCGGGTGCATCACCATCTTACAGGATACGAGCGTAGTCATAGAGATTTAGGTAAAAAATATCCTGCGGTGTCGGGGCAGCCATGTTTGTTTCAGGGATGAGCATGTAGCAATCGCACAAAGTGGCCGAGGCCAAATGCAGGACACAACAATGTAACTCCAATAAAATGTCATGTCTCATTAGGTAAAAAAATCCTTCATGCAGAGAGCGGTTTCTTAGAATAGACAGAAGCACTTGAAGAAACTACAATAATAATCAGGAGTACACGGAGAAAACCATCTTCATATTGACAAGAATAATCAGGAGCAAACGTATTGACAAGAATAATCGGGAGCACACGGAGAAAACCGTCACACTTTTCTTTAATATTATAAAATAACAGAAAAACTATTTAATAAATAAAAAATAGTTTCTCAGAATAGACAGAAGCACTTGAAGAAACCACAGGAATAATCAGGAGCACACAGAGAAAACCATCATCATATTGACAAGAATAATTAGCAGCTAACTTATTGACAAGAATAATCGGGAGCGCACGGAGAAAACCATCACATTTTTCTATGATATTATAAAATAACAGAAAAAAATTTAATAAACAAAAACAAATAATAAAAAAATACAAAAAAATAAACAGATTCTGCTAGCTTGTGAACTTCTCATTGTTGAGTCAAGATAGAGTTCTAGTACAAGCCAGAATTTTATATATTTTTTGTATTTTTTTTTCATTTTAAATTTTTTATTATTTTTTTATTAAATATTTTTTTCTGTTATTTTATGATATCAAAGAAAAGTTGATGGTTTTCTCTGTCATAACTTTGTATATTGTTGTTGTGTAGATCTACTAACATGTTGAGTAATTTTTGTCTTTACATACATATTATGTCGGTATTTCTATCGAAGAAACGAGAGACACTGGTGTTACAGCAACTATAAAGAAATATGTTTCCCTAACACCAAATAACCTCAGCACGGCAAAAATTGCGGGTTTTGGTATGGAAAACGATTTCAAGGTCCCTGTTTACAAAGACGGAAAATCCGAAGTTAGCGTGCCACTGTCTATGCTTCTCGAATTGACAGAGGAGTATAAAATAATATTAATTCAAGACCGTTAAGAACTCGTGCTCATTCTCGCGACTTCGCACCTTAATGCCATCATTGGAGCACCGGGAAATTACCCTCAGCCCGTGGTAGTCACCGTTATAAGCATAGAATGGTTCGTACCGCACATAACCGTCAGTACGACTGTTGACTTTTGCCAAGAAGGAAAAACTGGTATAAATTGCATTCCGCACTTGGAATCTTGTGACGTGTCCTGTATTAGCTCAAAATCGTCAGAATCATTGGGTTGTAAAAATGTCCTCCAGTATGGAAAAACCGAGATACATAATTTTGTCATTACAGACAGACCGTCAATTGAACCCCAAGACTGACAGATCGGTTTTCGACCACTGTTACCTGGAAAACATAAAAGTGTTTTTTAACAGCGAAAGTTATCCGTACGTTGACATGAACATGGACTTTGATAACGGCGGCATTTATTTTCCTTTTCACATGTACTCGCAGTCGCAGTTACAATCTTCGTACTATGGTCGTGAGCCATACCCGGTCCTGAGTCTAGAAATGTATAAATCAATAGCTTCGTTGCTTGTGTTTGACATCAGCAGAGAGGACAAATCTATACGTAATTCCATGATCGACTGTAGGTTGGAAATTTCCACAAAAGTGAATGTACCGCCAAACACGACAGCATACTGCCTGATACTCCACGATCGAGTCATAAATTACGACTTGTTTACAGGTCTCGTGAAAATTCTGTCATAAATACTGTTTCGTTTGCGATATTAATTTAGTTACGACCAGGCATTGCTAGTGACAAGATGTACTGCAACCTGCAAGGGTTCCAGAGCCAAAATGGATTCATTCTCAAGGAAATTATCATCACCTCCGGAGACAAGACTCGAACCACGTTCCGACCTCCGTATCCCTGGAAATTCTTAGACGAAAAAAGTAAACGCACAAACGAATGGCTATGTAAATACTACCATGGCCTGGAGTGTGACGAAAGTAAAATTCCATACCACGAAGTGAAAAACACTATTGAAGATTTACTAGTTCAAAACGAAATAATTTACGTTGCCGGACCTGAACAGAAGAAATGGCTGAACAAGTTGTGGGAAGCACCTGTTGAAATTGTAGACCTACAGACAGACAACGGCTGTCCCCTGCGCAAGCTTAGTACAATATATGATGTACAGCCATGCGACAAGTCTGAACATGCCTGTGCCTGTACAAACTCGCAGCTAATGCAAAATGGCACCTGCAGCAGGAATAATTTTTTTTAATATTGGCAAACACGATTTTTTTTTATTTTTCAAATATTGTCACACCTGAATATTAATTTTTTAGTATAAATATCGACTCAAATGGCTAGAGAAATCAGTTGACGTTCGGACGCAGCTACGATGATGCCGTTTAACCCGGAAACCGTGTATCTGAGTGCTAAACCAGACTACAACTGTGTAGAATACAGGTTCCAGGATGAAGAACCTAATTTTGGAACGTACAAGGAAATTTGTTGAAGTATCGTGAAGGGGAAGGGGAAATCCATCTCACTTTACCTCAATGACGTTAACAATTAGAAACATAAAAAAAAACAATGGCCCTTGTAAAGGGACAGGCAGAGTGCCAGACGTGTTGTGCAACCCCTAAAGAAATAAGCGTAAATATCAGAAATACAAAAATACACAACTTTATTATTCTTTAAATCAAGCCCCATATGAATGTAGGGGGGCAACACATAACAAGAATTACGAAAGAAAAAATTATGTAAACAGGTACTGGTGAGCAATACAAATAGCCAATATACAAATGTTATGTGCTAACGTTATTTAAATCAAGCAATTGCAAATAGAATGCTGTCTGTCCGGACGTGAGAGGTGCGGCAGAGAAAAACGGCAAACGCCCTAACGGAAAATGGGTAGAAAGCAAAAAAAAAAAATCAAAGAAATGACAAGATGAAACACACTGGCTATGCAAACCAGAAAATTACGAAACAAATTCGGTATCCAGCAAACATCACTTTATGAGGCCACAAGGAGGCAAGTCAAACATGACGCAGAAGGCAAACTACATAACTATCAACAAAAAAAATGTAAGACACCGACCAGAGAACACCTCGTAACCATGCGTAACACGGCGCGACGCCGAAGCCCCCCTCACGGCGATCGCTCCCGGAACAGAACAGAACAAGCAAAATAATTACAGCCCTATATATAAAAAATCCAGATGGCGCTAGTGTCGCATTCAGTATGCCTGGAAGGAGGCGCCTACATCACGCGGACATCAGAAGGAAAGGCGGGAGGAGGATTTAAGGGGAACGAGGGAAGGGGAGGAGCCGGCGGGCATCTTAATGCCGAAGCGCACGTTGCAAGTTCCCGCCCCTTGGCGAAGCCTTCCGCAGGACGATGAAGCAGATGAATGCGACGATACGAGGAGCGACGAGTAGAGTATCTTGTATGTGGTTTCTTCGAAGTAGAGTGAAAACTCAGCGACGTCATTAGGCAGCTGGAGTACAGATGGCTCGCGCGCACAAAGTCCAGTCCGCAGATGGGGGAAGATTCGAACAGGACTGCTGCGCCCGGAGCATCCCAGCAGCTAGGAACGGCGATAAGCAGGAAGAAGCTAAAGCACAATCCATGAAGAAGCCGCCACACGACACACAGCGCAAGCGCCCGCCCCCTAAACACCACAAGAGCTGGTGGCAGGCGAACGAGAAGGGGGGGGGGCGGCGGTATCGGAGAATAAGAGCAGGTACGTATCACAGCTTCCGATCCAGCCCGAAACTGCAAGTCTCACAGGGCATCACCGCCGGGCGCAGCAGTGCACGGAGGAGAGGCGGCTGGCAGCGGCGCTCGAAAAGGGGTGCCAGCATGCTGCCACATCACAAACACTCCGACGAAGCGCGCCACAGCAGGTATCACTGCTCGACGAATCTCTGGGCTAGGCAGGGGCTGCACAAACAGTACAGGGATGTCTCTAACACTACGAGAGGGCCCACCTCGTAGGAGACAACCAGATTCAAAGATTCACATCTCAAAATTACATCATAACTCCCCCAGGTAGATAATCCCGTTAGGGCTTGATCCCGGTTAGGAGAAAGATGGATCTTTTACATACCAGACACTGTTTCCAGAGTCTGACATGGGTTCCTAGAACCGAGAAATAGATATACACCATTTCCGATCGCGGCATGTTACTGGGGAGTGCCCAGCTAGGTCGAGAGGTTGAGGAGACCCATCCCAACTTCGGCCCCACCGAAACACCCCCAGCTCCGCCGTCCACCCCCTGACCTCCAACAGAGCCAGCCCCCTCTGAGGGATCTGAGTAGCAACGACACGGAACCATACCTCTCACATCCCTGGGACCCCTCGGTCACCCAGTTACTCGTGATCCAGCTGAGGCCTATCCAACCTCTACTAGCTCAGCAGGCTAGTACCCGAGCTTAAGTAGCTCAACACTTCCACTCGTCAACAGGGCGGGGACCCTTCGGAGTGTTCTCCAAGCATAGGAGGACCACTACCACCACGTTTTCCTACTCCAATCCTGATCCTGAGCCATTTGAGGAAATCTCAGCAGGGAACTATCACAGTAAAGGATCAGTCCCATGGCACCCTTCATCTTCAGGTATAGTGCTTTCCCAGGCAGCCTCATGGCGGGAGAGCACCCCCTAATCCGGACTTGGATGTCCTTGGGTACTTCAATATCAGCATATCCCCCGCCCGAAGGTTACAGCTTTGCCAGAGCCCGGGTAGGTATGGTAACACCAAACCAAGGATTGCCTTAACTGCCGACCCTTGGACTATCCACCTCCCGAAGGTTACAGCTTTGCCAGAGCCCGGGTGCCCGGACAGGGAGCGAAACCCCGCCATGCTGCCACCCTTCGCTATTCCATATGCATCCTGGATTCTTCACTTTGAATCCGATGCTTTGAGACACCACCTAGGGTTTGGGGGTCCAAAACTCCCCAGTGGACCTTCTGCAGAGGCAAGTCGTAGTCACCTACCCCCATCTTACTAATCCACCATAATTCCCGTTCCGACATACCGAGGAAGTCTGAGGAGTGGGCACCCCCGGTATTTCCCATATTTGTTTAAACACTGGCGCCACGAGAAGGCTATGGGTTGCCGTAAGCGGGAGAGGCTATATATTCGCATCACACGCCCTTTTTGGGTCTTGCAGAGAGCTTCACTCAGATACTAGAGCTGACTACAACTCCGACACTTCATAGGTCCGCTCTTCATCCCACAAGGTTGACGGGAAACCCGTGGGGCGCAAGACCCTTAAGCCAGCCGTAGGAGACAACCAGCAGGAGCGGCGGGCACACCGACGAGAAGAGATGGCGAAGTCACTGTCGAGGCTTACGTCCATAACACGTAGGAAGCAGGAGCCGCCAGAAGAGCGTGACGCAGGCAGTGAAGAGTGGACGTCTCCTCTCTTCGCTGGGTGATGACTGAAGAAGAGCGGGTAAGACAGGCTCGCCAGCAAAAGGATAATGGAGTGGCGGAGAGGAGATTACAAAGAAAAACATACAACACACTGCGCCATCCACAAATACTAAAAAGATACCTTCCCAATCACACAACTTACTTTACAGTGCACTGGAAAGATTCACATAATTTAGTAGGGAATAAATATACAATAAAACATAAAAGACATTGTAAAAAAAATAACAGCTCACTCAGCCAACAACCTTTTTATAGAGCTGGGCTGCCAAACTAGTTGCATACTGTAAACACTTATTCAAAGATTATTAGGACATAAATACAAATCAGAATAAAGCTATTACGGTTAAAAAAAAGTCTTATACTATCCATAGAAAATAATTCCAAACTTCTATGGGAAAATTTTGACAATAAGACTAGGCCAGAGCAAACAGCTCCAGATGAATATTCATAATTAACAAGCAGGTAATATCAATAAAAATACAACGGGAGAGAAGACCTGCTAAATACTTACTAACAAAACAACTTACATGTTATGACCGATAAACTTTCAGCTGGCTTACATGGCACTTTTTATACCTGGATTTTTTCTTACAATCCTGGAGAAGTAAAGTATTACTACCCAAAAAACGCACAATAGTGAACGGGCCCTCATATGGGGGAAGCAACTTAACATTGATCTGTGCCGCTAAAGAAGGGAGAACATATGAACGCACCAGTACAATATCACCAACCTTAAAACCATGGGGTTGCCTAGTTTTGTTGTACTGCGTCTCGACAATGTGGCGGGCCTTCTGGAGATTACAAGGAACAAGATCAAGAATTTTCTCGAGGTCAGCCTCAGTTAGGGCGGAGCTTAGAGACGGCAGTCCTCAGAGATTCAGGAGAGGGTGAGTGAGCTCGCGGCCTAAAAAGGGAATGGGAGGAGGAAAACCGGTGGTGGAGTGCACTGCAGAGTTAAGACCCATGTTAATGTAGTCCAGATCAGAATCCCAAAGTGTCTGATCTGAACGATAAAAGGAAGTGAGAACCCCCTTGAGCACCTTGTTGACACGCTCTGACTGGTTGCCCTGAGGGAAATATGCCGAACTATAGATGGGTTTAATTGCCCATTCAAAGCACATATCCTTGTAGATGTTAGACTGGAAGTATCTGGCATTATCAGACACGAGCATGGCAGGGGCTCCAAAGAGCTTCCACGCTTGTTCCCGAAGGGCTTTGACAATCGAAACTGCTTTCATATTTTTTAGAGGTAAAAGTATGACAAATTTAGTGAAAATATCGACCAAGACAAGCAAACACATATTACCCATACGCGAGCCCGTCAATGGTCCAAAGATATCAAGATGGACAACATGCCAGGGTGCCACTTGGATCTGCACAGTACAGGCCCACCCTAGTGTTTTGGGGTGGCTTCGAAATCTGGCAATCATGACAGGATCTGTCAAAGGCACGAACGTCGTTGCGAAGATCCGGCCAGTATAAATGCGCAGAAATGCGGCGGAAGGATTTATCCATACCAAGATGGCCTCCGATCAGGGACGAATGGTAGTATTTAAGTACCATAGGCCTTAATATTAATGGCCCAACTGTCTTGCGAGCTCGACCCAAGCTGCCAGTAAAATAAATCAGACCCTGTTCCTCCACAAATGGGACCACTTTCTTGTCTCGCAAGTCCTTACGGATTTTCTGACAAACGACGTCGTCAAGCTGACGCTCACGAACATTAAGGTAGGACTCCGGGAAAACCTTGCACACACATAGGAGTTCATCGGGACTAGTTGACTCGTTCTCTTCAACCAAAAACTCCTCGGGACAAAACATCCGCGAAAGCGTGTCGGCCACTACATTGTCGGCTCCTCGAACATGATGGATAACAAAGTTAAAATGAGAAAGACGAAGTATCCAACGCCCCAGCCTGCCCAGTTGTTGAGGATGGTTACAGAGCCAGCTCAAAGCCTGATTATCTGTAAAAAGATCGAATTCCCTACAGTCGAGATAACATTCGAACATTTCCAAGCCGAACAGGCAGGCAAGAGCCTCCTTCTTGTAAGTACCTAACTTTCGTTCAAACTCCAGTAATGAGCGGCTGGCGAAGGCTATTGGCCGGAGTTTGCCCTCTTCCAGGTGGCCGAGAACAGCTCCTAGAGCAATGTACGAGGCATCAACAAACAGGGCAAAATGCTTGCTGAAATCAGGCAGGGCCAGAACGGGAGGAGAGCCCAATTGAGACTTCAGGGTAGCGAATGCCTTTTCCTGTTCCGGGCCCCAAACAAAAGGAACGTCCTTTTTACGAAGGGCATTTAAGGGGGCACAAAGGGCAGCAAAATTCTTGATGAAGCGGGAATAATACCCAAGCATGCCCAAAAAACCTTGCACACTCTTGATATTCTTAGGTCTGGGGAAGGCGACAATGGGGGCAACCTCATCCGGGTCCATGAGCAAGGAGCCCTCGGAAATAACATAGCCCAGGAACTTCACGAACTTTTGGCCAAGGGAAACTTTCTTAGGATTGACCGTAAGTTTGGCAGCACGAAGGCGAAGAATGACCTCCCTAAGGTGGTCAAGATGCTCCTCAAAAGAATTGCTATATACAATAATGTCGTCGATGTAGTTGAAAACAAAACAAAATTTGAAATCACTTAACACGTGATCAAGCACGCAGCTCAAGGCCTGGCTGCCAAAACTGATGCCCATAGGAATTTTGTTAAACTGGTAATGACCAAAAGGGGTTGAAAAGGCAGTATATTTACGGCAACTCGGGTCCAACAGACATTGGTGGAAACTATGATTAAGTTCGATAACTGAAAATAGACGAGCCTTGCCCAAGTGCTGTAGAGCACTCTCCACTGTAGGTAATGGCCATCTGTCATCAATAATCTTCTGATTCAATTCCTGGAAATTATGAACTAAACGCCATTCCGTACTGTCCTTCTTCGGTACCAAGAAGGTTGGGGTACTGAAATCGGATGTAGATTTTTGAATAATTTCTCTCATGAACTGAAGTTTCGGGGGTGACACATTTATATATCTGCTGCGAATGGGTACCTCATCCCTCACATAGAAGCGATAAGGCAGTACATCACACCTGCCAATCTTGTGGGTTATCACATCCGGAAACTCGCTTACTAAGTCAGCGATAGCCTGATCGGATTCGTGACTCGCCAGTTCCTTACAGGACATGACAATGGGCACGCGTCTTTCGTGCCGCAGCTGAATTTTTATAGATGACGCAAAACCAAAAGACAACTCGTGTCCATGCAAATCCAATACGCAATGCGTGTTACTAAGAAAATCGAGACCCAAAACAAAATTAGACGCAAGTCCAGAAACCACAATAAACTACCAACTCCAAGAAAATCTGTGAACCTTAAAATGTAAAATCACCGAGCGACGGGCACGCACGATGTCGCCATTGGCCACGGAAATGATTACATCAGGCTCATTGACAACGAAACGCTTCAAATGACGATGCTGGCTAAGCAAACTGTCAAAACATGCCTCACTGATGCACGAACAAGTGGCTCCTGTATCGACGAGGGCGGGGTAAAAATTACCCAGTACAAGCAAGGGAAGAAAATGCAAAAACGCTTGAGGAAAGGATTTGCGCATAACACGACTACGACTCTTCCTGCGTGTCGTCAATGCCGGTTTCCCGGACATTGAACTCGGTAATGGCCCACCTGACCGCAGCGGAAACACCGCCTATCGCCAGCATTAACTCGAGAACTAGTACACTCGGCCGTAACGTGTCCGAAAACACAACAATTAGCACATCGGCCACGGCCGCAAGTATCAATCCTAGCGTGTAGCGCGGCTGCATTATTCACGGCCAAGTTCAAGGTCGCGACAAGGGGCGGCTCGTTTACACGAGCAAGAACCGCGCCGCTCGACACACCGCGGGGGCTAGCAAACGCGACAGGCGGCTCGCTTACACAAGCATGAATAGCCAGTTGGGCGGCCAGGCGGACGGGCCGGCCCGCCGGGAGACTCGTTCTCATGAGTGCGCACCCTGGCGCGCATGGCGACATGCGGGAGCAGCTCGTCGAACGAATGATGTAACACGTCACTCACTGGGGCGTGTCCCTCGAAAACCGGCGCGGCGTCGCCGTAACATGCACTTCCATCAGTTGGTCGCGCATAAATAGCAGGCCGACAGTCAGTCATGCCTACATGCCTGAGGGGAAAATATTCTCTATTGAAAGGTGGCAACTTAGAGTCAGCGCCGCGCGTAGACACGGGAAATTCAGAGCGGTATTTGCTTGCCGCAGCGATACTGCTTTCTACCTCGCCGCCCAACTCACGTAAGGCATTCAGGGTAGATGGGGGTGTCAGCATAGCGCAGTTCTGAAGCACCACCGGCGCAAGATTACCTAGGATCAACTGCACAAATTCCCCTTCAGGAATTCCCAAACTCAAGGCATCGGCATAATCACTAACAGAATTTACAAACTGAGTGACAGATTCATCGGGCTTTTGAAAGCGAAAAACGAGCTCTCGTTTACACACGTCGAGAACACGGGGCGGCCAAACAGTGTGAACCAACTGTCTTTTAAACGCCGCGAAATCGTCGCCATGTGAAATAGCCTGCGTAAGAAGTTGCACGTAAGTGCCAGTGCACTTACTCAGTAGGGCTTTCATGAAAGCCTCAGCAGGAACCAAATTCAATTCAAACAATCGCTCCGCGGCGATTACAAAATCCAAAGCGGCACGTGACTCGCTTCCGCCCAACACAGGGAGCAGCTTTAATGCTACAAAGAAGAGCTTCTGATTAAAGGAAGCGCCCGTTGGCTGACTCACCTCAGGAGGGGACTGCCGTGTCCGGGGCTCAGGAATGGCTGCACACGAGTCACCCACGAACTGAGTGAGGCGCGCGCGAAGCACCGCCACGGTGTCCGTCGCCGAAGCCTCTAATTGATTTTCTTCGCAATGTTGGATGAGTTCCTCCTTGTGCAGCTTATATAACCAGGCAACCCCCGGCGAAGACATGGCTCTGAAACAGTAAACACAACAGAAAAAACACTCTGCAAGCAGAGTCGCGCAGAATTTGAAGTAACGTGAAGGGGAAGGGGAAATCCACCTCACTTTACCTCAATTACGTTAACAATTAGAAACATAAAAAAAACAATGGCCCTTGTAAAGGGACAGGCAGAGTGCCAGACGTGTTGTGCAACCCCTAAAGAAATAAGCGTAAATATCAGAAATACAAAAATACACAACTTTATTCTTTAAATCAAACCCCATATGAATGTAGGGGGGCAACACATAACAAGAATTACGAAAGAAAAAATTACGTAAACAGGTACTGGTGAGCAATACAAATAGCCAATATACAAATGTTATGTGCTAACGTTATTTAAATCAAGCAATTGCAAATAGAATGCTGTCTGTCCGGACGTGAGAGGTGCGGCGGAGAAAAACGGCAAACGCCCTAACGGAAAATGGGTCGAAAGCAAAAAAAAAAAAAAAAAATCAAAGAAATGCACAAAATGAAACACACTGGCAATGCAAACCAGAAAATTACGAAACAAATTCGGTATCCAGCAAACATTACTTTATGAGGCCACAAGGAGGCAAGCCAAACATGACACAGAAGGCAAACTACAGAATTATCAACAAAAAAAATGTAAGACACCGACCAGAGAACACCTCGTAGCCATGCGTAACACGGCGCGACGTCGAAGCACCCCTCACGGCGATCGCTCCCGGAACAGAACAGAACGAGCAAAATAATTACAGCCCTATATATAAAAAATCCAGATGGCGCTAGTGTCGCATTCAGTATGCCTGGAAGGAGGAGCCTACATCACGCGGACATCAGAAGGGAAGGCGGGAGAGGGTTTTAAGGGGAACGAGGGAAGGGGAGGAGCCGGCGGGCGTCTGAATGCCGAAGCGCACGTTGCACTGTTATGGAGGAGTCTTGCATTTCCTAATGGCTCATTCGCCACGCTATTATGAGCCATCGCTACTACAAATAAGCTGTACCGGTCGGATGCATAAGTCGTGTTTAACTTCTAACTGCAGACTGTACTGCCATGTACCAAAGAACAAATTCTCGGTACAACTCTACAAGCATGTGCGACACAGACCGAGGAAGACTCTGGACGCGGTGCACCGGACGAGTCTGGACCTACGCACCTATGCACCTAAGTTGTTTTGTGGTGCAAGCATTTTATTTTTACACTGATGCATTTTTTTACACCAATGCATATTTACATCGATGGATTTTTTTACATCGATGGGCTTTGACATCGTTGGAGTTCTTACGTCGATGGGCTTTTACATCGGTGGAGTTCTTACATCGATGGGCTTTGATGGTGGTGGAGATGGTGAGGGTACGTTTTTGCACCTGCGTTGTTTCTGAGAAATTTCAGCGTTGGTATGTGACAATGTGTCTTATGTTTATTTAAGCACGTGATTTGTGTCAATGTATCATATCGTAGTTCTTTCTGGTAATCTGGCATCGTTGTAATGGGCCACTGCTAAATAAAAGACGTTGTTCATAAGTACTTTGTCTACATATGTGGAGTATACTGCATTTGAAGGAAAGGGCTTGTGTGTGACTAGTCTGTTTAGCGGTGTCGGTCTCCAGCCCGTTCCAACCTCAGAGAGCTGCGATGCAAGCTTTTGTTTAAGTGACTAACATGCTGTTTAAGTATTTAGCAGGTGAGCAGTTGCTGAAATGGAGATATTCGACGTGATGAGGAGAGAGCCGGTGAGATGGAGATGGAGGGACGGCGGGACGAGCATGGTCTGCTGGGAGAGAGAGAGAGGAAGAGAGAGACCTGCGAATCTACACTCTTACACATGAAAAGTAAAAAAAAATATTTAAATGTATTGACGTCGACCCAAGTGTCGCCCTAATTTCCGTAGTCCGTTATGTTGTGCCAACGCCTTCTCCTGCCCGTGGCAGAGGCATGTAGTGTAGCGCAAACAAAGTGCAGTGTCAATGCAAGGTGCAATGCGACGATCGGCCGCGAGCCGGGAGTGCAATAGCTGCCCGCGCGGCTATTCTGTGGGAGTTATGGAATCTGTGTATCTTCCCCTCCTGGGACCAATAATTACGTAAAACCATTAATTATATTATATTTATAATACAATTTATAAACCATCCTTCCTGTAATGTTTGATAAGTCATTTTGTTTAATTCTTGTTCACCGCGCGACCAGGCCGCAGTTCGAGCCCAGACCGTATTCTGTGCTCCGCACGTTTTTCGCGCGCGAAGTTCCGGCGGGGAGAGGGCAGTTCTCGCGACGAGGCTCTCGGAGTTGGACGCGCCGCGCAACACGAGGCCATCATCCCTCAATCATTGAGAATCCGTCATTAACTTTCGGTCCATTCGAACTCGTTAGCATTGTCGTTGAAGTCCGCCCCGAATTTCGGTGATATCAAGTCTGTCGTGTAACGAAGTAGTGAAAGAGTTCACCGCGTCCACGTGATCGGTGCGAGGGAGCGAAACTCTAAATATTCAGGGTCTTAGTGTATCTCTATTCGTAACCCGTGTCGACCACTGATTGGTCAGTAGTTGTACTGTGTGATACATGTTGTGTAGGCTAGTCTGTAAACACCTTGAAGTTCGTGCTCATGTAAACCGGGCGCCCCGCACCGGGAATACTATCGTCGTGTACCGGATCACCGATTGGTCAGGAAATGTCCTGTGTGACTCGTGTTGTGTAGGCCAGACTGCAAACATCTGTGCATTCGAAATCAACCAGAAAACGATCATTAATGTGTTAGAGCCGTGCCCATGCACTCGCAGACGGAAATGGCTAAGATTGTGACAGCACCATGTACTAAGGGGAAGGTGTAATTAAATCACAACAAAGTTAACCCATAAACTCTTCATTTCGTCGCGATTGTCTCCCGCCACATGGCCAGGAACCCGTTCAGAGCTAGTCGGACCTAATAAACCATACAGGAGATAGTTCAGGTGACAACAGTATATATTAACGAAAATATATATCTGTAAAATTTTTGAATTTCTGTTTTATTTCTATAGTACTAATACCTTTGTTTTTTCTTTGTAACTAACTCTCGTGCTACTGACAAAATAAATGCCCAAGTGGCTGTAAAAGAAACGTAAGTGTGTGAGCAAAAGGAGAGCTAAGTAAATAACAAAAATAACATCAGAGGGAGCAACGAGAGGTCAGACAAACTAATTTAGATTTTCCCCTAAAACAAGTGGGGGAAAGAGGATCGTTATTTGTTTTAAATAAATACTGCAAAAATCTCTATTGGCATACGTACTTCGTTTATTAAGAAAAAGAACCTGCTTTAGTTAATACATTACTCTAGAGGCATAGCATCATGATGAGAAATAAAAAAATTCACATAGATAGGTTAAGTAGCACAGTTACACATGATAACCATTACATTAATTTAGGTTAAGCTAGGGCCAGCCCGCAAATTACTATGACAAAGCATAATACTAAGTTACAATAATAACAATATAATAATAAATTTAACATTTAACAAAACAATACCAATTTTGTTTTAAACTTTTGCTATCTTATGCACTTTTACATCAACAAAAATATACATAATTTCATTTGGTGTCCGAAATTGGCATGCTGTCCGCCATGCGCGTAAACTAAACTTTTCCGATGCTTTAAAAAGCCCAGTAGATTCAGAAGCTTGGGAAGGGGGTCTTGCCGCGGGAATAGGCTCATGATGCCGGCTATTCGTACGCTGTTGCTTGGAAATTATTACGTGGATGGTGGTCCTTGAATCTTGGGCTGGAATCCGTCTTGGATTCTTGAATTCGTGGACCCTGCCTGCAACAGAGATCCATTCTTGCGAATAAGACCTGTTTGCAGACAGTCCCGAAATACATTGGCCCAAAAGGCCTGAAAAGGGTGTGGGGGGAATCTAGCGAAGAGAAAAATAAACACTCACCAATGCAGGGTGGATGATGCAGTCACTCAGTGTGGAGTCGCGCATTGGAGTCCCGACACACGCGAATCGATTTTTACAAAGAATTCCATCATTTAATATAATTTAAATGAAACCAGAAAATATAAAACTACTCTAACACTTCGACTATGAAACTCTACTGGCTGGCTAAACAATTCTATCAAAATTAGGGAGTTCATCCCTTGTAGTTTGTTGACTACATGGTACAAGTGACGGCGTTCTTCTTGGCGGAGACAAGCTTCGACGATTACAGTATTACCAGCCAGAAAGGACCCGCGCACCGAAGTTTCGGTGCGCGCGGAAAGTGTCTTAATTAAAAACAGGGTTCAGCCTGGTTTAAATGTGTAATATTGTGTATTTTATGTGGCATAAATGTGTAATTGGTAATTTGATTTCTTTTAAAACACTGGTTTTTAAATTATTTTAGCACATATTTGTATTTTTACCTCATTAATGGATTCTTGTATGAAATAATATGATTTTTTTCCTAAATGTTTAATTCTTTATGTAAAACCTCAGTAATAAAGTTTATTATTTAAAAAATGCTTTATATAGTTATAATATTACCAAACCGATCGATATAAATGCAAAAATGCCGAAAAATAATTTTGTCCACCTAGATAGTTCATTTGAAACACTGTGCGTCGGCGCGAGATTACGCGGCGCGGGAAGGCGCGAACCCGAGACGTCGGCGAGAGATATCAAGGTTCGGGAACGTCGTGAACCGGAGACGTTCGGCGCGAGATAACGCGACGTGGGAGCGGTGTGAACCGGAGACGGCGGGCGGCGCGGCAGGGATCGTTGGCGCGAGATAACGCGACGTGGGAGCGCCACGAACCCGAGACCGCGACGCAGCAAGGATCTTCGGTGCAAGATAACACCGCGGGAAGACACAGACTGTATTACCGATCAGCTAAGTTCACTCCCGATAAGCATGGACGACTGCCAGGAAGCGTACGAGACCTGGGCGAATGCGGACTTTCCAGAGCCAGGCGAGAGTTGCGAGCACTTCTCAAATTATGAGTGTGGATTTTGCTTCGAATACCGGGTGTATGGTATGACGATGTGCGGTGCGGATTCATGCCCCGGCGGGACATCTGATGGGTGGATCTGCAAGACGTGCGGGAATCTATGGCACGAGGAGTATTCACATCTGGTCGCGCGAGAAGAGGCATGGATGTCCGGCTTTACGTGTGACCAGTGCCGAGCGAAGCTGTGTGTGGGTGTTGCCGCAAGTGTCACGACGCCGCCCCCGGAGGTTCGCACATCCGCAACCCCTGGGGGCCAAACGACCACGAGAGTCGAGTGGTCACACTGGGCGGACGCCAACACGTTGCTCACAATGGCATGGCGTGAGACGACGATACTCCCGATGCCACTGCAACCGAAGCCGACACCGCCTCCGACACCGCCTCCGACACCGTCCCCGCCATATGGGGTGGAGACGCCGAGCGGAAAGACATCGCTGCAGACAGAGGAAGCCGCACCCGTCTAGCCCCTGTGGTACAACTGGCACGCGGCGTCCGGGTGGATATGGCAGGCAGACTCAGACACGCCGCCCCCAATGTCGCCGCCGCCAACTGCCGTAGGGGCTCACAGAGGGCTGACGCGGAGCGAACCGGCCGTGCTGCCACTACCGCTCGCCATGCACGTCACCGAGGGCGTGCCACAACTGCTCGCCACGCATGTCAACGAAGGTGTGCCACAACCGCTCGCCACGCACGACGAGGGCATGCCTCAACCATCCGTCACGCACTTCACGCACAACAACAAGAGCGTGCCACAACCGCCCATCACGCACATCACCGAGGGTGTACCACAACCGCCCGTCACGCACGTCACCGAGGGTGTGCCACAACCGCCCATCATGCATGTCACCGAGGGCATGCCACAACCGCTCGTCACGCACGTCAAGGGGGGGTGCCACAACTGCCCGTCATGCACGTCACCGAGGGCGTGCCACAACCGGTCGTCACACAAGTGACCCAGGGCGTGCCATTCATGCACATCACCGAGGGTGTGCCACAACCTTCCATCACGCACGTCAACGAGGGCATGCCACAACCGCTCGTCACGCACATCAATGAGGGCATGCCACAACCACTCGTCACGCACGTCAAGGGGGCCTTGCCACAACCGCCCGTCACGCACGTTAACGAAGGCATGCCACAACCACCCATCACGCACGTCAACAAGGGCATGCCACAACCGCTCGTCACGCACATCAACGAGGGTGTGCCACAACCGCCCGTCACGCACAACACCAAAGGTGTGCCTCAACCATCCGTCACGCACGTCACGCATGTCAACGAGGGCGTGCCACAACCGCATGTCACCAAGGGCAGGCCACTACTGCCGCCCCGCACATCACTGTGGGTGCGCCACCTACGCCTGCCACGCGCGCCACCTTGGGAGCGCCGCCGCCTGCCATGCACGCCGCTGAAGGTGCCACTTCCACCAGCCACGCATGCCACCTTGGGAGCGCCGCCGCCTGCCACGCACGCCGCTGAAGGTGCCACTTCCGCCAGCCATGCATGCCACCTTGGGAGCGCCGCCGCCTGCCACGCGCGACGCTGAAGGTGCCACGCCACTTCCGCCCGCCACACGTGCCACTTTGGGAGAGTCGCCGCCACTTGCCATGTGTGCCGCTGAAGGTGCCACGCCACATCCGCCCGCCACGCGTGCCACCTTGGGCACACCGCCACCTGACGTTGAAGGCGCCGCGACGCTGCTGCCGCCGCCCACCTCGGCCGCCCTCATGGCGACAGGTACGGTCCGCACTGACACCACGAGGGCGCCGGACTCACCAGGTTAGTGCTCCAGTGCAACGGCCCAGTGTATCACGTCCATGCGGGTAAATGAGAGGCGTTGACGGACATAGCGGCCTCGTCGGAGGGGGGTATTTGACGTCGACCCAAGTGTCTCCCCGGCTCCTTCAGGCCGTTATGCCTTGTGAGCATCCTCTCTTGCATAAGTGAAGTGTTTACGATCAGGGATGCACCCGCGTGCACCCTAGCACGTCAGTAGACATCACTGTGTTTGTAAATATTTATACTTATCATGTACATTTAATTAATCACGAGCATCCACGATTGTATATAATTTGTAACCTAACAGAACTCTCAAGTCTTAAATATTGTGTCTAAATATTGTACGAATACTTAACTTGCCATTAATTCTTAACTAATTAATTCACTTGTGTTTACGTTTTATCAGTTACCGTTCAATTATTGTAATTTCGTTTCTTAAATAATTATGTGATTTCTTTCGAGTGCTATGCTTAGTAATGTAAACCGCAACCTGGCCCGCCGCGAGACGAGTGTCTCCCACGACGGCCAATTTCCCCTTCCCTTCCTCCGCGGCCCGCGAGCTCCAGCGCACGGACGGGCGGAGGAGAGCAGTGGCTAGCCAGACTCGGAGACGAGCAGACGTGCGCTCGCTCCGCTCCGCTCGGGACACATGTAGCACGGCATCGTTGTTCGCTATCAGTATAATTCGTTACGGGACTGCCGCTGCAGTCATGTCGAGCCGTGTCAGAATTCGTTGAGCTGCTTAACTTTCTTAGCCAGTACGTTTCGTCACAGAACTATCTCCGCAGACATAACAGGCCGCGTATGTACTACTTTGAGCTGCTGAACTTTCTTAGCGAGTATGTTTCGTCACAGAACAATCTCCGCAGACGTATCAGGCCGCGTGTGCACTGCTTTGTGCATCTAAACTTTCCTAACCAGTACGTTACGTCACGGGTCCGCATCCGCGACCACACCGAGTCGCGTTTTCGTTATCGAGAGTGTATTTCCGGGAGTCCAGGTCACGGCGAGGGAGAACGCTCGTCCTGCAATGTATCGACTAGGCTGCGACAGGGCTTATAACAGAATAAAGGAGCTCGTGAAACCGAACAGCATCATCTTCTCCTTGCTACCATCTACCATTTCTTCTACATAAGTAAATTTCCTTCCTGGTCCCATGTTCCACGGTCCCAGCCACGTTGGCTTGAACTCCACTTCTCTCCGACTGGAGCTACGCGGGCAAATCAGGGCGAGTCTCAGGACAATTCGCAGCAGGGATTTAGGGACCGCAGGCCGAGGGATGTCAGTAGGTAACTACATTATGCAGGCGGATGACGGAATTCGGTGAAATTCTTGTGAGGTGCGGATCAGCGGAGAAACCCGCCTGTCTGCTCTGTTGAAAAGCTTCCCAGAGAATCCTTCTCGATCAAGAGGACTTCCTAAATAAAAGCGGGGGCTCTGCCCTTTGGGTCCAGGAGGAGGGGGACTCTTTGATCTGTTGAACCCTCAAGTGCATCGTCGACTCCTGCGAGCTGCCTCGCAAAAGGGGGGGTGGACAGTGCAGCTCTCTGGCGGTGGTCCGGGGGAAGGACACATGGTTAGTTGGTGTAGCTCTCGGTAGATGGGGCCAGCTGTCACTTCTGGCGCGCACAGAAGTTTTTTTGAAAGGCCTCCCCAAGATGGCGGCCCTGTGGGGGGGGGGGGGAGAGCCTTGAGCGGGAACAGTAACCGCCTGGGGTTACCTCAGGCAGGGTTCTAGGCGCGGGGAGAGGGGAAATTTCCGCTTGGACGATGGAAATTCGCGGCGAACGAATGCCACTATGTGTCTGCTCCGGCTTGATGACTTCTGATGGCCATACTTCCACGAAGTGCGTTGGGAGCGACGCCAGTGCTCGCCACAGCTTTTATAGCCACGAAATTGTGTAAGGTTTTGAGACGCCGGGCCTGTCTGGAGCCGGGAATAATAGGAGATGGCTGCTTAACGCAGCTTCGGCGAGCTTGAGAGCTAAAGGTGTGAAGGGGGGGGGGGGGGAGGGGTGGTGAGGAAAGAACACGCTACTAAAAGAATTGACCCGGCCATACACTGGGCTGAAAAAGGCCGTAGGCCAATAAATTTAAGTTAAATTTTTTTAAATTAAAAAATGCAAATATTATAAAATTAAAAAAGGTGCCTATACTGCACATGATTGGCACATACTTCCGCCCTGAAAGACGGTGTCAGGGTGGCCAACATGTGCCACCTAAAAACTAGGGTGACTTACCCTGTATGAGGATCCACTATAGTAAACTACTTACAATAGGTAGAGTTCTTACAGGTTACAATTAGAGCTAAAACTTATAAATAACTTATTAACTAAGTGGCGCAACTTAAAACTATACTTCTTAACTTAAAAATTCTTAACTAAAACATCTTATAAACTATTACCATGGTTTTTATAACTTATAATTAGGACCTAGGAATTTTTGAAATATCAACACTGTGTGTTGAGATTGGCATGCCTATATATTAGCGCTGTTCCCTCAAAAGTAAAACCAGTGAAGAGTGCCCTTACTTCATGTTCGGGTGCACTTTCTTCAACTGTGAGATGTTTGCGCGCGCACGATAATAGCCGGAGCTGGGGTCGGCTAGAGCGACCGTGACTGGCGTCAAGAATCGTTGGTTCTGCCAGGGGCCATTCCAACGATATGAGAGCTTGGCAGATCGCTTGTCGATCGCCTCGCTCAGGATGTGTGCTTTGCACAGCATCAATTCGCCTACTCTGTAGGGATTGGGGGAACGTCTTTTATTGTATTTTTGCCTGCTTGCCTCGTGGGCCAAGTTCAGGTTTTTACGAGCTTTACTCCAGACATCTTTAGTGTTGCGTGTGTCGTCTGGTAGTAACTCACTCAACGTCCATTGGTTAGAGAGTGGGGTGTTGGGTTTGTATGTGAACATGAGTTCAAACGGTGTTGTCTTGTGACCTTCGTGTCGGGCCGCGTTGAAGGCCATCTGCAACCACACGAGATTGGAGTCCAACCTATCCTGCGAGTTTGCATGGAATGCTATTAAAGAAGACCGGAGGTTTCGGTTGAAACGCTCCACATGTGAAGGCTGGGGATAGTAGGGAGTAGGTCAGGTGTTGTATCCCGTGTGAGAAACATATGTTTTTTTTTAAAGTGTTGATTTGAAATTTGTGGTGTTGTCAGAAACAATGATGGAAGGTACACCGGAAATCTTGAATATATTACAGTTGTATACGGCGCTGCGTGTATTCGCGCCACAGTCGATTCTTTTGTGCGATCAAGCTGCGGATGTACTCTGGCAGTTCGTCATGCGCTAACCTAACCTCCTTTTCTGGGATTCACTGGCTGATACCATCCTGGACTTTTACAGTTAATTAAGTTATCGTGTAATCTAAATTTTCGCTACTTTCAATGTTAATTTCGGCCGCGTCGGGGAGATTTATCGCTAAATAATTTTTAAAACGTTGCCAATCCGCATTCTTGTAATCCCTAACTTTTCGCGGTGGGTTTTTGTCTAAAGTTGTGTCATCAAAGATTAAGTAGACAGGGAAATGGTCTGACGACATACGTAGAGTTCGAATCCCATGTTGACAAGCTTATTTAGGGCAATATCTAAAATATCTAGTAAGCTATTGAGTCTGCCTGAGTCATGTGTTGGCTCGGAGGGAGCATGTACATGATAGTTTTTATTAAGTTGGTGGGTGTAGAGTAGTCTGCCGTTCGCCGTGGTGCACCTGCAGTTCCACTCTAGGTGTTTAGCGTTTATGTCGCCAACCGTGAGGAAGCTCGGGGCCGCCCCATACAGAGCGTCCAGATCCGCCACGCTGAGGGACCTACCAGGGATAGCATACATTGAAATGAGTTTAATTTGTTGGCGGTTAGTAGTCAAATTAATTCCTATTGCTTCTAGATTTTGAAAATCTGGGAGCTGGCAGGCAGAGTGCCTGATACTGTTGTGTACTGCCAGGGCGACTCCGCCGCCTCTGGCATCGCGGTCGCGCCTGTAGATGATGTAATTTAAGGAACTATTATGTTCCCATAACTCGCTATGTGGGACATCAATCAAGAATGCGACCCCGTCACTTTGTTCGAATCACTGGAAACGACGGCGGGGCGCGAAGTGTGCGAATTTAAGGTTATGGTGGCTCACGATCCATTAGGAAGTAGAAAAGCTGTCGCGTGTGGCTTGGCTTTAATTTAATTAGTGTAAATGTCAGGCGGGGAGGTCACCCTTTCCCCTCAGTTAGTTGGCTACCTTATGCATGTTATTGTCGTGATGTCTGTATTTAGAGGCTTGTTTGGTAGTCTGTGTCAAATGGGCCTAGTTAAACTCGTTGTGTGTGTAGTGTAAAGCTCCGAGGCCGCTCCCGTCAGTCAGGCTGAAACAGGATATATCGTTTCTCCGCCACATCAAGCCTAGACCCGACCAATCACACTCGGAGGCATATCATCGTGTTTGTGTAAACCGGTGAGGGAGAGAGCGCAGAGTTTTTATACACTGAGAAATACACATGTAATAGGTAAATTTATAAAGTTTTTTTCTCCTTTCTTCTTCTTCTTTTTCCTTTTAAACTCGGTGCAGTGCTATGCCACAGGGACCGACACCCCAGCCAAAGGCCATATAGGGGTGTATGTTTTGTCAGCTATGGTAGCACATTGCTTCGAAAATGGAGAAAATTTTGTTTTAATCGAGTTCTGTCTTCTTGAAAGAAAAAACTGGGGAAGAAAACTGGCCAGGACTAGTGGAGATGGTGGGAAAGTTTGTACGGGCTCGAGGTTATTGCTGATTTATGCGAGTCGCGGTTTTTTATACTGTCGGCGCTCGGCTGGGTCGTAGTCAGGGATAGCTCTCATAAATTTATTTTCATGATTGGGGAGTGTGCCATAAAAATACCGGTTTTACCGTTGTATGTAGTCGGAGACGTATTCCACTTTGAGCAGTCTCTGCACTTCTAGATTGCTGGTGTACCAATCGGAGTCGGCAATGGTTGTCAGGAATTTATTCTGAATGATTTGTATCCTATCCATATGGCATTTAGCTGCATGGCCCCATATCTCACATGCATACAAAATTTGGGGGCGGATGATCTGTAGGTAAAGTTGGAGTTTCCTGCAGTTCTAGTAGTGTGACTTGCCCATGTGAGCTTCTTGTCAAGGGTAAGGCCTAAGTATTTTGCTGAGTTTAGATAAGGGTTTACTTAGTTAAAAAATGTTATATATCTGTCAGGAAAAGTGCGTTTTTTAGTTAAAATTATTGTGGTGGACTTGGCTCCATTTATGTTAATGTGCCAACGATTGTACCACTGTTCGAGTGATGTAAGTTGCCTATGAACAGCTACTAGGGCATACTTAAGGTTGAAGGCTTGATAAATAATTGCCATGTCATCCGCATACAGTTGTACATGAGAATTTTATCGCGGAATGTTGGCTTTATAAACATTGTAAGTAGTACGTAATAGGGGCTCCTGCGCCAGGATTCAGGATGTGGTGCCGGGTGCCGAGCCACCATCTTGGATTGTGACATCACGGCGGCCATCTTGGATGGTCGTGACCTTCACCTTTGACCTTTACCTTGACCCCGGTGGCCATATTGGATCCGCCATCTTGGATCTGCCATTTTGGATGACGTCATTTTGTGTTCTCAAACATTCTGGCCATTTGTTTTCCGTCATTTTGAATTATGACGCCACCGTTGCAATTTCCATTATGCCCGCCATCTTTAACTTTTTTTATTTATTATCCGATTTTAATTAAAAAAATTTAAATTTTATAAAAAAATTTTATTAATAAAATATAGATAACAAATATTTAAAAAAAATACATTTACGGCATGGAGCTTGGAGTCCTCGGTTCGAACCCGAGTGCAAAAAAAATAAAAATGGCGAACGATCTTTCCTTCACAGTGGCTGCAGGCAGACTGACCCCCACCACTTTTTACCATGCATATATATAATCAGGTAGTATGAGGTCATGTCCGCCATTTTGAAAATATGTAATCTTTATGTTATAAAATCGGGAAAAAAAATAAAAATCATTAAAAAAATTAATCAACCGAATTAAATAATAAAAAATCTTTAAAACCACCGTTGCACTTCACGTTACGGCCGCCATCTTGAAAATCCGTAACTTTAATGCTACATATGCGAAAAAAAATTCAAAATTCATCAAAAATTCACTCATTAAGGAAATTATTGATTCGAAACTTGGTTCGATCCCTGGCCGAAACAAAAAATAACTGTAATATAAAAAATACCACAAAAGTGACAGGTTTGAGAATATAAAAAACACCGCAAGTACTTTTAAAAAACAAAAAAATTTATTACATAAATTTTGCACTACTCCAAGTACAAAAAAAACAGAAAAATTATTAAAGTCTTTTGGATTTCTCGATTATTGTACGGACTAAACCCATTACATGACTTTAAATGTCTATTCAGTCTATCAGGTCGACATATTGGTACACCACAATTATCACACAAAGACGAATTTCGACTTCATTAAAAGGACTGTGATATATTTCATGTTGTTTTGCACTTCGAATAGTTGCTAATGTTTTGTTACAAAATATACAGATTGTTTCTGATGAATGTACGCCCAATATATCACAATTCCTGAGGTGTCGTTTTAATATTCCATAGTGTATAAACTTGCTTAAACACCTGTTGCACTGATATTTAATGCGTTCAGAGTTATAACTACAATTGTGTATTACATAATCACGTAATTTCAGTTTTTAATCTTCTCACAGTATGTACAGTTGGGTGATGGAACACCGTTGGTTGCTCCTTCCTTCATCAATGACACTGGAACAGTTGACAACCATTGTAACACTGCTGACATGTTAACTTCTGAAGCTTTTGAGGTCTGCTCTGCGGAAGATGTTGCACGCGTCGAAATCTCCTGCTGTGCTGAGAGAGCAGGTGTAGCTGTAGACGACGTTGTCATCGTGCTCTGCACTGATCATGGTAAACCTTCGATCCAGGTCGGTGTTGATTCTGGTAATGATGCCATCGAGTTCTCAAGAATAGCTAGATACTGTGAAGTAGGTGGGGACCTACTAAGGGTTGGGGGGGAGGCCAGAACCTGGCATGGAGGACTGGGGTATACGTGAATGGAATAGATCAGGTATGCAAGGTAAATGGTTTCAGGTACACAGACATTTTATTCATAATCAAAATTAATTCAAAATAACATTACGTTAACATTGCTGATAATGTTAAGTTTAAACAATGCAAGGCTGAATACATAAAGTGAGAACAATTTCTGACAAAGCGAGTTAATTGACAATTATATGGGTAAGCCGGCTACACAGTAAGCGATCCAATCAATGATCGTCAAAAAGAGACAATGCGCAGTTAACTCGAAACACAAGCATTGCCATGAATTAAGTTATATTACAAAATTAAATTACCAAACTACTGCAAAGTGCAGGTACAAGAAAGAATGAAGTTACATTATTCTTTAAAAAACTTTAACAAACAAATACGTGCGACGACGTCTCAGGGGGAGACAGTTACAAACAGAAAAACGGAAGCGAAGGTGAAGTTAAATTTAATGCAATAATCCAAACAAATTTTGATGGTGGCGGCCGAAAAGGAATTTAGACAGAACAAATTCAAGAATAAATGATTTTACATTAGGGTGAGGGCCACCACCTCACTGACGACTCAAACCAACTTACATTTCTCCCCTGAGGTCGCACACACACGAAGTTTAACTAGAAGCTCTCGGACTACATGCTAGTAGAATTACAACAGATCAGCTATTGCTGACAACCAAGACTGACAAAGTCAACCAGTAGAAGAAGGCTCTGAACATGGTTGCATCTTAATTTATAAGCTCGCGCCGCAGCGCGCGCATGCGCCTATAATCAAAAGGGTGGGGGAACGAGTACAAATTTAACAAACACTTGGAGGGGGGGGAAAGGAGGGTGAAGGAGGAGGGGAGCAGAGTGCCGGAGGCCCGCGATGACGCGCGCCGTTTGAAAGTAGCGGACCTAACCGCTACAACTGGTCTAATACGATAGTCAAATCTGACTATCCTATCCGTTCATCACCGCAGCCAGAGACGGACTGAAGTTCATATCACCAGGGTCTCACTTATATATTCTCATTAGCTGGTTCAACACATGAGTCAAAACAATAACCATGTTCATTATACTTGCACTTAACTTTCTCGGAGCATTTTTTATAATTTCGATGTAAGCTATCGAGATGTGAAATTTGTGTACCGCACTTGTTACATTGAAACTCTTTCTTTTCAGTAAATTATTCGGACAACTGCTTCTTTCATGTATGCGCACGGTTGAAGTGATAGTAAATGATGGGCCACAGTATTTGCACTGATGCGATGTACGCTCTTCATTAATTGAAGTCTCCTCTGCAGTCGGTATCGGGATCTCCGCAGCTGTCGACACCGCAGCCGTTGAGCTCTCCGCTGTCGTGGTCTCCTCTGCTGCCGGTATCGGGATCTTCGACTCCATCATCGTTGCTGTCATCGAGGTCCCCGCTGCTGACGGGAAACAGTCTATCCTGGTCGACATTGGAGCAGTAACTAAATCTCACGAAACTTACTGAAGAGAGCTGGTCTGTACTGCACCGTGGCCAGAGGTGGACTGAGGGTCCAGTAGTCTGAACCTAGCTTATATACCCGCGGTCTACTGGAATACTGCATGAGTCAAAATATTGTCTGTATTTAAAATTAATTTTTTATTATGTACCTAAAAATTATAGAAATAAAAACACACGAGTACAAGTTTTACACATTTATTTATAAAAATTACACAAATGCATGTTAGGTTAAGGAATTAAGCATTTTCGCAAGCAAAGTCTTTAATGCCGCAGGAACTGCCTCGTCGACTCCGGTTCCAACTGGTTCGCAGGCCACGGGATCAGGAACACAGGTTTCCAGCTGGTCATCTTCTGCGATGTCGTCATCTCTAGCGAGACATGGTCGATGGCGTCTGTGACGTCTGCGCCTGGGCTTTGGCCTAGTGCTAGTTGGGACAGATTCACTGCCTGAACTTTGACGACGAGATGCTCGTCATTTGGTCGTCTGCGTAGAAGCATCACAGGTTGCAACAGGTTGCAACACGCTCACGTTTGGTGTTGCACATGCAGACGAGGCGACTACCTCAGCGATGCTAGCAGGAAGGATTGTGTGCGGTCTCATGTGATTAACGGCGCAGTTTCCAGGTTCGCAACAATCTAATAGCTGCTGAGTCGGTTCGTAGGACACAGGAAAGTGCGCAAACCACCAATGCTGAGCGCCTCCATCACAGGTTTCTGTATATGTACGTAGATACCCGGCATCCCATTAGCTGTACTCGCCACTGCTGAAACTAGGTCGTACGCTCACGTACACGTTAGCAGGATCAAACGTAAACATCTTCTTGCAGGTCGAACGACAACTGAAGGCACGAACAGATGTACGACATTTATATATGCAGGCTCCAACTAACACTGTGTGTGCCATTTCCGCATTAACTGCGAGTTTGTACAGGCACAGACACGTTCAAACTTGTCACGTAGCTGCATGTCATATAATGCACTAAGCTTGCGCAGGGAAGGACAACCGTATACCTATTTATCCTGAAAATCTACAATTTCAACAGGAGCTTCACACAGATCTCGTAGCCATTTCCTCTGTTCAGGTCCGACAATGTATATTGTTTCGTTTTGAACTAGTAAATCTTGCAGTGTGTTTTTAACTTGGTGGTATGGAATTTTTTCTTCGTCCCACACCAGGCCATGGTAGTATTTACATAACCTGTAGCCGCGGCAACTGGGATAAAACTGAAAATAGAGAAATAACAAAGGGGTCTTTCCTGTAAGACCGACAACTGTGGTACGCTGGTGCTGCAAGAAATAAAGTCAATATACCAAATAACAAGCAAAGCAATTTATTTATAGAAAAAATATAGCATACAATGCATATAATATAAGTCGTTTCTGAGCAATACATCCCGTGGGAATCATTCATACAATACAAGTTAAAACAATGTTGTGATAAATGGGGCTAACTGACGACGCGTTTAACGTAGCACAAATCATATAGGCCGCTAGGCTAAAAGCAACAACAAGAAAGAAATAAATATAGTTTAAAAAACTAAAGAAACATGCTTTTAAAGATTATCAAACTAAAAAGTAAAATATAATTTTAAAATTTAATTTATGACAATAGTATATAAGCAATACTAGTATAAATGAGAAAAAAGCTTGAGGCGCTTTGTGCCATATTTTTTGTATATTAAGCGCCCCATGCTTTTTTCTCATTTATACTAGTATTGCTTATATACTATTGTCATAAATTAAATTTTAAAATTATTTTTTACTTTTTAGTTTGATAATCTTTAAAAGCATGTTTCTTTAGTTTTTTAAACTATATTTATTTTTAACTTTTTAGTTTGATAATCTTTAAAAGCATGTTTCTTTAGTTTTTTAAACTATATTTATTTTTAACTTTTTAGTTTGATATTCTTTAAAAGCATGTTTTTTTAGTTTTTTAAACTATATTTATGTATAATTATCTTAGGGAAATGAGTTACCGACACTACCTATTACCATCTGAGATAACTATTTGAAGTTGCAACGTCACAAAGAAATAGTAAAGTCTCTCCGAATCATTTACAGTTAGATGTATGGATATAATCTTAGAATTTACCAGAAAAAAAAACATTTTTTTTTTCGGCGTGGCCGGGAGTAGCACCCACGATCGCTGACTACGAAAGCTGACGTCTCAGAAGTCGCGCGCCTTAGACCGCTCGGCTAACGAACGTGATGAAATTGTTGGGACATTTTACAGTCATGAGCCACTCACTCTTAGTCGAAGGAGTTACAGACGGACAGAAAGAGTTACAGACGGACAGACAAACATACAGGTGAAGCTAATATAAAGCATGTAATAAATCACATTTACAATTACATACTATTACTATTACCGTTACGACGCGGCTTGACAAGAAGTGTCCAAAGCCATCGTGGCGTGCCCATATACAACCGCAGAAAAACAATATTACATAAGCTACAGGTAGTACTCGGCGTGAGCAAAAGAAACTAAGGCAAAGAATTAAATTAAGCAATGACCTGAAGGGTCCAAGATGACTTACAAACATTGCAACTCATGGCAAACAAGCAAAGATGAAAGCACGGCCACAACACGCAAGCAAGAATAAGAGAACATACTAATTACAGAAAATTACAGAAGCTAAGTTTCACAGCCGAGTACATACCAACGCGACGCCAGCCCCAAGTGACAGCCTTCGAGTCAGACGACCGATAGACTGCGGCGAATAGCCTGGGTGCCGAGGTTATATAGGCCGGGAACAATACACGTCAAAGTGCGCTGGTGGCACGGCGCGGGGGGGAAGGGCGGTAGAGGGGGGTAGGGAGGGGAGGTTGGAGAGGAAGGGGAACGGAGGAGGGGGGAGGGGAAAGGAGGTGAAGGAATGCTAAGCAGTGCCCGCACTGCTTCAAACCATTCATTCGTATGTTTACTTTTTTCGTCTAGTAGTTTCCAAGGATATGGGGGTCGGAAGCTGCGGGTTCGAGTCCTGCCGTCGTGAGTGACGTCAATTTCTTTGAGAACAATGCCGTTTTGGCTCTGGAAACCTTGCAGGTTGCAGTACATCTTGTCGCTAGCAATGCTCGGTCGTAACTGAATTATTATCGCAAACGAAACAGTATTTATGTCAGAATTTTCACAAGTTTGTCTCGACAATTGTACGATGCAAGCCGATCATGAAGTATCAGACAAAAAGCATAGGTGTTTGGTGGAATATTTCCGCTAGTCGTTATCTCGATCCTACAGTCGATGATGTTTGAATTAATTCGATCATCCTGTTTGGAAACCTCAAACACAATTAACGGAGCCTTGTTATTGAAACTGTCGGGACTCAGTATCAGCGACTGTCTCCGGCCATAGTAAGCTTGCTGAAACTTGGCATACCTTTGATATGCGAGAAGAAATGTTCCACTTTCAAAGTCCATGTTCATGTCAACGTACGAATAGCTTTCGCTGTTTCAAAATATTTTTACATTACGTATTTGACAGTTATCGAATAAGGAGCGACTTACTCCTGCATTGAGCTGTCTTCCGGTCTGAAGCCCGACGATGATGTATCTTGGTTTTTCCGTAGTGAAGCTGGACTTTACTATCCAATTGATACGCTGACTATGAGGCAAGCCAGGATAAGTTTCCAGGCTCCAGGATCGGAATGGCACATCGAAGTTCTTGCCATTTTCTATGTTCTTCAACATCTTGACTCGTTCAACGGTGCTCACTTGGATGTGGGGCAGCATCCACTCGATAGTCTGTAGTGTTAGCGAGACATCTTGAGGGTTTTCTGCAGCGGCGATAATTGCATTAATGTGCGTGTTGGCTAGAAGCAGTACGAGCTCTTGTTTCGAATTAATGATTATATGCGTACCATCCGCTTTTGACAGCGTGCCTCTTATACGCAGAAATGACTGCGAAGGTAAAGTATAAATTTCTTTGTGCTGTACGGCAATGCATACTTCTGATGGTCTGGTACTCGAGCAATTCCATTTTCGTAATGGTGTCATCAAAAATGACCGGATCTTCCCCGATGAGGATTTCGTTTTCCATATTTATTCGACACTTGTCCAATACTAATGTGACGCCTGTGACGGCTTCACAAATTTATTTATGTTCGTGTCCGCGCGTTGTCGGAAGGTGTGGCTTATCGCGCCATCTAGTAGTGGTTTGCTCGAGAGTTGTACGCTAGCAGACGGGCAAATCCGTGCAGCGCCGCGGGTGGTTGACTGTTGGAATTAGCTACCGCGCATGCGCGGTAAGCGACCAGTCGAGCACAGCGCAGGACAGAGGGGAGAGGAAAAGAAAGACTACTAGTGAGTTGGCAGTGGAGCCAGACGGTCATAGTGGGTCTATGATAGGTATCTCCGGTGAATAATGCACATCACGACTTCAAGAAATGATTTTCACTTAACTTGATTTACGTGTAAATCGTGGACGAGAGGAGAAGAGAGATTTCAGCACTTTTATGCTGGAGAACGCAACGCGAGGCTCGTGCGGGGAAATGGAGCGCAGTTAACCCCCAGTCGAGGCCTCGATCGCCGAGGAAAATATCAGCATAGACCCGGGCTAGTTATGAGGAGAAGAAAAGAAGCTACGATTGAGCTGTGGCTAAAATTGTTGTAACAAGATAATAGTGGTATTTTCTTTTCTAAATACGAGTAAGCATCGGCGCGTGCGAGAAAATTATTTTAAGAAGTTATGAAATATTTTTATGTAATATATTTTTTTGGAGTTCGACACGACATGGCGGGTTGTGGAATGAGCGAGAAGGTGTGAGACTAGTCTACCGAGTCAACTTTAGCAGCTGGCACAGGAGGAGGACATCATTTTATAAACTTAAATTTGGTCTGTGATTTGATTTTTCCTGTTTATTGCGGAGGAAGGGAATAGATCGTCTCGACGGATTATTTTTTTGTGAAATGAAATTTGGGAAGAAATGAAGTTTCGTCAGTAGCTGAGCGAACGAAATTCCACGAAGTTTAAATGGTTCGTCGTATGGAATGCAGCTGGTTCGAGTGTCGGTGGTTGCAGTCGGCGTCCCAGCTGTCCAGATGTCCTTAAATCGTATAATGGTGGTGTAGTGATCTTTTCTTTTAAATGGCCTTTTTAAATTATTTATATTGTGCGTCGTCCTGTTCCCGATGGCAACTGAAGGGGTGAGTCTTGAAAAAATATATATATTTTTTTTCCTTGGGTCGCTGCGGATGGTGAAGAGCTAGTAAGAAGTTATGATATATTAAAAAGGGTTTTAATATTATAAGCCTAAGGGTTGTGTGAGAGAGCAAACCGCGTGACTTTTTTGAATTAAATCGTACTAGATTCCTTTAATAAGTTCTAGAATTTTTGGTGATTTAAGTTATGCCGGAAATATTTTAGGCATTTTATTGTTGGCATGCTGCCCGCCACCGTAGGTTGGAGTGCAATTAAAATAGACCTGTGGTTCTATGCTTATCTCAATCGTGAACTTTTGATCTCCTGGAGCTAATATGGGCTGTATCCGAATACTGGCCTAATGGATCCCTTAGCTAAGGGATCCACTAAAAGTGCATCGTAGTGGACGCGGCCATCTTTGTGTTGAATCCGAATTCTCACAAGGGATGCCGATGCATCCCTTCACGCATCCACTAATTCGTGATTTCTAGGGATGCGACACTCGCATCCACTAACGCGTCCCTACATCCATTAGCTTCGGAATCGGGTTTTATTTTGTTTGTGTATAATATTACTTCAGATTTTCAGCATATTTGTTTAAAACATTATAAGCGAAAGTGATAACTTAAACAGAGACAAATGAAGACGTTAATAAATGTAATAAAAATACGAATTTAAACTTGAAGGATAATTCAAAACTCATAAGTATTTTTAAAGTTTACAATTTATAAAATGTATTTTATTTGGATCGCTAACTTGTATAACATACACGTTACATTATTTTTTAATTGGTAGGTATTTATTATTTACGTTTTGCTGAATATTCGTAGATATCCCTACACAAAATGGCTGCGTGAACATTAGTACGACTGACAGTCAACAGGTGGTGCTAGCAGTAAAAGTATTCGGATACTATCCATCCATTAGAAATGCGTCCTCTACATTGTGGCTGCATTTGCTAAGGGATTTAAGGTGGGTTTACGATTGAAAATTAAGAATTAAGACTTAAGACTTAGTCGTGTACTTACCATATGACTCTATGTAAACTAGTGGAATGGTTTATGATTGTCGTGTGTGAATTTTGACGGGTCGTGTGCGAACCATGTGATGACTTAAGACTTAACAGAAATGGTTATATTTTATATTTTTCGTTAAGACTTAAGGGAAGCGACCAATCACAACAAACTGGAACCTTTCAACCGGAAGTTTATGTCTTATTATTGGACCGAGCGAGGCAGTATTTTGGGTTAGAATTCGTATATTTGTCATTTGTAATCATCATCCATTTCGAAAAATAGATATTCCATTTGTCAATAACCTATTTCATACCTGCTTCTCCGTTTCGAACAATGGCCGACCATGTGTTTTGTGCTGTGATTGGTCAGAATTAACGACTTCTATGTCAATCATAAACTGGAAAATGTAGTTTTGACTTAATCGTGTGCTCGATGTTAAGTTATAATTCTTAAGGAAATCAATCGTAAACCCAGCTTTAGGGATGTGTGTGCTAAGGACGCATCCCTATGTATTCGGATACAGCCATGGTTGTAATGAAGTTGGCAGTTAAAAAGCCTGCCATGCGTGATTGGTGAGATTATAATTTTGTTATATCGTGTTTATTATATAAATGTTTATAGAACTATATATTTATATTGTTGGTACTTTGAGTGGTATGAGGCTTTATGAGCTGTAAGAAATTAAAATAATAGAGAACTGATAAATTATGGTCAGATATAAATTATTATCATATATGTTTTATTGAAGGTTAAATGTACGATAGCTAAAATATTTTATTCATGCTCATCTGAGGCTGTCATGTGTGATTGATGAAATTATGAAATTTTTGTTATAATAATTGTGTCTTTTATATAAAATTTTATAGAACTATATAGTCATACTGTTGGTAGATTACCATAATTAAATTATTGTTTAGAGTGTCGGGACTTGCTATAGGAGAGCTCTCGGGGTGGGATAACCGGGAATTTAATTGTATTGTTTTAAAATTTTTGTTAGGTAAATTGTTATTGTATTTGGCGTATGAAAATGGAGTAAGAGCTCGTGAACAACGTTGAACTTGTGGTGAAGCCTGTGAACCCACAACAAAAAAAACAAAAAAAGAAAACTCTACCCACCCCTATAAAAGTTTTTGTCTTGTACCTGAATTTTGAAATTATTAAGTTTACTCTGATTGCTGTAGTAAAGTCATTTTTGTATTTGGGCGCTGTTGAGATGCGCATATTAGTAGTTGTTTGCAAAATAATCAAAATATATTTATACCACTGAGCTCTGCTCTTGTTTTGTTTAATGTAACCTTTTCTTTCCCTTTGATTTAGTCCCCTTGGGCCAATTGTGAAGGCCAGGTTTTCCCTGCCGTAAGGGTAATAATAAAAAAGGGTTACACTAAGAAGATACTTTATGCTGTCAGATGTTAATGCACCGATGTCTGGTAGTGAACTGTTCTTATTCACGTCAATGCGATTTCTTTTAAAACTGTTCGGTTTTACGAACTTTATGCCCATCGCTTCAAGTGCAGACATAATGTAATTTCTTCGTCTTTAAAATTCACCAATCGTCCTCGCTGGTCAACGATTCTGACGACGACTTCGTGTGCGCACTTTACGACGACTGGAACGTAAATGATACTTTGCGGTACTTCGATCAGTTTATATCCTGGCGGGACTATCGGTGAAAACTCGTGTAGCATGTTGCTTAGTCTTCCGTTCAGATACGTTCCACTTGCCAAATTACAGTTTATTCTTATGACATTCAGAGGTAAAATGTTTACTACGCGTGTAGATTCGTACATTCTGCCTGTATCATACACCTTTGATTCGAATCCGAGCATCGAACCTATGGTCCCAAGTTTTGTAAAGTCGACAATTTCACTGCATGTTAGAATGCTTTTTTGAGTGTTTGGATTTCCACGCAGTTGAAAGTCTACATCCTGTGGTAACATATCCCTGATGTAATTTGCAATGTCGTCAATTTTGTAAGAGCCAACAGGTAACTGTATTTCATGAGCGGTCCGATCGCTTTTCAGGAAGCAGATCTTGCAATTTTCTTCGTCGATATTCGGTATGGCATTATACGTTTGAAAATCTACGAGCCCGATACACCATTCTCCGTCTAAATCCAGAGGCGGGAAATGAACAGCCCGAAGCTCAGATGCGTGACCTGTCAAGGTAAGTGTTATCGACATGACTAATAAAATATCATCACTGCACAACCTTTAAGTAGCAATTGTTTTTGTCAGCTAAATGTTTTTAGTTAAAAAGCGAAGACACAAGTGTCCGCAGTTTGTTTGATTAGGCTTCTGTTCTTTTTCATAATTGTAGAACAATGTAGTGGTCCGGCCCAGGTACCGCCTAAGTTCTGGCAGAGGCCATAAATTTCCAAAACTGTCGTAAACTCGGCCAATTTTCCAGACTTTATGTATGCCACCCAGTGCGTGCCGCGACCCGACGATGTATCTAAATTAATTATGGCGCGCTCACGTGTCTTTGGCTTGCTTGCAGCGAGTTTACGAGTCCTGCACTGCTGTGTTTTTTGTTCTTACCTCTTCGAGTCATTGCGCACAACTGACCAGAAAGTATACACACACTTCTTTTATACAATTTTTTTGTCAGTACAATGCAAGTCGTCAATCAAGAAGTGTGTTTGCCCGTGCGCATTACACAAGACGATGAAACTAGCAGTCGTGAATCACGACATGGCTTACTGTTGCCTTCTGCCGTACGATGCATCATAGCATTCTACTGAGTTTATTAGAGGAGCCAAACGGTCTTCGGTTCGAGAACGTTTACTTGTATTCCAAATCGTTGCAACAGTCAAAGTACCAGCGCCTAACTACAGTTCTACAATCGGTGGATGGTCTGGAATATTTTCCATTTAATGATAATGCGGATGTGGTACCTCCAAGTGAAACAAAAGCCAATTCCGTGTTTGTTTTCGATGATGTAATGTGCGAGAAGCAAGGCATAATACAAGAGTACTTTTCCATGGGCAGACACGCCAAGGTAGACAGCGTTTACCTGTGTCATACGTACAGTCGTATTCCAAAACATCTCCTACGAGAAAACTCGAATGTCATAGTACTTTTTCGCATGGACGAACTTAATTTACGACACGCTTATGACGACCACGTAAACACCAACATGACATTCCAGGAATTCAGAGACATGTGCTCCTTGTGTTGGAAAGACAAGCACGGATGCATAGTCATCGTAAAGGACTGGCCGCTATATAAGGGCAGGTACAGACGAGGCTTCGATCAGTTTATCGTCAAACATGAATCATAGCATTTCTAAATTTGGTCGTAGCAGTCGAGCTCCAAGTACCCAGCTATGCACCGTGAACCACAATGCTGAAATACGTAAATACATTTCGCTACTCGGCCAAGAAATAAAACGCGCAAAAGACGAAATAATAGAGTATCTCGTTGCCATCGACCAGCGCGTGGAAGCCTCGGATTCTCGAATTCTCCACATGATCGAAGTATCGAATGCACAAAGACGTGACGATTTGAGGACTTTAGAATGTAGTCTGAAAGCATCACTATCTCACTTGTCAACAAATTCAGATTTTGCCACATACAAGAAAGAAGTTTCTGCGAACGAATAAAAAAGTATAAAATGAGGTCTTGCAATATGTTTTCAGCCAGTACAATGTCAGACCTGGCCAGTGACCTTCATCGAGCTATACAGTCTGTTCGTGAAAAATATCTACTTGCTAGACGAAACAGACTTGCACGTGAGATGGAAAATGAAGAGATATTTAAACCAATCACTACCTAGTCGCCTCGACGAACTTAAAAATAAGGATGAACCCCCCATCATTGTGAAGACAGAAGCTGAAGATGAAATGCTAACTGTAAAGAAGAGACAGTATGAACCAGATCGAGAAGAAGAGGACATAACGAGTACAGAATCCATGCACAAGAAAAAAATACCGAAAAAGGGACACCAAGTTAATTCAATGGTCCGGCCATACCTGATATCGTTTACGAGTCGGAATAATGACACGACCTACGGAGTGTACAGAAAACATAATAAGTGGTTCCTCGGTGCTAAAGAAATATATTTTCTACCAGGAAATATTGTGCTCGTAGAAGAGTTCAAAACGCGCGGGACTCCGGGTCTATACGAATTGCTGTTTCGCAGGGGGCCTAAAGGATATTCTCACAAAGACTTACAAGAGTACAAAATCTGCGAGAGCTAACCAATGCACATTTTCGCGATAACGATCCAGATAGTGGTGTATATAAAGACGAAGATCATGAAAAATCGAAATTTTCGCTAATCTCTTCAGTGAACTAACAATACATGGTGAAGGATATAAAAAGCTAGAAAGTGGTCAGATATTTGACTATGTATATTGGGACGACCCTAATGAATTAGTTGATCGCCTTAGAATTCTACATGCTTCCCTTAGTGTAGGAAACTATTCGCACATCAACGAAATAGTCTCCATACTTGAAGAACTGAGGGAAGCCGGCTACATACAATGAGTCGAACCGGAATCGCTCGCGAACTTCATGCTCCTGCTAGACGAAAATACCTTCGTCGCAAGGTTATAGTTCGTGGGATTGATGATTTATTCCAGGTGGACCTTGTTGAGATGATACCATATTCCCGTTTGAATAAAGGTTTCCGGTACATGTTGACAGTCATCGATGTTTATAGCAAGTTCGCTTGGGCTAGACCTGTAAAATCAAAGACTGCAACTGAAGTAGCCAAGGCCATGGACAGTATTTTGTGTGATGGTCGTGTACCGTCACACCTGCAAACAGACCACGGGAAAGAATTCTACAATGCAACCTTCAAGGCTTTGATGAAGAAGTATGGCATCAAACATTATTCTACATTTAGTAACGTCTAAGCCTCCATTGTCGAAAGGCTTAACAGAACTTTGCATTCCAAGATGTGGCGACAGTTCACGGCTAACGGAAATTACAAGTGGCTTGACATATTGCCGAAACTAATAAGCGAGTATAATTCCACAGTGCATTCTACAACGAAAATGAAGCCAAAGGACTTAAAGCACAATCGACCTACTTCGAACAGTGTTTTACAACACGAAGAAGAAAGATCCACAAAAGCTTAAAGCTAACGTCGGTGACATTGTGCGAATCTCCAAGCAGAAAGGTATCTTCGAGAAAGGTTTCACTGCGAACTAGAGTCCCGAACTTTTCCGTGTGACATATGTTCGTGAATCAGAGCCTAGGACCTACTACCTCGAAGATTTGGACCACAAACCTATCTGTGGCAGCTTCTATGACGAAGACATTCAGCCTTCGTTGTATACCGATACGTACTTGGTGGGGAAGATTATAAAATGAAGAAATGGACGGTCCTACGTCAAGTGGTGGAGCTTTCCAGCTCGCTTTAATTCTTGGGTGGCAGATGCAGACATCCAGAAATCTACAAGACTTTAGTACTTTGTTTTTTTGTACTTGTAGTAGTGTAAAATTTATGTAATAAAAATTTTTGTTTTTTAAAAGTACTTGCGGTGTTTTTTTTTTCTCAAAACTGTCACTTCTGTGGTATTTTTTTAAATTACAGTTTTTTCTGTATCGGCCAGGGTTCGAGTGAATTTTTTGATGAATTATGGAATTTTTCTCGAATCTCTAGCATTAAAATTATGGATTTTCAAGATGGCGGCCGTAATGAAAAATGCAACGGTGGTATTAAAGATTTTTATTATTTAATTCGGTTGAATAATTTTTTTAATGATTTTTTTATTTTTTCCCCGGTTTTCTACACATAAAAATTACGGATTTTCAAGATGGCAGACATGACGTCATACTACCTGATGATATATATGCATGGTAAAAAGTGGTGGGGTCAGTCTTCCTGCAGCCACTGTGAGGGAAGGATCGTTCACCATTTTTTTTTTTTTGCACTCGTCGGGTTCGAACCGAGGACTCCGAGCTCCATGCCGTAAATGTATTTTTTTAAATATTTTTTATTAAAATTTTATTACTTAAATTTTTTATTATTTTTAAAAAATTTTCATTAAAATCGGATAGTAAATAAAAAAGTTAAAGATGGCGGGCGTAACAGAAATTGCAACGGTGACGTCATAATTAAAAATGGCGGAAACAAAATGCCGACATGTTCGAGAACACAAAATGACGTCATCCAAAATGGCGGATCCAATATGGCCGCCGGGGTCAAGGTCAAAGGTCAAGGTCACGACCATCCAAGAATGCCGCCGTGACGTCACAATCCAAGATGGTGGCTCAGCACCCGGCACCACATCCTGAATCCTGGCGCAGAAGCTCATATTACATACTACTATTGTAGAAAAGGGGGAGAGGGGGGAGCCTTGTGGAACTCCAGCTGTGAGCTCACGAGTGGATGACTTTGCCCCGTCGATCGCGACAAAAAACTTCCTACGCCATAAATAGTGGGCCACCAGATGAACGTACACGTCTGGGAATTTTAGGGCAGATTTCACCATCGCCGGTTAAGGAGTTTAAACATTGGTTAAGAACACTTAAACATCGTTTAGTTGTGAATTATATTTCACCAAAAGTTAAACAGTGTTTAAGTTCGTTAACAGTTGTTTAACATTAACCGCCCAAATTCGGGCGGTTAAGTCTTAAACAGTTGTTTTAAAGAGGAGTTGTGTCTCGTAATGGCCGCGCGAATGTCGAAGATACTGCACAAAACCAAATATTGTGATTTTTAAACTAATTATGATCCTAATTGTTTTTTATTATCAAATTGCAGATTCCTACAATGTAAGTAGGTACTGAAAAAAAACAGACATTATTTTAATGAAAGGTTTTTTAAAGTGTTGTTTTACAAGTATAGGTATATATATATACATATTAATTTGAAAGCAGTATCAAGTTTATATCTTAAATAACTTCTAATTGAGTAGTACTTCTTCACTTTCTAGGTTATATTTTCGGCAAAAAAATATAACAATAATTTTTACTACATACCCAAATACCTTGCTACATACCTGTTTTAAATATCTCCAACTTTTCCTTTGCAGCTACCTTTCTCGTTTGTCTTTTTGAATTCTCGTAGCACGCCTTCAAAGCATCACTACAGCGATTGGTGGAAGGGCTTGAAGCATTGAATATCTTCGTCACAATTTCCCAAGATTTATTTTTTTCTTTATTTGTAACGGCATCCGTTTTTTTATTTTCTATTGTACTCGCGTGTTCTTGAACCAATTCAACTAGCAGTTCCTTTTCATACGAAGTAAAATTAACAGAACGTTTGCGTCTCTCACCCATGTTTCAAAACAAATATTAAATTTCAATAGCGCACTTTATTTTACATCACACCAAGCTGCAACACATACGTAACAATATAGCATCGCCACCGCCTTCTTTATATGAATCTTCTAGGCGAATAAAACTTAAAACAAGGTGTAACTAATCAATGGTAAGAAATGCGTGGTGAAATGAAAAAGCTTAACGGTTGTTTAAGAACGGAGTGTTAACTTTAAACAACCGTTAGTTAACACATTGTTTAACGACCGCATGGTGAAATTGGCCCTTAGTGTTTTTAGTTTGTGAATAAAGCCAGGGATCCTAACTTTATCGAAGGCTTTTTCAGCATCGAGCATTGTTGCTACTGTAAACTGTTTTTCTCGTGTGTTAAAACCGTCAGTGGCGTCTTCAATTAGTTTAATTAGTGGATGAAAAGTGGAGTGCCCTTTTATAAAACCGAATTGATTATCTGGTATAATGTTTTGCGCAGTTGCGTGCTCTATGAGTCTTTTAAGTAAAATATTTTCGAAAATTTTGCTTGTGCTGTTTAATAAGCTAATAGGTCGCCTGTTTTGCGGTAGTGCGGCATTTTTTCCTGGTTTGGGGATGGTTATAACTTTAGCAATTTCCCATGCAGTTCGATATGTTTTGAAATGAAAAATAGCATTCATTATTTTTAATAAGTAATTAATTGCCTCTGGGGAAAGTTTTTTAAGAGTTTCGTATTTTATTCTGTCGGGTCCGCCTGCTTTATTACTGGGCCGAGATTTAATGGCGGCTTGAAGTTCTCTAAATGTTGCGAGTTCTGGCGCTGCTTGTGTGTCTATCTTTAGGTAATTATTAACTGCTATTGTCGTGGTTCTAGTGAATTGAGGATCATTAACGTCCTCGTTCGGCGAAAATTGCTTTTCAAAAATTTCTGCTATTGCCTCGGCTTTTTCGTCTGCTGCATATTTTATACCCGTGTGGGTGACGATTGCTGGGGTTGAGGTTGAGTTGAGACTTCTGTGAGTAATTTCCGAATTTTTCTATTTTTAGATCCTTTAATTTACGTGTCACTAGAGCTTTGAGGCGGTTGTATTCTGTCCTTGCTTGCGCTGTTCGCGTGCGTTGAAAATTATTACGCGCCTGTCTTTTTAATACTATCAACATGTCTACGTCTGGGTAGGAAATGCGAGTAAACTCACGTTTGTTAACTATACGTGTGTGTTTTTTTGCGAACTTCTGTAGTTGTGTCAGTGAAATGCTTTACCTGTGTGTTTAGTTTGTCAGTATAATTTATCTCCGGAGCCTGAGCGAATATTTCTCCCAGGTCATTGCTGAAACTATCCAAGTTTGTAATGCCGTAAGTTCGGCTGAATATCGCCGCGCAGTATTGTGCATCAAAAGATAGCTGGATTAACACTGGGAAGTGATTGGAATCGAGCTCGTCTTACGTTTCAGAAGTGACCCGAGCTCCCGGGATGCGTAAAGTTAATCGTGTGTTTCCATAATCTAACTGTAACGTTCTTTTGGCTGTCACCTTCTGATATTGCCATTCGCTCCATTCATGGAAACACACGTCACTTGCCGACCTGGGTGCTGCAGGATGGTTTTGCATTGCCATACTTTCTGGTCTTTTTACCCGTGCCCTTTGTAAAGTGTGGTTTCCATAAGGCTAGGGCCACACGTGCGTGTTTTCCCGCGGCAGCTGTTGCGTGTTTTCACGCAGCGTGAGATCCTGAGCGACAGATGGCCACACGCGCGTCTTTTCACGCTGAAGGCTAGCGCGTGATTTCACGCAGAACAAGTCCGCTACCTGGCCACATGTGCATCGGTGCGTGAACTAACAGCATCTCCACTGCGCACTTTTAATTATGAATGGAAGTTCATTAAGGAAGAACGCTGTTCTTGTATTGTGTGCTGCGTTGGTTTTTCGTAGGCGTCGTCGTCGTCGGCGGGGGCATCGAAGAAAATACTGGGTCCATCCCATACTGAGTGAGAGGTCAGCGAAAGGAAAATTTGTGCTCTTACATAGTAAACTGAAAGAAAATCCAGACAAGTTTTTTGAGTACTTCAGAATGTTTGTTAACTCATTTGAAATGCTTTTGTGTATGGTGAAAGAAAATATATATATAAAAAAATAGTACAGCAATGAGAGAATGTGTAAGTGATGAAGAAAAACTCGCAGTGACATTAAGGTAAGTTTCGTTTGCTAATATTTTAATTTACTTTTTTTCAGAATATGTTACGAAATTAGAAAACGGCATGAAAATAAAAAGACGTTCAAGCAAAAAAAATGCATTAAGTAGTCATCGTGGGGGCCCACATAAATTTCAACAGGGGATGGTTTATTAATTAGTAAGTTATAACGTGGCAGGGTCTTACGTTGCACGTAAGTGTTCAAGGTGATTAAACTATGCGATTTTTGTTTGCTTTCCTTTTTCAAGAATTAATACATATTTTAAGTATTTAATCATATTTTAATATTTTTTATAATTGTATATTATAAAAATTGTCATTGTACTGCAATCATGTTGCAGGTACCTGGGCACTGGGAATTCTATCCGTTCTCTACACTTTGAATATCTTCTAGGACGTTCTACAATTGCTGGCATTATTCGAGACACTTGCACTGCCATATGGGAAGTGTTGATAGAAATATACATGAAACCACCAACTGAAGAAGATTGGATGAACATCAGTGATCTGTATGAGGGAAGACCAAACTTCCCGCATTGTGTAGGTGCTATAGACGGTAAGCATGTAAGAATAATAAACCCGTGGAATTCAGGTAGCGAATATTTTTATTATAAGTATTTTTCTATTGTACTTATGGCTGTTGCTGACAGTAATTATTGTTTCACGTTCTTTGACGTAGGATCGTTTAGACGTGGAGATTCAAATATATTGAAAAGGAATGAATTAGGGAAAAAACTTTACAGCCAAACTTTGAATTTGCCACAACCAGTGCCTTTAAAAAACAATCCTTCTGGAATAGCACTTCCCTATGTGTTTGTAGCCGATGAAGCTTTTGCAATCAGTGCATGTTTATTGAGACCTTATCCTGCAAAATACCTTACGCCTACAAAAAAGATTTTCAACTACAGATTATCACGAGCACGGCGTCATATGGAATGTGCATTTGGCATTTAATCGAATAAATGGTGAATTTTCCATCGCCCAATTGATGTTAGCGTAGATGTGGCAGATATCATAATTCAAGCATGTTGTGTAATTCATAATTTCGTGAGAAAGCAAGACGGCTACAATTTCGACGACACCCTGTCTTGTACATTGGACAGCATTCCTGCTTACGGAACGAGAGGAAACAATAGTGGAAAAGCGGTCAGAGATCATTTTGCTGATTACTTCAGTTCTGCACAAGGGTCAGTACCGTGGCAAGGTTCTGTTAACATTTCTGAGTAAAGACGATGTTCGGTTTCAATACCAACAGATTATGTTTTCTTTGTGTCGGTAACATTTACGGGGGCTCAGATGTACTAACTGAATTTCCCACGAGGCTTCAATGTCATTAGTGAAGACAATTTTTTTTACTAAACATAAAGTTAAAGAAAAGATAAATATCCACTTTATATGTGGTTGATACTAGTTGCAATTGCGTTGTGCACGTGCATTAAGCAATTATGTATTGTAATTAAACATGTATTTGTATATTTGTAAGTAAATGAACAGACAATGACTATGATGTAATAACATTTCAAAAAATTAAATAAGTTTTAAAACATAAAAGTAGATTTTTTGTTATTACTTTGATATTTATTCTGTAAATCCATAAAGTTAGCCTTACGCATTACACACAAATTTTAGATTAAACCAACATTCTTTCTTCTTTTTTCGGTCTTTAAAATCTTTACATTTGTTGTCATACAGACATTGGTATTTATGTACTTCTAAAATGATTAATTCACTATCTAAATCCATTACGATACTATTTCAAGTGTCACTACACAGTGAAACACCACAAGAACAGCAGCGCGGCGTGATTTCCCGCACGTGTGGCCAGGTATCGACTGAAACGCTAGCGTGAAAACACGCCAACGAATTGGCCGCGGTGCATTTTCTTGCGGGCGACCTTGAAGACGCGCCTTTCTGTCCTCTCCCCGGCGGGAATTCACGCTGCGTCTAGCCGGTCTCATTCTCTTTGCTGCGGTTCATATTTCTGGCGTGTTTTCAAGCAGAATCTCTGCGTGAAAACACGCTCGTGTGGCCGTAGCCTAAGCCTCCTGGCTGGCCACCCCTTCCCCCCATTTGATTACCCGGTATGGGGTTTCGATCGAAGGCTCTACTGGTTTTGTCACACATGTGTGAGACGTCTGTGTGCACGTCTTTAAAACCCGGGTTTTCTTGTTTTCATGCAGCGTGATTAATTTCTGGGTAAGTTTCCTTCCCCCGACGGTCTCATATTACGTTGGGCCATGCCATGCCGATTCCAACATTCTAGAGGAGGAATTGGTCCGAGCGTAGGTGCTCACTTTAACTTTGTTAATTTATGCTCGCGTTTAACTCGCTCAGTAGTACCACTTGTGGCGCACGATGTACCTTCATAATCAGTAACTTTTTTTGTACTTGTGCACTTTAACCTGTATTTATTATTCCAAAGAATATATATTCGTGTGTATAAGAATACTTAATAATAAACTAGTATCATGTTCCTTATGATCCCGTCTAATTGTATACTCTTTCATGTACACCTCTAAACTAGCTGCAACAGGTTCTGCTAGCTTGTGAACATCTCATTGTTGAGCAAGATAGAGTTCTAGTACAAGCCAGATTCTATTTATGTATTTTTGTGCTTTTTTTTTTTGTTTTAAATTTTTTATTAATTTTTTTATTTTTAATTTTTTTTAATTTTATTATATCAAAAAAAAACATGTGGCGGTTTTCTCCGAGTGCTTCTGATTAACCTGGTCAATATTACGGCGGTTTTTTCCGTGTGCTTCCGATTATTCTTGTTAATATTTTGATAGTTTTCTCCAAATGCTTCTGATTATTCCTGGCTAGACTTCTGATGGTTTTCTCCGAGTGCTCCTGATTATTCTTATCAATATTTCGATGGTTTTTTCCGTGTGCTTGCGATCATACCTGTGGTTTCGGTCAAAGGTCAAGGTCACACCCATCCAAGATGGCCGCCGTGACGACACAATCCAAGATGGTGGACCGTGAGAAATCTGAGAAGCACTAACAGGAAGGACGAACTTCCTTCTCCTTGGAGACTAGCGAAGCCATTCTTCTTATGCGATCGATAGTGAGCATCCTGCATCCCGCATAAAATAAATAAATTATATTTACCTGCGAGCAACATGTGGCGTCATCTGTTGTTGAAAAGCGGCACTACTTGCAACAAGTACCTTTGCATGAGATAAATTAACTCTCACCACTGAATGGTGCTATTTTAGTCAGTTAGAGACATGAAGTTTCGTAGCCACGCGGCCAATCAGTCAAGCAGTCTCGTAACCATGCGTTCTGTAAGCTTCGTAGTCCTATAGCCTCGCGATCACGAAACCTTGAAGATTTGCAATCGCATAGTCTCGTAACCTCATGGCTCGTAGTCTCGTAGTCATGATACATTGGAGTCTCGTAGACTTGAAGCTATGTAAGCAAATAGCCTTGTAATCTTATTACATAAAGCTGATGGTGCAGTTGGAGCAAAATAGAAAATTCTGTCGAAGAAAGATACGGCAATTGGAGCCTTGTAGACGAGTAGCTTCGTAGTCAAGAACTCATGCAGACTTGAAGTCCTGTATCCTCGCAGTCACGTAAACTTGTGATCTAGAAGCTTCGTAGCTCTGTAGCCTTGCAGTCTCGTAAACTTGAAGATTCGTAGTAGCGTAGTCTCGTAGTCATGATGTCTTGGGACCTCGTAGAATTCTAGCTATGTAGCCAAGTAGCCATGTAGACTTGTAGTTACGTAAACAAGTAGTCATGCAATATAATAACATAATGCTGCTGGAGTAGTTGAAGCCGAGTAGACTTGTATTCTTGTAGTTTCAAAGACATGTAGTTTCGTAGCCTCGCGTTCTTTTAGCCATGCAGTCTCGTAGCCATGTATAACTCGTAACCAGCTAGATCCTTTTAGACTCGTAGTCTTGTGGCCTCATAGTATCTTAGACTCGTAGAATTCTAGCCAAATATATTTAGAGTTGATGAAACAAAAGACAGTTGGAGCCAATGACTGTAGGAGCTAATGACTGATGGAGTCACTAGACTGATGGAATCAATAGACTGATGGAACCAATGAATATTGGAGCCAATGAATATTGGAACCAAATGAATATTGAACCAATGAAAAATGTGCTGCGTTTTCGATGATGGTGCTGCCTTTTCGATGATGCTGCTGCCTTTTCGTTGTCAGTGCTTCCAAATGTGCTGCCTTTTCGTTGTCGGTGCTTCCAAATGTGCTGCCTTTTCGTTGTCGGTGCTTCCAAATGTGCTGCCTTTTCGTTGTCAGTGCTTCCAAATGTGTTTCCTTTTCGTTGGCGGTGCTTCCAAATGTGCTGTCTTTTTGTTGATGGTGCTTCTATTTTAAATGTTGTTTTGACTCTAGTATTATAGTAAATTATTCTTGATTTGACTAGCGTATTATTCTACCCAGTGCATGTATATAAGCGAGTCCTAGACAGCAGGACGCTCAGTTTGTTACTGACGTCGACGGTGTAAGCATCATCTAGTTTGTTAAATTTGGTGCATAAATCGCGTAATTACCTGTTCTTGCGAACTCGATGGCATCGTTACCGACTTTAACGTCGAACCCGGAGGTTGTGCCATCGTCTACGGGAACCTTGATGACAGCTACGACGGAGAAGGTGCAGATCCCGTTGGCAACGACGACGTCAACATTGGAGGAGATTTCAACAGATGTGATACCACCATCAGCCGATGTTTCATCATCAGCAATGGATACTTCAACTAATGAAGAACGTACATTGCGTCAGTGCAAATACTGTGACGCATCATTTACTATCACCTCAAATGCTCGCAGACATGAAAGAAGCAGTTGTTCTAATAATGTTAAAGGAATAAAATTTCAGTGCAATAAGTGCAATAAACTAATTTCACGTCTTGATAGCTTACATCTTCATTATAAAAAATGCTCCGAGAAAGTTAAGTGCAAGTATAATGAACATGGTTATTGTTTTGACTCATGTGTTGTACCAGCTAATGAGAATATATAAGTGAGACCCTGGTGATATGAACTTCAGTCCGTCTCTGGCTGCGGTGATGAACGGATCGGATAGTCAGACTTGACTAACGTAATAGACCAGTATCTAGCTATTCTTGAGAACTCGATGGCATCATTACCAGTATCAACACCGACCTGAATCTAAGGTCTACCATCATACATGCAGAGCACGATGACAACCTCGTCTACAGCTACACCTACTCTCTCAGCACAGCAGGAGATTTCGACGCATGCAACATCTTCCGCAGAGCAGACCTCAAAGGCTTCAGAAGTTAACATGTCAGCAGTGTTACAATGGTTGTCAACAGTTCCAGTGTCATTGATGAAGGAAGGAGCAACCAACGGTGTTCCGTCGCCCAACTGTACGTACTGTGAGAAGATCAAAAACTGGAAATTACGGGATTATGTAATACATAATTGTAGTAATTACTCTGATCGCATTAAATATCAGTGCAACAGGTGTTTAAGCAAGTTTATACACTATGGAAGATTAAAACGTCACCTCAGGAATTGTGATAGACTGGCTGTACATTCATCGGAATCAAGCTGTATATTTTGTAACAAAACATTAGCAAATATTCAAAGTGCTTAACGACATGAAATATATCACTGTCCTTTTAAATTAAATCGATAATTCGTCTTTGTGTGAAAATTGTGGTGTACCATTATGTCGACCTGATAAACTGAATAGACATTTACGAACATGTAAAGGACTTAGTCCGTACAACAAGAAGACTGTTTGAATCGAGAAATCCACAAGACTTTAGTACTTTGTGTGTTTTTTTTTTGTACTTTTAGTAGTGTATAATTTATGTAATAAAAAATTGTAAAAGTACTTGCTGTGTTATTTATTTTCTCAAACCTGTCACTTTTGTGGTATTTTTTAAAATTAAAGGTTGTTTTGTATCGTCTAGTGATCAAACCAAGGACAGGAATCAATAATTTCCTTAATGGGTTAATTTTTTGATGAATTTTGGAATTTTTCCCGAATCTCTAGCATTAAAATTACGGATTTTCAAGATGGCGGCCGTAACGAAAAGTGCAACAGTGATTTTAAAGATTTTTATTATTTAATTCGGTTGATTAATTTTTTTAATGATTTTTAAAATTGTTCCCGATTTTCTAACATAAAAATTTTAAAGATTGCGGTCGTAACGGAAATTGCAACGGTGACGTCATATTCCAAGATGGCGGTTCTATCTCGAACCGGTAGTGCTATTATTACTTAAAATTAAAAAAAATTTCAAGTCCGAATATGCATGTTATTTTTTTATATACCTTATTTAATTCTCAGTCTGGTAAATGACTCGATAGCCGAGTGGTTGAAGGCGTATGTTTTCTAACCTGGCGATCAGAGCTGCGCTGGTTTGAATCACAGCGCTTCCAGTGTATTTTGCATAAAAAATTAAATTTAATATGTTGATAAGGATCATAATAGCTATGGTAGGTAATGGAACATCGACCTTATGTGATGAGACAGCGCGACGCTGATGCTATATAGGAACAAACAACAGAAACAAAGTCGACGGTATCCAAGATGGCAGCCTCCAGTGGAACAGAAAAAAATCAAGAGTGACGCTGGCTCTATCTAGGAACAAACAACAGAAACAATGTCGACGGTATCCAAGATGGCGGCCTCCAGCGGAACAGAAAAAAATCAATATGGCGACAGAGACGAAAATTTAATCTTAATGAGTGGGATGCTCGATTTAAAGATGGCGGATCCAAAATGGCCGCCGGGGTCAAGGTCAAGGTCAAAGGTCAATGTCATGGTCATCCAAGATGGCCGCCGTGACGTCACAATCCAAGATGGCAGACCGGCTCCGGCTCCACAGCCTAAAGCCTGGGCTCGGACCGGCCAATACACACTACTAATATATGAACATATAAATGGTTGACCTCGGAAGTGAGAGACAAGACGGGCGCTTCAATGAACCGGCGAACCGTCGCTTCATCTCTCATCGTCTCTATTGACTTACATATCTACTATATACTAGTTCGAATCCTCAATTTATTCACTCTCTTTACGTTGTTAATACCCTGCCATCCATTTTCAATGTTTCTAGTTTTCGACCATTCTGAAAACTAAACTGACCTAAATAATGAACTTAATACCTGTTAAGAAAAGAATCGCGTGAAAGAAAAGTGTTTTCCTGGAACTATATGGTAACTTTACTGAAACAGTCAGAAATACAACTCTTCTTCCAGATCCATCCTTCTGTTTCCCATAACCACCTGCACGCATTATGCATGATTTTTTTTGCACCACGCATGAAAGATCCGAGGGTTTTCCCTGTGTCTATGCAGATTTACCTGGACCCAACTTATCTAGTTTTAGTCTAGTATATTCAGAGAGGGGAGTCAGCCATGGTACCAATCGCTGCCATGGCTGGCCAATCCCCCTCCTAGCACATGATGCATGCTACCTTTCCTGCATAGCTAACACCCTGCATGATTAAAGCGTATAGGCTTCGGCCTGAGACGCACTTAGAGTCTTCCCTACCCAGACCCCTCCCGCACACTTAGTTTTAGTTAGGTTAGGAAAAATATACTCAGAAATAAACTAAAAATGTTTAACGTTTAGGGTTTTCACTAAGTATATCAGTGGTGAATATATCGGATGTACCAGAAAGAGTATATTTTTAGCATCAATTCAGGTAAGATATGTCCTCTTTGAATAAATTGTGTGTTTTTTGGTAGCACAAAGAGCATGAAAACCTATTATGTTACAAATTTAGTAGGTCGTTTTGTAGGTAATTTTCTTAAGAATAGATTCGTAGGGTATGAAAGTAGTTATTTTTATTTTTGTTGACATAAAATATATGCTAATTTAGCCGCCAAAATAAAATGCATAATATCATATTCGAAATTAATCTGAACCCTTTCTAAACTGCCGAGCGACTTTCTTGACCTCAAATTCACTATTTCGAAACTAGCCTTTCTTCAGTTACGTTACTGGAAACAATACTTAACTAAAAACGTATTTCAGTTATAAGTTTGAGTTGGATTTTTTAAATTGGAGGAAAGCAAGCCTAATCGAGAGAACATTCTGCGGATATATCGCAAATTATCCACATTTATTCGATCATATGGCGGCTTCACACGACCACGTTTTAGAATTTGTTCGTAAATATGCTATCAATTTAAATAGTTGACCCTCTCCGAACATTGAACTTATAGAATTTAAAATCATTTCGTCGTAAATGTACATTGAGTCGTTCCGAACGTTAATAAAGCGGCCAGCACAACGTCCAATATCAATGGTGATTGCAAGAAAATTATTTTACTGCTTGGATATTAACGTATTATACTGTTGGTGTATTCTACAAAAAAATATTCCACACAAGGTCAAATTTAACGTTTTTTTGTATCCAAAAAATAAAGCATAAACCACTGAATGGCTTAACGAAATTCGTGGGTGAAGTTCGTTTTTAGTAGCTTCTTGTGGAAAACCTTATAATAGAGATTTGAATTAATTTTATTAGGTAGACGTCTATTGAATAAAATATTACCGTTACCCAACATGTGAAAACAGTTTGCATGTTAGGGCTAGCGCGATGTGTTACTACAAAAGAAATAAATCCAATTATTAAAAAAATTTATACTAATGTTTTCTGAAGAAAATATTTCCAAAAACGGTTATTTTCAAAGCCATATTTTCTCCAAACTAAAACAAAAGCACAGGGTGACGTCATGATATTTAGCGAAATGCACCCGTGAAGTTATTATTCACAGTCGGAGGCTTCGTACGTGATATTTTAAATTATTTGTAACTCAATAATTAAAACTACTGTATTTTTAAAACTAAAGTTTAAATTTTAATTTGCGTTCGCCTATCTTGACACAATGCAAGTGTGAGATGGGTTTTATGTTCATCTTACGCCGTTAAATCTAATAAAATGCATGCACTCTTGTATCTGGTTAGTAAATCCTAGTAGTGTATATTGGGGGCTCCGAGACCAGGCGCCAGGCGGTGGTGTGTGTGTCGGTGTCAGCCATCTCTGATTATGACGTCACGGCGCCCATCTTGGATGAGCGTAACGGGACACAGCGTAACGGGACATATGGTAACGGGACAAGTAGATCACGGCGGCCATATTGAATCCTCCATCTTTAAATCGAGCGCCCCACTCATTATGATGAAATTTTCGTCATGACTGCCATTTTGATTTTTTTCTGTTCCACTGGAGGCCGCCATCTTGGATACAGTCGACTTTGTTTCTGTTGTTTGTTCCTAGATAGCGCCAGCGTCACTCTTGATTTTTTTCTGTTCCACTGGAGACCGCCATCTTGGATACCGTCGACTTTGTTTCTGTTGTTTGTTCCTAGATAGCGACAGCGTCGCTCTTGATTTTTTTCTGTTCCACTGGAGGCCGTTATCTTGAATACCGTCGACTTTGTTTCTGTTGTTTGTTCCTAGAGAGTGCCAATGTCGCTCTGTCTCATCACATAAGGTCGATGTTCCATTACCTACCATAGCTATTATGGTCTTTATCGACATATTAATTTTTTGTATGCAAAATACATCGGAAGCACTGCGATTCTAACCAGCGCAGCTATGATCGCTAGGTTGGAAAACATACACCTTTAATCGCTCGGCTATCGAGTCATTTACCAGACTGAGAATTAAATAAGGTATATAAAAAATAACATGCATACCGGGACTAGAATTATTTAATTTAATTTTAAGTTATAATAGCACAACCTGTTCGAGAAAGAACCACCATCTTGTATTATAACGTCACCGTTGCAATTTCCGTTACGACCGCAATCTTTAAAATTTTTATGTTAGAAAATCGGGAACAATTTTAAAAATCATTAAAAAAATAATCCACAGAATTAAATAATAAAAATATTAAAAAACACTGTTGCACTTATCGTTACGGTCGCCATCTTGGATTATATAAATGTTGCATATTTCGTTACACCTGCCATCTTGGTTGAGTACTATGTCATCGTTACACTTTATGTTACGACCGTAATATTGGATCCTATTAATGTTGCAATTACCGTTATGGTGGCCATCTTGAAATTTAGATGCCATCTTGGAAATCCGTAATTTTTATGTTAGAAAATCGGGAAAAATTCCAAAATTCATAAAAAAATTAACTTAATATAAATCTGATTGATTATATCAATTCCCGTCCTTGGTTCGAAACCGGTGAGGGAAAAAATAAAAAAAAAACATCAGATCCTTCCTCCACAGAGGCCACCTTCAGACTGACCTACCACCAATATCATGGTATATATCGTCAGCTGGTATGACGTCATGCCCACCATCTTGTCTTCGTCCGCTGGAGACCGTCATATTGTTTTCGTCTGCTAAAGTGTGCAGACGACATGTTAATATAATTTTCTGTTCACCATACCTTTGACCTCGTCTGTTGGCATTGAACTTTGTCATTGACCTTTAACTTTGACCTTGACCTTGATCTTTGACCTTGACCTTGAACTTTGACCTTGACTTTGAACTTTCACCTTGACTTTGAACTTTGACCTTGACTTTGAACTTTGACCTTGACTTTGACATTGATCTTAAAATTGACCTTGACCTTGAACTTTGACTTTGACCTTGAACTTTGACCATGTCCATGATCTTTGACTTTGACCTTGACATTCATCATTGATCCGTCATTTTATGTTCAGTACATGCTACCAGGAGCAACCACCTGCTAGTGGTCATTGCCACCATCATGTTTTCGTCTGCTGGAGGACACCATCTTGTGTGTACTCGTCTTACCATCATGCTAGTTTTATTCTAGCCTGCTACAGTGCAGTAATCATTTATTATAACTGAGGTGCCCACCATCTTTAAATTTGGGCACCATCTTGAAATCATGTAATTATTTAGCTAGAAATGCGGGAAAAATTCCAAAAGTCTCCGAAAAAATCAATAATTAATTTACAAATTGAATCGATGGATTCCTGTCCACGGTTCGATTCTTGACCAGTGACAGTTGTAACTAATTATATAATAAATTTTAGATTCTGTTTCCATTACCTTTCGCGGAGTTTATTAATCATTTACTCTACGAAAATCACTTCAAGACAATATACCTGACCAACGAATTAATACAGTGCCGGTTAGCCTATTATGAAAGTCTAATTTTTCAATAATCTGAATAACCTATAAGCCGTTCATGTACAAAGCCACACATATAGAACAATTGTCTTCGGACCGAGAGACCGGGTCAAAATCAATGTCAGACGTATAGGCTAGTCATTTCAGGACCGCATAACCTTCGTCGTTAGCTAATTATATTAAAATAATCCATCGTGACATTTTTTATACATACTTTAAGGACCAAGTGACCTTGAGAAATATTTTAGTAACACCAAGAGGTTTTAAACCAGTAAATATTCAATCACTACATCTTGTACTACGCGCAATCAACAAAAAGGAAGCACCGACAACGAAAAGGAAGCACTGCCAACGAAAAGGCAGCACATTTGGAAGCACCACCAAAGAAAAGTCAGCACATATGGAAGCACCGCCAACGAAAAGTCAGCACATTTGGAAGCAACACCGTCATCAAAAAGGCAGCACATTTGGAAGCACCGTCAACGAAAATACAGCACAGATGGAAGCACCGTCAACGAAAAGGAAGCACCGACAACGAAACGGCAGCACATTTGGAAGCACCGGCAACGAAAAGGCAGCACCGTCATTGAAAAGGCAGCACATTTGGAAGCACCGACAACGAAAAGTCAGCACATTTGGAAGCACCGTCAACGAAAATGCAGCACATGTGGAAGCACCGTCCACGAAAAGGAAGCACCGTCAACGTAAAGGCAGCACATTTGGTAGCACCGCCAACGAAAAGGCAGCACATTTGGAAGCACCGTCAACGAAAATGAAGCACATTTGGAAGCACCGCCAACGAAAAGGCAGCACATTTGGAAGCACCGGCAACGAAAAGGCAGCTCCATCAACGAAAAAGAAGCATATTTTGAAGCACCGCCAACGAAAATGCAGCACAATTGGAAGCACCATCAAAGAAAAGGCAGCACCATCAACGAAAAGGAAGCAAATTGGAAGCTCAAGTTACGAGAACTAAGTCTTAGTTAGAAATCAGAATACAAGAAATAAAAACATTAAATTTTTATAATTGAAATTATTTATTTCTTTTCATTATACAAATGTAAGTAAAACAAGCCATTATTGTATGTAGCCAGCTTTCCTTAGTTCTTTGAGTATGAAGGATGTTTCTTTGATGCACGAATAGTTTCCTGCACAAAGCGAGCCATGTAGAAGTCTTAGCCGGTCAACCAATATGTTTGGATCTTTCCATGATGTGTAATCAATCTCTTCTACCACCATCTTACTTGCTTGTTTATTATAAATATTATGATCTCTGGCGTCTTCCGTTTTAACACCATCCTCAGGGTAACTTTCATTATCGAGACATGATCATCACAAGCTTGATCAAATTTATTTAATATATCACGACTTTTCCATCGTTTCGGTCTCAGGACACCGGCACATTCTTCGTTCTTGTCAGCTTTAGGTGCTTCATCGTCTATGCCTTTGTCAACAGCCTCAAAGTCACTGTAACAATCACTGTAGAAGACATCATCTTCACCCAGATTACCATATGAATTTGATATCGATGATGTCGAAATGTCTTTATCGTCTTCATGCTTCCTTTTTAGGAGTCCATCATTTTTACAAAGTAGGATAGATCTACTTGAATTCGGCTGGAATGTATTCTCACTTTTCACGTTAAGGATTCTTCCATTGTCTTCATTCTTCCATAAAATTTAAAATAAAAAAATTACAAAAAATACCAAAAAATACAAAAACTGATTCTGATAGCTTGTGAACTTATAATTGTTGAGCAAAGATAGAATTCTAGATCAAGCCAGAATCAGTTTTTGTATTTTTTGTATTTTTTTTATTTAAATTTTAAATTTTATTTTTAAATTTTATTTTATCAAATAAAATGTGTGGTGTTTTTCTTCGTGTGCTCCCAATAATTCTTGCCAATATTATGTTGGTTTTCTCCGTGTGCTCCTGATTCTACTTGTCAATATTATGATGGTTTTTCTCCGTATGCTCCTGATTATTCTTGTCAATATTATGATGATTGTTTTTTTCCGTGTGCTTGCAATTATTGGTTTCTCCAAGTGCTACTGGTTATTTCTGAGAAACCGAACTCTCCATGAAGGAGTTTTACTCTTAATGAGACATGTCATTTTATTCAAAATTACATTTAATTTGTGATTTTATGCTACTAAATCGACACTTGCAATATTTTTAACAGATGGAAATAAAAAAAATATTATTACTCAGTCTAATAATATGCTCTGAGAAATCTGAGAAGCACTAACTGGAAGAACAAACTTCCTTCTCCTTGGAGTCTAGCGAAGCCGTCCCTATATTGCGACCGTTAGTGAGCAAACTGCATCCCGCATGAAATAAATAATATTTACCTGCAAGCAACATGTGGTGTCATCTGTTGTTTAAAAACAGAACTACTTACAACAAGTACCTTTGCATGAGATAACTTAACTCTCGCTGACGAAATATTTAAAAAATTATATTTAAGTCATGGATCCAATTGGAAAACTGTCAGTTAGTATCTAACATTAGTCACAGTAACTAATATGAATCCTGAGTCGGTGCCTGTCGCTGTATCGAAAGGACACAGGTGTAAGTTTTGCAGCAAATAATTTATCTTGAGATAGAATGGAAGACAACACGAGAAGAATGACTGTGTTAAAAATCCACTACGCAATATGATTAGTTGTGATCGATGTGGCAAGTCGTTTACGCGGAGAGAGAGCTTAAAAAGACATGACAGAACTTGTAACGCCAAGCCTGCGTATAAGCTAGAGGACAACGATGAATCTACTAGACTAAGGAAGAGTGATCTGCATTACGACAATAATTTTCCTTGTCTTGGGAGAGATTATGTTCGTGGCTCTTCCGATCTCGACGAAGAGCTTAAATTAAAGGACGATGATTTATGGAAGAATGAAGACAATGGAAGAATCCTTAACGTGAAAAGTGAGAATACATTCCAGCCGAATTCAAGTAGATCTTTCCTACTTTGTAAAAATGATGGACTCCTAAAAAGGAAGCATGAAGACGATAAAGACACTTCGTCATCATCGATATCGAATTCATACGGTAATCTGGGTGAAGAGGATGTCTTCTACAGTGATTGTTACAGTGACTCTGAGGCTGTTGACAAAGGCATAGACGATGAAGCACCTAAAGCTGACAAGAACGAAGAATGTGGCGGTGTCCTGAGACCGAAACGATGGAAAAGTCGTGATATATTAAATAAATCTGATCAAGCTTGTGATAATCACTGTCTCTATAATGAAAGTTACCCTGAGGATGGTGTTAAAACGGAAGACGCCAGAGATCATAATATTTATAATAAACAAGCAAGTAAGATGGTGGTAGAAGAGATTGATTACACATCATGGAAAGATCCAAACATATTGGTTGACCGGCTAAGACTTCTACATGGCTCGCTTTGTGCAGGAAACTATTCGTGCATCAAAGAAACATCCTTCATACTCAAAGAACTAAGGAAAGCTGGCTACATACAATAATGGCTTGTTTTACTTACATTTGTATAATGAAAAGAAATAAATAATTTCAATTATAAAAATTTAATGTTTTTATTTCTTGTATTCTGATTTCTAACTAAGACTTAGTTCTCGTAACTTGAGCTTCCAAATTTGCTTCCTTTTCGTTGATGGTGCTGCCTTTTCTTTGATGGTGCTTCCAATTGTGCTGCATTTTCGTTGGCGGTGCTTCAAAGTATGCTTCTTTTTCGTTGATGGAGCTGCCTTTTCGTTGCCGGTGCTTCCAAATGTGCTGCCTTTTCGTTGGCGGTGCTTCCAAATGTGCTTCATTTTCGTTGACGGTGCTTCCAAATGTGCTGCCTTTTCGTTGGCGGTGCTACCAAATGTGCTGCCTTTACGTTGACGGTGCTTCCTTTTCGTGGACGGTGCTTCCACATGTGCTGCATTTTCGTTGATGGTGCTTCCAAATGTGCTGACTTTTCGTTGTCGGTGCTTCAAAATGTGCTGCCTTTTCAATGACGGTGCTGCCTTTTCGTTGCCGGTGCTTCCAAATATGCTGCCTTTTCGTTGTCGGTGCTTCCTTTTCGTTGACGGTGCTTCCAAATGTGCTGCCTTTTTGATGACGGTGGTGCTTCCAAATGTGCTGACTTTTCGTTGGCGGTGCTTCCAAATGTGCTGCCTTTTCGTTGCCGGTGCTTCCAAATGTGCTGCCTTTTCGTTGGCAGTGCTGCCTTTTCGTTGTCGGTGCTTCCTTTTTGTTGATTGCGCGTAGTACAAGATGTAGTGATTGAATATTTACTAGTTTAAAACCTCTTGGTCTTACTAAAATATTCCTCAAGGTCACTTGGTCCTTTAGTATGTATAAAAAATGTCACGATGGATTAATTTAATATAATTAGCTAACGACGAAGGTTATGCGGTCCTGAAATGACTAGCCTATACGTCTGACATTGATTTTGACCCGGTCTCTCGGTCCGAAGACAATTGTTCTATATGTGTGGCTTTGTACATGAACGGCTTATAGGTTATTCAGATTATTGAAAAATTAGACTTTCATAATAGGCTAACCGGCACTGTATTAATTCGTTGGTTAGGTATATTGTCTTGAGGTGTTTTTCGTAGAGTAAATAATTAATAAACTCCGCGAAAGGTAATGGAAAACAGAATCTAAAATTTATTATATAATTAGTTACAACTGTCACTGGTCAAGAATCGAACCGTGGACAGGAATCCATCGATTCAATTTGTAAATTAATTATTGATTTTTTTGGAGACTTTTGGAATTTTTCCCGCATTTCTAGCTAAATAATTACATGATTTCAAGATGGTGCCCAAATTTAAAGATGGTGGGCACCTCAGTAATAATAAATGATTACTGCACTGTAGCAGGCTAGAATAAAACTAGTATGATGGTAAGACGAGTACACACAAGATGGTGTCCTCCAGCAGACGAAAACATGATGGTGGCAATGGCCACTAGCAGGTGGTTGCTCCTGGTAGCATGTACTGAACAAAAAATGACGGATCCATGATGGATGTCAAGGTCAAAGTCAAAGATCATGGACATGGTCAAATTTCAAGATCAAAGTCAAAGTTCAAGGTCAAGGTCAAAGTTTAAGGTCAATGTCAAAGTTCAAGGTCAAAGTTAAAAGTCAAGGTCAAAGTTCAAAGTCAAGGTCAAAGTTCAACGTCAAGGTCAAAGTTCAAGTTCAAGGTCAAAGATCAAGGTCAAGGTCAAAGTTAAAGGTCAATGACAAAGTTCAATGCCAACAGACGAGGTCAAAGGTATGGTGAACAGAAAATTATATTAACATGTCGTCTACACACTTTAGCAGACGAAAACAATATGACGGTCTCCAGCGGACGAAGACAAGATGGTGGGCATGACGTCATACCAGCTGACGATATATACCATGATATTGGTGGTAGGTCAGTCTGAAGGTGGCCTCTGTGGAGGAAGGATCTGATGGGTTTTTTTTTATTTTTTTCCCTCACCGGTTTCGAACCAAGGACGGGAATTGATATAATCAATCAGATTTATATTAAGTTAATTTTTTTATGAATTTTGGAATTCTTCCCGATTTTCTAACATAAAAATTACGGATTTCCAAGATGGCATCTAAATATCAAGATGGCCACCATAACGGTAATTGCAACATTAATAGGATCCAATATTACGGTCGTAACATAAAGTGTAACGATGACATAGTACCCAACCAATATGGTGGGTGTAACGAAATATGCAACATTTATATAATCCAAGATGGCGACCGTAACGATAAGTGCAATAGTGTTTTTAATATTTTTATTATTTAATTATGTTGATTTTTTTTAATGATTTTTAAAATTGTTCCCGATTTTCTAACATAAAAATTGCTGATTTTAATGATTGCGGGCGTAACGATTGTTGCAACGGTGACGTTATAATACAAGATGATGGTTCTGTCTCGAACAGGAAGTGCTATTAATACTTAAAATTAAAAAAAAAATTTAAGTCCGGATATGCATGTTATTTTTTTATATACCTTATTTAATGCTCAGTCTGGTAAATGTCTCTATAGCCGAGCGGTTAAAGGCGTATGTTTTCTAACCTAGCGATCAGAGCTGCGCTGGTTCGAATCACAGCGCTTCCAGTGTATTTTGCATAAAAAATTGAATTTAACATGTTATAAGGATCATAATAGCTATGGTAGGTAATGGAACATCGACCTTATGTGATGAGACAGCGCGACACTGATGCTATATAGGAACAAACAACAGAAACAAAGTCGACGGTATCCAAGATGGCGGCCTTCAGTGGAACAGAAAAAAATCAAGAGCGACGCTGTCGCTATCAAGGAACAAACAACAGAAATAAAGTCGACCGTATCCAAGATGGCGGTCTCCAGTGGAACAGAAAAAAATCAAGAGCGATGCTGGCGCTATTTAGGAACAAACAACAGAAACAAAGTTGACGGTATCCAAGATGGCGGCCTCCAGTGGAACAGAAAAAAATCAATATGGCAGTCATGACGAAAATTTCATCATAATGAGTGGGCGCTCGATTTAATGATGGCGAATCTAAGATGGCCGCCATGATCTACTTGTCCCGTTACGATATATCACGTTACACTGTGTCCCGTTACGCTGTGTCCCGTTACGCTGTGTCCCGTTGCGCTCATCCAAGATGGGCGCCGTGACGTCAGAATCAGAGATGGCGGACACCGACACACACACACCACTGCCTGGCGCCTGGTCTCGGAGCCCCCAATATACACTACTGATCCTACAACATGTTCAGAAAAGTCGCTGAGAAATTATTGATTTGTATGTCGCTTACAATTTTTGTAATTTTTTTTAATGATGTTATTTTATAGGACACGTTTGTTACCTAATTTAAGGAACAACTAAATTTATTAGTTTGTTCAATGAGAATTACTCTACGCCGTAGGGTACTTATTTGCATATAGGACAGAATAGCAATGACTTTGAACCCTCTTTAGTAGTTGAACATTTTTAAATTAACCCTTGACGTATAAACCAAACAGTCCCAAAAATTTCTAAAAATACCATTATGCTTCAAAAGTTGTGAACAAAAATTTGTCGTAAGAAACTGTCTGTATTTTTTCTTGAAATTGTGTGGCACTTTCATTAATAACGATTACTACCTAGCTTTCTTCACAACCTGCTAGTAATCTTTGTGAGAGGCTGAGTGAAATAAAAAAGTAAAAGACGAGAGTGAGTATTTGAATAATATTACATTCTTCTTGGGCTTGGTAATGTAAAGACAGCGGTGGTTTTTTTTTGTGGGCTTCCTGAGGTTAAAATACCGAACTTGAATTAATTGACACTGATGAATTTTTATTACGTGACTGGATTCAAAAACGTTTTAATATGAGTTATATTTATAAATAGAGAACTGTTTAAAAGAGGATTAATATAAATATACTCAACATTTTAAAATAACATTTTTCATTTTGGAAGTTATTTCACTGTTTCTTTTCATTGAAATTTTTATGTTTCTTGGAAAAATGGCAAATATGGGATTCGGATTTCACTCTGAGCATAAAATTATCCATGAGTAGAGGTACTAGAATTTCGTTAATGACGAAATCGCGAAATTTTACAAACGATTTTGGAACTACATTCTAAGCACTTACAAAAAATTTGTTTCCGAACGCCTATTTTGATTTTACAGCATTTCGTTTTCACGAAATAACTGGCGATGCCGCGAAATTCATTATTATTCGCGACATTCTTGTTGTTTCACGAAATATCCGCGAAATGTCAGAATTTTAACGCGATATGAATATAAAGTTTCACAATAATACTTTTGCCGCAAAACGTATTCGTTTAGTAAACCAAAACATCGTAAGCCATCTTTATTATGAGATGCGCAATAGATAAGTTGAAGCAAAATAAATACCAAACACTCGGCCTGAAAGCGGCAACCATTTATCAGCGTTCCTAGCGGAATGTGGATGAAGTTAGCCGTTTGGCCATATTCGTTTCCGATGCAGAGATACTTATCTCTGTTCCGTTGTTGTATTGCTTGTAAATAATAACAGAGAGGTTAAGGGATTTTAACGTCGCAATACGCCGGTCATTTAAAATGACCAAATGTGGTTTGAAAAGATCCTACGTTCCATGTAAATAGTTAAATGTGAACGAAAATAGGTAGTTGCGGTTTGTTTTGTTTGAAGTTTACTTGGTTTACTTGATACTTCACAATGCCTAAGATCGTATCAGTGTTTGAACGAGCTAAAGAATCGGGCATGAAGGATTCATTGTTTCTAATAAAGAAAAGCGGACAATGATGTGTAAATTTTGCAATACGGTAGTAGATTGGAAAAGGAAAGATACTTGTGAAAAACACTGCAAACAGCGAGCATCTCATTTAGAGAAGAAAAAAAAGTCAAACATCACCATCAGGTTGTGGAGTCAAAAGGCAAGTGACACTCGAAGATAATATTGTTCTCCATAAACGAGCAAAGGAAAAAAGTCAAATTTGCAAGCGATACAGTGCGTTCATTTGTTTCTACAAATATTCCCCTAGAGAAGCTAGATCACCCAGCTATGAGGAAATGGTTAAATGAATACATGAAAGATTAGTCAAGGAAATGTGTTACGGTTCTAACCTCCAAATAAACACAATTTGATGGGAAAGAGGCCGGAAAATGTGTAGTAAAACAAAATTATAGTAAATTTTAAAAAAAAATGTTTGAGCCTGAAATTTTACATATACTATTTGGCCAAAGTGGCCAATTCTCCTGAGGTGCTCAATGTGCTAAGGTGTCACATTTGAAGAGGGTCGTGGGCTCTAAACCACTTCTCAACTTAGAACTGTCATGACTTAGAAACACATAACGTAGAAACATGGAACGCAGAACCACACAACTTAGAAACGTCGTAACTTAGAAAGTCATAACTTAGAACTATCACAACTTAGAAACACACAACTTAGAACTGTCATAACTTATAAACACGCAACACAGAACCACACAACTTAGAAACGTCGTAAAGTAGAAAGTGATAACTTAGAACTATCACAAATTAGAAACACTCAACTTAAAAACTGACATAACTTAGAAACACATAACTTAGAAACACACAATGCCAAACCACATAACGTAGAACTATCATAACTTAGAAACACACACCTTAGAACAGGCATAACTTATAAGATGCTATCTTGTGTGTTTCTAAGTTATGTGTTTCTAAGTTGTGTCTTTCTAAGTTGTGGCAGCACCCCTTTCTGCGCTGCCTGCTCCGCGGCGACGGTTTTCCTGGCTGCCACAAGCTTAAGAAAGGTGGGGTACTGCCGCCAGGCCACAGTGTTGATACGCCCCTCGTGCCCTAGAAGTATATTATTTTAATTCAATAAAAAGGCCTAGGAAATGGCTGGGAAAAATTATAAAAAAAACAAGTATTACCAGAGGGGGCACGAGGTGGTGAACAAGACAATTTTATACTCCCTGCACACAGGCAACTTGGGATCTAGTGGATCGTTTAAATAGATAAAGGTAAATGATAAATAAATAAACACTACATAAGTAGATTGGTCTATAGGTTCCCTGTTTTATTTAAATAGGTAAATTAAATCTTTTGTTTTGGTTTCACAATAAAATATATTAACAAGTAACAAAAAGGAGGGCCGGCGCGATGTTATTAAAACACGTTTAACTGTACTGTTAACAACACAAAAAAAAAGACATTTTATAGCAGGTTAGGTTCGTCCACTCATTTCAGAACAATTTCACATTTTCTAATTTGATAAGTTCTCTATGGCACTGTTCGCTGGTCTTCGTTTAAATAATTTGTTTCGTTGGTGGTAGGGAGAAGTTATATTTTAGAATATCACCCGGGGTTCCAAGCAGGGTCCACAGCAGTCGAACCTTCCTGGAAAACACGCGTTGTCGAGAGAGGCTCGCCTATCGCTCCTACCTGCCCGATCTACACCCTGAAGCACTGGCCACTGACCTGAGCTTCCTCTACCGGAAACCAGGCTAGGCTAAGGGAGAGCTGACCTTTCCCCAACCAGTGCTCGTTTGCAAGTGTGACCGGCGGGTAAATTTTACACATACACTTTGTATTGCTGGCAGTTCGTCATAAATAGTTTCAAGTATTTAGCTGTTGTCACACTAAAAATTTCGCTTTAAACATGCGAAACCTCAGTTTTTCTACTCTGTCCAACTCTTCTACCAGATCCGTCCTTCTGTCTCCCGTAACCTTCCTGCTTGATTTTAATGCATGAAATTTTTGCATCCCGCATGTCAGAGCCCAGGGTTTTCCCTGTGTCTATGCAGGTCTTACCTGGGCTCAACTTATCTAGTTTTAGTCTAGTATAGTCAGTGAGGGGAGTTAATCATGGCACCAATCGCTGCCATGGCTGGTCAATCCCCCTCCTAGCACATGATGCATGCTACCCCTCCAGCATAGCTAACCCCTGCATGTTTAAAGCATATGGGATTCGGCCTGAGACACACTTAGACTCCCTCCCTTACCCGGAACCCTCCTCAACACACTTAGTTTTTAGTTAGGTTAGGAAAAAAAAGAACCTGTGAGATTCAGCGAGTGACAGTCGGCAGGTGAACATGTAGGCTCTGCTCCTGCTGTAAAATTCGACCAAGTAGCCCTTGTTTCCAGTTTTTATCTACTGCGAACGTCGACTAATAGGGATTTAAATAGGAGAGAAACCATAGAAGGTCTAGCACCTTAGGCCTATCCTCTGCACAGCTCTGTGCAGAGGCTGTGGGTGGTTCTCTCCCTTCTTTTGTCAGGAGTTCCATTATTGCCCTTCAGGCCCCCCTCCTTGCCACACACCCGGGTCCTGATCCGGCCCAGGCGGGGTTTTACGCCCCTCAGAGCGACAATATGGACACCGCAAGTGACCCACAGGCACAAAAGCGCAAGAACTCTGACAACACACAGGCGCACGATTGTAAGCGCCTCCAACACCAGGCAAGCGACACACAAGCACACATGCACGCTACAGCGCATGAAGCACGCGGCCCGGGCGACGCGCCCGGCTCCAGCGAGGACATAAGCGGGCAGGACCAGCACCTCCCCCCCCCTTCTGCACCGCTCCCAAAACTGTGCGTCACGATCGAGACCACCCTTATGAGGAGCTCTATGATGCACTGCAGGCAGCCAACATTGCCTTCACGGCCTGTGACACGGCAAGGGGCACACAATACAGGCTGCAATCTACACCAGACTACCACGCAGCGCTAAACATTATCAAACTGACTCCGTACGAACATTTCTTGACACGGCTCAGCTCGGATAAACTTCATTAATGACATACTGGCAGGAACGGATACCAGGTGTATAGAAACCAACCTAAAGCAACAAAACGTCCCTATAATGGCATCCACCAAATGTGCAATAGACACAGGCAGCCACCTAAAAATGGACCAAATGGACGTACAATGTGACTTCAAATCGGCTCAAAATATTACCAACATCCTCGGCCTAAAAGTGCGGATAGAGGAATACCGCCACCCCAGAAGGCCCCCTGCTTTGCGTCAATTGCTGCAGACTAGGCCACATCAACCCGCAGTGCGGATTTCAGTCCATCTGCTGCTACTGTGCAGGGCCGCACAAAATAGGCAAATGCAAGGCCAAAGAGCCTAAATACTCCAAATGCAAGGTCACCCACACCGCAACCTACAGGGGCTGCCCTACTTATATCGCAGCACTGCGCCAACGATTCCCGCAGCAAACAAACACTCATTACCAACAGCAACAGCAGCCATGCACTGCCCAGCCGCGTAGGCAAGCTGCAACGCGGAGCCACGACCCAGGGGAATGGCAAACCGCAACAAGCCGCCACAGAAACAATCACTGGCAGCTGCAAAGCCAGCAGCAACACAGCACGGCACAATACAACGAATCTCCCATGCAGAATAGTAACAGATGAGTCCCTAACCATAGAAGACTACGAAACAAACTTCCCCAGCACAAATTACTCGTGACAACGCCGCCCCCTGCATGAAGGGACACGACCACCAAAGCAGCAAGCACAACCGTGGCTGCAGCAACAGCAAAAGCAGGTACAAGCTCAGCCACGAGCGCAAGACAGACAGTGGCAGCACCAACAGCAGCAACACCAGCAACGGCAGGAACAGGCCCAACCACGAGCCCCTGAACGACCGCAACACACGCAACTGCAGCAACGGATTGCAGACATACAGAAAGACACACACCCCCTAGCCCCCAAAAATGGCATCATGCTTAAAACATCTGTAGCCATGGAAACTGCGACTGAAACAGGGCAATCAGACTCAACGACCACACAGGCTGCAGCAACCACTTTGCAGCCTATCACAGCTGCGACCACCAAGATTTCACTCCCGCTCCCCCCCCCCCCCTGCCACCCGCAACCAGGAGGAAGCAGCTAGCGCTGTACAAAACAGTAACATACTGTACAACACACTCCATGCCCAAAAAGAAATTAACATATCTGAGGCAGGAAATTGATTCGCCATCGAGCTATGCAACCTTCTCGCAGCCTGGGCAGATCCTAAAGTATAACAAGTACACAAAATTAAACTCGCAGCGGAACTAGCCATGACTATGTTTAGTGTCATTGAAGATGCCAGCACACGTAAATGAACACCAAACATGAATCCAAATAAACAAGATGGCTACATGGAATGCCAGAAGCATCCGCAATAAACTCTCGGAGCTTAAGGATTTCATAAGAAGACATGAAATACAAGTCTTCGCGGTTCAAGAATCCCACCTCCCACCAACGGCAAAACTCACCATACCAGGAATCGACATCTACAGGAAGGATCGGCCTGCCCCTATGGCTCCTCCATACACCCCACATGCCAACTGGCACAACGGTGGCGGCGTGGCCTTAATTATAAATTGGCAAATAAAACACCACGAAATACAGCTCCCAGACATGGGCAACATAGAGGCTGTAGGCGTATCAACTTTCGTAAATGGCAAGCCCTGTACCATCCTCTCCCTCTACGCCCCTCCCGGTAAAACAATCACACCCACTGAACTAGACACACTGACCAAAAGCTCCCACACTCTCCCCGACCTCGGCGATCTGAATGCAAAACACCCATCCTGGAACTGCGTCGGAACCACCCAGAACGGCCGACTCCTATATAAGCACCAAGAAAAAAATCCTTACATGGTCTGCGCGCCATACCACCCCACCTACATCCCTGATGTCGCGCACCAACAACCAGATATCCTTGACTTCACCATTTACCAAAATACCTCCTTCATCTACAAGCTAGAAGTCCTCAACGAACTCCACTACCTAAATCGCCACCTCAAGATTCAAGCACAGCCTAACACACCCCGATTAGTCAACCAATGCTTTGAACATTTCACCTTCTCCCTATAGGCTGCCATCAAACAGGCAATACCCAACAATAAACCAGTGCCAAATACAGTCCAAGAGATACCACAACACATTGCCATGCTCATTAACAAACGCAACCACGCACACCGCCTATGGCAAAAACACCAACTGACAGCCTACAAAACTGAAATCAACCAGCTACAAAAGAAAATAAAACGAGAAATAACAATACACAGAACCAAGACCTGGGACACAAAAGTTCAAGAACTCAGCGCAGCATCCAACAGCCTCTGGACCACGACGAAAGGCCTTATGAGAAAGCCAATCTCAGTACCACCACTCAAGACAGGAGAACCCACCTCCCCAATAGCCTTCACACCACGGCCAAGGAAGACCTCCTGGCAGCAACACTTGAACAGGCATTCCGCCCAAATGCAGCACCATCATCACCGAAAGACACCGAAACAGTGCACCAGCACCTGCAACAATTACTCTTGCGCCCCCTGCTGGACCAACCTGCCCCAATCATACACAGGGAAGTCGCAACAGTAATAAGCAAATTGAAGCCGAAGAAAGTCCCCGTCAAAGACGAAATACAAGCCATCGTGCTGAAGAACCTGAGCCCCACAGCGATACATGCCCTGACCAACTGCATAAATGGAATTCTCCACACCTGTAGCTGGCCAACAACCTGGAAGACTGCGAAAGTGATCTTGTTCCCCAAGCCCGGCAAGGTCGCCATAGACCCACAAAACTACCGACCAATCAGCCTGCTGAGCACCATCTCCAAAGCGGTGGAGAAAATTATCATCTCACGACTCAACACACACCTGGAACAACACAACACACTACCAGACGCACAGTTCGGCTTCAGACCGCGTTACTCCACAACACACCAGCTGGTCAGGATCACAGAGCATATAACCACAGGATTTAATAAAAAACAGTACACAGTGGCAGTCTTCCTGGACATAGCGAAAGTTTTCGATCGTGCGTGGCACGAAGGCCTACTATACAAGCTCCACGCCATCAACTTACCAGACTGTTACACACGCCTGCTGGCCTCCTACCTGCACGATCGAACATTCTACACAAGTCTGCTAGGTGCCAAATCGGCTAGCAGTCCTATTCACTCCAGGGTCCAGCATTCTGGGCCCCACTCTATTTAATATCTACGTACACGACCTACCAACACCAACACAAGCACACACATCCTGCTACGCCGACGACACTATGGTCTTTGCAAGCTCCACCAGGCCCTACCTTGCAGTCCGAAAGGTTCAAGAGGCCCTCAAAAAAATTGAGAAATGGCTCACCGACTGGAAGACAGCAGTTAACATATCAAAGACTGAAGCAATAATATTATCTCGCCAACTTGTTCCGGACAATCTACAATGATTGCAGCTGTTCGACGAGAAAATTGCTTAAACAAAATGTGTTAAATGCCTAGGGATACACTTGGATTAGAAGTTCACATGGAGCACAAACACAAACAAAAAAATAGCAGCAGCCTCTTCCCGGATGGCACAGCTCTGCTAAACATGAAGAGCTCACTCTCACACAAGAATGGCACACTGCTGTATACGACATGTATTAAGCCCATCCTTATACGTACGCAACCCCAGCCTGGGGATATGCAGAAAAAATACACACAGCGAAACTACAAGTAGCACAAAACAAGGCAAAACAAGGCGATCAGGTGCATCGCGCAAGTGCCTAGGTATGTTCCCACCAGGCCCATACACAAAGAATTTCACATAGACACAATCAGCGACACCATGCACAAATATGCAAAAAATTCTACAAGAGCATCCAGGGCCATGAAAATCCACTCATCCGCGCTCTGGGAAAATATGATGAAACAATTCGAAGAAAATACAAGAGACACAAATTCATGCTGGTGCCAAAACCACCCTAGAAGCACAGCGAAGAGAAAACAACGCACGCGCCTCCAGACTACAAAACTGAGCCGCGCTAACGAACACCAGCTACTCTAATCACCGCACGAACTACCCACAGCAACTTTTCTACTCGCTGAGGAACTTCCCAGAACCGCAAACAACGACTCCCCACTACACATCTCAGTGTGCCACGAGACTCACAGCCCACGCAGAAAGGAAGGAAGCAGTGAAGCTAGCAGCGAGGACACCAAACACAGTGTGTGCCAGCCCTCACAGCTGTCCCCCCCCCCCCTCACCTACCCACGACCTAGCCCGCGAGTGCATCGAGTGTTTTCAGTGCTAAACTCGCAAGTAAATCCCTATTAGTGTCAAAGTTAAATCGTTCGCCACATAAATTAAACTACTCCCTTTGAATTTCTTTGCACCCACCATCGAGTTGCTCCCACCAATGCAGCCCCAGAGAAGCCGCCCACAGTGCCTGTATCACTCGTGGCTACCTATCCCATCACTAAAAGTAACAAATAAAAATACAGTGTTTTTGTTTTCTTTATTGTTGCAGGAAGTGGTTGCTTGCCCCGCACATCACTACAACAGGCGTGCCTGCCGCCTCTACTGGCCAACTGGCCACAACTCGTGCCTCTGCGACATAAGTCCACGTCGTAGGGGCACCACTACCTACCCATCTTAACTCCCCTCTCCTATCAATCCCCAGACTGATTGGGCGCGGTAACATCGCTGCATTCGGGCTACAGGATTCCTCCAGTGCGACGCTGGTTTACTGTAGCCAACCCCCTTTGTTACATTTCCTAGGCTGCCGGGGCGTTAATTGCCGCGCCCCTGCAGTCTTATAGGTCTCACACTAGATGCTCGCGGGTCGCAGTGGCTTCTCCTACACGAGTGGGGGAGTTCACTGACCATATTACACGGAAATACGAAAAGCGTATAGGCCTTCCGCCTGGCATGTATTAAGAACCTCCCTTAAAATCACTCCCATTTTTGTAGGAGGGCTTGCAAACACTTCGGTTGTGCGAGATTAACTTCAGGGTGGAGGGTCTGTAGTCTAAAAAAAAATTGTAAGAACCTTTGGGGAGGCGGTCTGCAGTGTGGCAATGCGTGGCATGTTAGAATAAGAATGTTACAATTAGTAATGCACCTGGCTAGATACCATGCTGCGCAGAACCCCTGGTTAACAGGCGAATCATACTCCGGCTGCATAGGGAGGCGGTCTGCAGTGTGGCAATGCATGGCATGGTCGAAGCATATTACGATAGGCAGTTACCTAGTAATAATATACTTAGATTTAGGTATAGGCTGGCTGGCAGCCTGGCGGGAAACGACAAAAAGTCGCCCCCGAAACAACCAGTGCCACCCAATGTAATGTGGACAACAATGTTCCCGCCCTTTGCTTAATAGTTCATTTCTACTCTGTCCAACTCTTTTTCTGGAACCATCCTTCTGTTTCCTGTAACAAATCTGCTTGTTATTAATGCATGAAATTTTGCATACCACATGTAAGTGCCCAGGGTTTTCCCTGTGTCTATGCAGGATTTACCTGGGCCCAACTTATCTAGTTTTTAGTCTTAGAATAGTCAGTGAGGGGAGTTAGTCATGGTGCAAATTGCTGCCATGGCTGGCCAATCCCCCTCCTAGCGCATGATGCATGCTTCCTCTCCTGCATGGCTTAAACCCTGCATGATTAGAGCATTTAGGCTTCGGCCTGAGACACACTTAGAGTCTCTCCCGAACCTGGACCCCTCCCAAACACACTTAATTTTTAGCTAGGTTAGGAAAAAAATTGGTAAGAACCTTAGTAGGTAACTGCTCCCTGATGATGGCGACTGTAATGTCGACTGAAATGTCGGTGAATTATTTGCCAAGGACACAGCTACAACCCAGAAGCCAAGCTACTTCAGACAATGACCGTGATAGCCTGCGAACATTATTCAGAGATTCAATTCATTACAATATCATTAATGCACAAAAACTATATTTTATATTTCATTTTATCTGTAAAACATAACTTGTTTCAATTAAGTAATTTTAATATTTTCAATGGTATGTTGGTATTTCTCATATTATTTATTTTATTTGTTAAGTATTTACAGTGAATTCATCTTAATTCAATATTATACTTACTATTTGAAGTACGAAACATCTCAAAGTATTACTATTCTTTAGTATAGGATAACCAATACCGGTAAGCTTAATTTTGGTGAACATTTTCTAGGTTCATATTCCAACTTAGTTTATAATTATTTGTTTTATGATTGAAGCCATGTGTTTAGTGGATGACATTTACATGAATGTATATCTCGATAAGTTGGGCTCGCCACTACCAGAATACTTATGCTGCCAGGCATTACATATTAATCCTACTGACTGTTTACATAGCTCTGTTTGCACATATAAGATAACATATCAACCATTGTAAATATCGGTTGTGGGAATAAAGAACAGCTTCCGAGTATCACCATATAAAATCTCAATAGGATCGTTAATTTAAGACCCTCATGTATAACTTTATACATATATGCATCTAAAATGGACCATGGTGTTGGAAGAGCCTTTTATGATAGTTATAATAAAATGTATGGGTTATATCAGCTGTCGCTTATATCTACAATTTACTATGCTAAGGCGTATGCGGTATATAAAGCGTTGTTGTACGTCAGGCAGGAAAAATACAACACCCCATCATTATTACTGACTCGTAGAGTTTAATCCGCTCTCTTCATTCCTACCCGCTACCTAAGGAACCAATAGTATGGCTCATCAAAGACCTTAGTATTTAATTGTCCAAATGCATATTGCGGTCAAATTTATATGAATAACAGGTCATATTGGGATTCGGGGTAATGAGATGGTTGACGATCTTGCCAAATTTGCTATACGTACAGGCACAGTGGTGACAGCAATTTCGTACAACATACTCATATCCTATTTAGAAACACTACTCATGAAGGAATGGGTTATGATGTGGCGAGGATAAGTATGCCAGCATGACAGAATATCTACAGAACTATATCGGGATAGAGCTGTGAGCAATAACATCATTTTTGACTATCAGCCCCGCGCTATTGTAGTTTTACCGTTCTGCCTCCGGACAACACACAATGCATCCTTCAATAATTTACATAAACTTGGCATCTAGGAAAGGTCTACCTGCAGCTGTGACACCATCTTGATTGATATTAATCATTTATTGTAGGAATCTCCTACTGTCCCATCCATACATAACCCATACTCACAATTAAGAGGGCGATAAAGCGCTTCATTTAGAGCTGTTTTAGTGGTCAATGCGATGGCAAGTAGAGGTCAAACCAGTTAATACAGATGAATGAGATTTTTACACAACATTGAGGAAAGGTATAATGACTAATCCCAGTTGTCAGAATGTGGTTAATGTTGTTATTAATATGCAAAATTAATTAGTAAAAAGGTTTATTATAGCGCAAATTTGACAACTTTCAGAAAATAAAGTAATCGGAATAACAAAAATGTAAAAACTGAACGATTTACATGTAACATTTTTTTATAGTATATGATTTTTGGAAATATTTACCTTTATACAATTGCGAATTACTTGCACACACGTAAGTCACTGCACATTCATGTTTGAGCCGAAAATTTGCCACTTCACTGTTTGGAGATCGGACACTTTTATTCCATCCCTTCAGCAAGACCCGAGTGCTGTAGATAATCCTCGCCATTAGAGTGGTCGGGTTCCAGCTGTTATCTGCGCACTGTTGACGAATGTGTGGAAGGGGTGTCGAGGAAGGTCTGGTTTTCGATAACACATGTCTTGTCGGGTTACTCTGCATTTCTCTTGTCATTGCATTCGCGTCCACCTCATTTACATTATTCTTAGAGTATTCTTTGCACATATATTTTTTATAGTACCATTTATTTACAAATATTTAACTGGATTGTGGATATACAATTAATAATTTTTAGTTGCTTTTAGGTTACTTGGCATACATCTTATTTTCAACCAAATAATAATAATAGTTCTATAAAAATATAAATGAACTAAATATACCGTGGGATATTACTTTGCAAGGCATTTATTGGGGGATATGTTTTACAGATTTTGCAGTTCCAACACTATAAGCACAGCACAAAATATGAATAATTACACAAAACTGTAAAGCTGATTTGTAAACAAAATACATAGGTTACAATAGTTTACCTCGCGGTTACATACAAATTGATAATATACATAAAAATATTACATGTTTTCAAAGCTATCATGTTGTATCATTACGTAGCATATAAAAGTATCTCTTGTTTGTATCCCATTTAACACTAAAATGCATTTTATATAAAATGTATCACATATATAACACATGTATATTTCATGAATAGTAGTTACTGAAGTAAAAAGGTTTTTCCTTTATTACAAAATAAAATACACAATATAAACTATTCATAACGTAATTTCTTCTTGCTTTTAGCATTCTCAGATGTAGTTTCTGCAATTGGCATACTTTCTCCAGTCTTTGTGCTTTCCTTTAACCTTAAATCAAGGGGAAAAAACACATGTTTTTATTAATAACACTGCCTGAAGCTATACACTGAAAACGACCCATAAATACTATAAATAATTTGTGTACTTATTTTTCTCGCTCCAATTTGCTAGATTTTTACCTCTCTTCCGTTTTCTTCGCATAGACAAATGCAATTTACCACGAGCATTACCTTTTACAAAACGTGCGTTTGTTTTCGCCATTTATAAATGAACATCCATTCATATATCCCGAGCTAACACAGCGACAGCAAGGAAAACTAAATCCGACTGCCTCGCAGTGCCACCCCACCCCTTTTGGTCCTTATCGTGGGACTGAGAAGTGTCGCCTATCGCGAGGGACTCAGAGCAATATCAGTCTAACTAACAATATCAGGCGCACATGTTACGCTTCAACCAGCTGGAATTTCTAGTAGCTATTTATTCCACTCTTAAGTGCTCCCTGTTTGTGCTTTCCACTTAGGTAGGTATCCCTCAATTTTCTTCCGGTCCACACATGAGGTCTGTATAGTACTCTCTACTTATTTCTTAGAACTTAACATTCATATTTATTTGATGAGACTTTTCCTTGGGACCCCCATCCATGACCGGTTCTATATACCAATGATCCCACTCTATGGCCCATTCTACAATTGGTCGAACTGACCTCGATCACCAATATAGGTAGTCGTTAGATCCTGTCAGGTATCCCTACACCCTCCTGTTTTTTACAGGGCCGGTGCAAGGTAAATTGGCGCCCTAGGCGAAAAACCTTAATGCCGCCTCCTCCCCCCCCCCCCCGCCCGCAAAGGTCGGACATCCCAAAAAAAAAATTTCCTTGCCTCAAAATACATCACGTAAGCCTAAGATTTTGTCAACAATCAAATGTAAGCAGGCTTGTGTTTTTTTTTTACTTTTTTACTTATTACAAATCATAAACAGGTCACCGTGGACTTATAATATTACTTATATCAATATAAACATTCCAAATTGTTACAAAAATCCATTTTCATCTAGTTTCAATAATCGTTAAACATATGATATCAGCTGTTATGTGTCGTGCTGTGCCGCCCCCAGCTACTTGGTGCCCTAGGCGGTTGCCTAGTTCGCCTATATGGACGTGCCGGCCCTGGTTTTTTATAACAAAAAAAAAGTACTCCACCTATTGCTTGCTGTT